>NW_020945437.1:15558786-15586948 GCF_900497805.2 Vombatus ursinus
AGAAGGAGAAGGAGAAGGAGAAGGAGAAGGAGAAGGAGAAGGAGAAGGAGAAGGAGAATTTATGGTCGTATTAATCTATGATTCAAGTTAGAAAGTGTTCAAAAGAGACAACAAGATACAACGCTCTGATACAGTTGAAGAAAAAAGAGGTTAATTTTACCTGGGGGTTTGGCAGGCAGTGAGGTAGGGTTCAGATATCCAGGCTTCAAGAAGAATGTGTCACTTGAAACTGGTCCTGGAAGGAAAAACATAGTAAAAACTTAATAAATGTCTGTTATATTGAATTTAGTTGATGTCAGACACACATAGCCAAAAAGCTTGTTATATACAAACTGATTTTTCAATATCCACTCAACTTAAACAAAAGGAGTTAAGAAAAATATGCTTTGTAATATCTTCAAAGAAACTATTTTTTCTATGTACTTATTCAAATATTTGGGGGAGATACTATGTTAGAAGGAAACTTAGGTCCCTGTGGCTAATGTGGCCCCCAGTCAGCATGACTTTTAACAATTGAGGCACAAGTCCTTAAGACAATTCACCAACCTATTGCTTCCAGGGACCAGCAAATTTTCCACCATTGAATCCAGAACAGTAACTTGCTAATGCTCTTCCCTGGTTTCTTCCCCTTAATGTCCTTCCTCTATGGACTAGTGGCATGGCTTAAAAGTTTGGGAAGACCTTGGTTAAAAGTGGACCTGTGACACACAACGACTTTGTGATCCTGGCCAGTCTTAAGAACATCTCAATGCTCCAATACTTCCTATGACTATGTTAGTTTGCAGTGAAAGTCACAAACTGCATTTGTAGAGTGAGTTTTCTCACCAGAAGTTCCCTTTACTAATGAAATCACAGTCCAGTCCTAATCCCCATCTTGATTCTGATGTGCCTGGCATTGTGCTAGGCTCTGAAGGTACAAAGGAGCTTCCAATCAGAATTTTTTTTTTTTGAGAGGGAGGGGAGAAGTCAACATGTGGACTTTAATTAGAGAGAGAGAGAGACAGAGACAGAGAGACAGAGAGAGATAGACAGACAGACAGAGACAGAGAGAGACAGAGATAGAGAGACAGAGACAGAGAGACAAAGAGAGATTTGAGGGATGAGTAGAGAACTAAAAACTGAGGATTAGAAAAGTTGTCAGGGGTCTGATGAGATGATGAATCATGCTACCCACAATTTGACAGAGAGGCAATGGACTTGGGATAGGAATGAGACATCTATTTTCTAGACATGACTGCTTCCAGATTTATTTTGCTTGTTATAAGGGCTTTTCTTTCCTTCCTCCCTCTTTCTCTTCTGCTCTCCTCTCCTCTGCTCTGCTCTCCTCTCTTCTCCTCTCCTTTCCTTTCTTTTCTCTCTCTTTTTTTCCTTTTAGGCAATTGGGGTTAAGTGACTTGCCAAGGGTCACACAGCTAGTAAGTGTCAATTGTTTGGTCTGAGGCTGGATTTGAACTCAGGTCCTCCTGACTTCAGTGCCAGGGCTCTATCCACTGTACCACCTAACTTCCCTCCTCTCCTTTCTTTTCTTCTTTCCCTTCTTCCTTTATTTTTTCTAGTAAGTAAGAGAGAAGAGAAAAAATTATTTTTAATTAAAAATGAAAATTTAATTTAAAAAGAAAACTCATCTAGGAGATTGCATTTGAGGTGACTCTTGAAAGAAACTTGGGATTCAAGCATGTGGAACAATCTTACAGTGAGAACTGTAAGATTTTTCTTTTTTATATTTACTTAGCAGATCATTTTAAAATAAATATGTGCTAGGCACTAGATGCAGCTGGAGAAGACTGAATTGGCAATTTTTATTTTATGTTGTTGTTTAAAAAAAAAACCCAGAGAAAATAGACAATAGTCTACTGACAAGTTTCTAGGGCAGTTCGTTTCTTTTCAATTTGAGTTTTGTGGTCCTGAAGCTTCTGCTTAAAAAGCTGACCACAAAATAGCCGCCTGCCTAATTTTCCAGCGACCAGCAGCTGACTTGTTTTATTTAGTTCACACCAATTTAACTTCCTCCACAGCCACATTTTTCCCCTCCACATCAAATTTCCCATTGTCAAGCTGGATTTTCCTCCCATTGCTTTTAAATTCACATCTGGTTCTTAACCAATCCTTCTCCTATGAAGTATGAAACGCCACCTTCTTTTGGTCGTAATTCCACAAAGTGATGCTACTTTGCTATGACTAAATTTATTTCCTTCTCTACCTCTTTCTCTCATACAAACATGCCCTCAATCCTTTCCCCCCTTGATCTCTTTGAAAAGAAATAACTTACAGAGTTTTGTATCTTGGTTTCAGGTATGAATATAGTACCTTGTAATAGTCACCCAAGCCCCTCTGGTTTGGGAAAGGGAGTAGGTAACCTCTCGTTTGGTAGACTTTGTCTGCTCTAGATCCAACCCCTCAGTTCCCTTATCCTACCTGTTTCTGAAAATCACTATCTTCCTTCTTGTCCCTATGATTGTGCACGAGGCATTTCCCTTGGTCAGTGCTTGATGGGAGTAAAATAAATGCAAAGGAAAGGTCCAAGAAAAGGCTATGAGAGCAACATGACTTTGGTTGGACAGTAGGCTAAAGTTGCTGGACAATGTTTCATGGTACTTGAGTAGGCTCTAAAGGAGTGGGAAGACTTTAACAGATGGAAAAGCTGGGGTGACATATGAGATGTCATGCTTGTGGTGTGATGTGGGAGACAGAATATCAGAAGGAAACCTGGATCCCTGTGGATAATGTGGTCCCCAATCAACAGGACTTCCAATAATTGAGGTGCAATTGTGTCATCTGGAGATGAGACAGAGCAGGATGAAAAAGGAGAATACAGAGTAGTCCATTGTGTCTAGAATCCATAAATGAATGAATGAATGAAGTCTTCTTTGAGCAATTACCATATTCTTAGAAACAACAAACAGATATAAAAAGGAAACAGAAGACAACTCGAGTCACCTAGGCCTGCCACCCCAGGATTTTCCTTGACTTCTCAATCGCATTTACCCCAGACATCCAGTGTGTTGTCAAATCTTGTTCCCAACCTTCACAGCAACTTTTATATACATTGTTTTTCCTCCACTTACACAGCCACCACTCCCTTTCAGTCTCTCATCTCCTTTTCCTTGAAGAATTATAATAACCTCTTAATTAGTTTCCCTCTCACGATCTGCATGCTACTAGCATGTTCCGTACTAGATTACTTGCCTTATATTCCTTATACGTCTTGTATGTACACAATTATTTATACCTGTCTCCCCCACTAGAATTTATGTTCCTTGAGGGCAAAGATTGTGTCTTTCTTTGTATCTCCAGGGCTTGGAATAATTTCCAGCACATAAGTCAACAAGCATTTATTAAACATCTACTATGTGCCAGCACTATGCTACGTGCTAGTCAGAAGACAGAAAGAGGTATACATGAGAGATGTTGAAAAGTAAGAATCGACAGGACTTGACAGCAGATTGGGTTTTGGGGGGAGGGTAGTGAGTGAAAATGAGGAATTAAGAATGGGACCTAAGTTGGAAGCCCAGGGGACTAGGAGGTTAGTGATGCCCTGGACAGTAATAAGTCAGTACATGCTTAGTAGATTCCTGTGTATTGATTGATTATGTAAACTTGGACAAATCGATTTTGCCTATACAGGTCTCAGATATATCACCTGAGAAATGAGCTGGTTGACCTTAATGATCTCTAAGATCCCTTTCAGCTCTAAAACAAACAAACAAAAACCTACAATCACCTAGAAAGAGATTTGAAACTTGGCCCTAACACATAGTGGCAACATTGCCTTACATAAAATTTTAATTTTGGTGAACTTCAATTTCCTTGTCAGGCCAGAAATGCAATGTGATGAAATGGATCGGGGGAAGTCCCTTGAATCCAGAAGGCCTAGGTTTCAGTGCTATGTTTATTAATTGAGCAATGTTGGGCATAGCACTTGACCTAATGTCATGGGATCATACATCAAGAGGTAGAAGGAACCTTCCTGGCAACCTGGTCCAGTCCTCTTCATTTTACAGGTGAGAAAATTGAGCTGTAGCAAAATAAGGTGACTTAGCTGAGGCTACATGGGAGATAAATATAAAAGGTGAATTTTGAACCCAGATTCTCTGACTCCAGAGGCAAGAAATTTTCCCCTAAATCTCTCTGAATCCCAATTTGCCCAGTTATTAAGGAAGGGAGGGAGTAAAGGAAGGGAGGAAGAAAAGAAGGAAGGAAATATTAAGTGCTTATTATGTGCCAGGCACTGTGCTACATGCTGGAGATACAAATATAAGTAAAAAAAAGCAGTCTTTACCCTGAAGAAGCTTATGCTCTAATAGGGGAAGACAAGACCAAAAAAGCAGTGGAGGCAGGGAAAGGGGGGTACATGAAAGTAACAAGTCGAGGGAATTCTTTTCAAGTGCAGAAAGTCAGGAAGAAGGCTAGACCCAGTCCAGCCAAATGAAGACTCCATAAGGAGGGAACGGTTAGTCATTTCAGAGGAATATTTCAGGGGGAGCAGGCAGCAGAGGTGGTAGACTGTTACAGGGCCAAGAGATCCCAGGTGATGAGAAAAGTTCCAGGATGAGCCGGAAGTAGAGGGGACATAATTTCAAGGTCCAGGAACAAGGCTCAGAAAAAATCTGTTAAATAGAGTAATACTATTTGGCTAGTGCTTTGTACCCTCTAAAGTGGTAAAGAAATGTGAACTATCATTAATATTGGAATTATTGAACATTGAACATCTGTGCTCCACATAGTATAGGAAGAGAGAAAAAAGAAAGAGAAAACAGGGTTCCCAGCCCCAAAGGAAATTAGGGTCCAAATGAGAAACCAAACATCCATTATCTCATTTATCCTTACAACAATCCTCTGAGGTAGGTAGATGTTGCACACATTATTATATTCATTTTACATATAACTATAACATTTGTTGGAGTTCATATTTATAAAGGGGCAGCTGAGGGCACATAGAGAACTGGCCTTGGAGTCAGGAAGAGTCATTTTCCTGAGTTCAAATCCGGCCTCAGGCCTCAGATACTTACTAATTGTGTGACATTGGGCAAGTAACCCTGTTTGCCTCAGTTTCATCTATAAAATGAATTGGAGAAAGAAATGGCAAACCACTTCAGCATCTGTGTCAAGAAAACCGCAAATGTGGTTATGAAGAGTCAGACATGACTGAAATGACTGAACAACAACATTTTTATAAAGAGCTTTAAGGGACACCCAATTTGTGTGGTAGCTAGTTCAAGAGTTATTAGATACATTTTACTGATGGAAAAAAAAAACTAAGGATCAGATAAGTGATGAATTTTGAGGACAACATAAAAACTGGAAGGATAGCTAGCCCATGGAATCATATCTATTATCTAAAAAAAGATCTCAACAGGATAAAAAAGGGAATAAATGTAATGGAATGAATTGAATAGAAACAAATATAAAAAGTGAAAGCCACTTGATTATAGTCACACAATTAGTGTCAGAGAAAAGATTAATCTATTTTTCTCATTTCAGCTATAGCAATGTATCCACTAATACATAAACTACCTCTTAAAGATTGATGAAAATTATTAAACTCTTAAGCAGTCATCACTGGAATTTTATGGGAATGATCAGAATGGAGATGGGAGAAAGATGGTAAAATAGTCAATGGGGCCAAGATTTCAAATCCATTCTTTCTTGGGACTACCCTGTGAAAAAAATGTGGTCTTCCCTTTCTGAGTGCCATTAAAGGATATGGTCTGTGTTAGAAGCTGTGCAGAGGTGTACAAAAGTCACAGCTTGGTGTAATGGAAAGAATGAAGGCCCAACACCTGGGTTTTAGGTCCCAGCTTTGCCACCTACTGGCAATGTAATCTCTTAACAACTTGTTTTACCTCCCTGAGCTTCAGTTTCCTTAGTAATAAAAAGGAGATAATAGCAACAGCAACAAAAACACCAAACTAATGTGAAAATATTGTACATTAAGAGAGTCCTGGTTTCTAGTACAAGTGGGCTGATATTTTCTTTTTTTTTTTTTAATTTTGGAGGCAATAGGGCTTAAGTGATTTGCTCAGGGTCACACAGCTAGCTAGTAAGTGTCTGAGGCCAGATTTGAACTCAGGACCTACTGACTCCAGGGCCGGTGCTCTATCCACTACACCACCACCTAGCTGCCCCCTTGGGAGTTGATATTTTCACTAAATTCTGCCTTGGTGATACTCCATCTGGAATTGTACTCAAGTCTGGTCATTGGAACCACCTTTTAGAATGAACATTGATAAGCTCAATATCCTTAGAAGAGGATAACAAGGATAGTGAGATCATTCCATGTCAGGACTAGTTGATAGAAATGAGTGTTTTTAATCTGGAGATGACTTAGAGGTGATATGATACCTGTCTTCAGGTATTCTAAAATAAAATGTTATTGATATCTATTTTTATGTCACCAGAATTTCTCCCAGCAACCTTTCTTTTCCCTCTTTTCAGCAAACTGTCAAATATAACAAAGTATAGTTTTAAAGAAAAAAAAAAGGATGGTGAAAGAAGAGTCACAAACCATGAGCCAGTCAATGAACATTTATTAAGTACTTACTACGTGCCAGGCACTATGCTAAACACTAGGGATACAAAAAGAAGCAAAAGACAGTTCCATCATCAAGGAGCTCACAATCTAATGGGAACAAATAATAAGCAAAGCTACTCAATACATTTAAGAACATCTGAACACATTTGCAATGAACCTCTCAGTGAACCTCCTACCTCTGCAAAAGAGTGGAGTTGGAATGTTTTCTTACATCTTTTTTTTGGAGCTATGTTGGTTCTTTGTGATTTTGCACACACTTTTCATTGTCTTGGGGTTCTTTCTATGTTGTAGTTTTGTATATATTATTTTCTTGGCTCTTCTTCACTCTTCCTCATATTGGCTAATCTTTCCATTCTTCTCTGCATTCATCACATGCATCATTTTTATAGCAAACTAATGTTCCATTACATTCATGTACTACAGTTTGTGTAATCATTCCCCAGTCAATGAGTATCTACTTTGCTTTTGATTCTTTGCTAGAAGAAAAAATATTGCTTCTAAATATTCTGATGTATATCAAGATTTTCTTCTCATCAATAGTGTTCTTGACATATAAGCCTAGTAGAATCTCTGAACCAAATGGTATGAATATTTAGTCACTTTATTTGCATAATTCTGGATTGTTTTCTAAAATAATTGTGTTGATTCACAGTTCCACCATCAATGCCACTGCTGTGCCTCTGACTATTCCCATTTTTGTCATCTTTCCTAATTAGCTTTGTCACTAAATCTCAGGATGCTGTTGATTCACATTTCTCTTATTAGTAGGGAATCAAAATATTTTTCATTTGATTGCTAATAGTTTGCAGTTCTTCTTTGGAGAACTGTTTGTTCACATGTTTTAATCACTTATGTTTTAAGGAATGTCTCCAAGTGGTTTAAAGTCTGTCACACAGAAAGAAGACTAGCCTTGTTCTATTTTAGTCTTGAGGACAGAGTTAGGAAATTGGGTTTGATATAGGGGGAAAAGAAATTTACCTATTAGATCTATACAAAAGAGTAAAGTGTTTTGTGACCATTTAAGTCAAGTAAATTGTATAGAAGGAATATTTACTTATTTTTTGGGTCATCAGCCCTGTTGGCAGAGTAGTTAAGTCTGTGGACTCCTCAGAAGAATGTGTTGTTGCCAACACTGATAATCGAAGAAAATACTATATTTCTATTACAGTTTAGTGAACATAAAGATGTACTTGTTTTCTTATTCAAATTCACAGATACCTGGAAATCTATTCATAGACTCTTTCAGGGGACTTTGGGTCTCAAATTAAGAACCTTTGTTGTAGAACAATTTTTGTTCAGGTAAAAGTTCAACTAGATGGCTTCTGAGGCCAATTCTACACTTATGATTCAGGAATTCCCTCACCTACTTCATGAGGTGGTTGTGAGAAATAAGGTATTTGAATATCAGTTTCACTTATAAAAGTATACCTATCAATATATTGGATAAAACAAACCTGATGGGACAGGGGAAGGGGAAATATTGACCTACATAGAGGATGATAAAATATCTCCATGAGGTTGAAATCAAAACATGAACATGAGAGAGAGAGAGAGAAAACTTCTGAACCTCAGTTTCCTTGTCTTCCACTTGAAGCAATAATGTTTTACTACCT
This sequence comes from Vombatus ursinus, assembly GCF_900497805.2. NCBI lineage: Eukaryota > Metazoa > Chordata > Mammalia > Diprotodontia > Vombatidae > Vombatus > Vombatus ursinus. Next base: position 15,566,932 of record NW_020945437.1, read on the forward strand.
GCTTTAGATGGATGTTTTTAAAGAAACAATTTCTAAACTATAAAATATCATAGTAATATGAGTGATTTTTTTATTAACTAATATCTTTTTTTTCAATTTTGCCTCCATTTGGAAAAAAAAGATAAAAAAGTTCAAATGGCTTTTCTGGAATTGAAAGGGACAACTTTTAGATTACAATAGTCTGCTAATTAAAAATGATTCATATAGGGTTCTGTTAGTGATTCATGTTACTAAACTACAGTTTCAATCACTGCTTATTGACTAATGAACACATTTGAATAAAAAGAGAAATTTAGATTGAATTTCAATTTTCTTTTTGAGCTTCCTATACCCATTTAAGCTTCATTTAATGGTTCTCAACCCCTATAGTTTATTTCTACCTTCTATTTAATTCTTTATTCATAGAATAATAAACAACAAGGATAAAGAGAATCAAAGAGGAATATTTAATCTTGCTAGGAGCAAGTATCCTTGTTTGTTGATGGGCTCTGATTACTTAAAAATAATGATTATTCCCATTCCTGATTCATTTTTAAATTAGCAACAAGAGCAAGAACCTATCAGGGCCAAAAGAAATTCTTCCTGAGAGTATATGGAGCAAGGACATGATCACTAGTAAAATTCTAAGATTTTCTTAGTATAGTTGGATATCTTTAAGAGTTCTGTCTCTAAGAGTTGGTGTTCTATGGTCCTTTCCAGTTCTGACATTATATGTCCTTAGATCCCTTTAAGGTCCAACAATCTATAATTCTGTTTAAAACTCAAGCATGTTTTCTCCATGGAGTTTGTGGAATAGTTAATTATAGCTGTATGGTGTTAATAACTTTGAGGCAGTTGGGGAAAAATGAAATTTACCCAGTTCCCAAATAGCAGCTATAGGATCATAAACATGATTCATCTAAATAAAATCTTTACTTTTTTTAAAATCTTTACTTTTTTAACACCAGATATTTTGTTGAAAATAAAATTATTAAAAATAGTATAAACATTACTAAATTGGGATGTTATATTTTAAAATTGCTTTATTATTCTTTAAAATGTTTTGCCATTTTTTTCTGCCCAATTATGGTCTTTTTCAATATTTGTGTGTTACCATGACCCTTTTTTTTCTGATTGAATGGCTTTAACTGTTTCTCAAGTAGTCACAGTATTATGATTATTAAATTAAATGATATTGTTTTAAAAAACAAAACTATCATTAAAAAAGTCTAAAATAGTGGAAGGGTCAGATTTTCTATTTTGATGACTTCTCTAGGCATCACTTCCTCATTTATAAAGAAACAATGTGTTAGACTCAATGACCCCTAATTCTATTATAGCTCCAAATCCATGATTCTATCAAAAAGCCACAACTATCTTTTTGAAAAATAATAGCTACAAAATCCTGGTTTGGAAAATTCAGGTCATTTTGTAGAGCACTCTGTCCAAGCTAGGAAAAGCTTATGATGTATATAACAATGAGCCTATTGTGGTTTTTGTTAGTATGTTTTTGTTTCTCAAAGGGCTATCAGGATATCCCTTTTATTTCATAGTTCATCTCTCTTATCTGTAAAATTTGGGGTTTAAACTAGATCAGTTTTAACCTCTTTTACAAATCTGCTTTATTTTACTGAAAACTGCCTGCTTATATCTTTTGCCCATTTATCATGGAGTATCTTCCTTTGCCTTTTAACCCACATAATTATTTACCCTTCCTTTCATTTTTGTATTGCAAGGTCCCAAACGTGGGATAATATATTGCCTGTTGCCTAGTGTTAGGTTCATTATCAGATAGTAATGCTACCTTTAGTTCTGAATTGGAAAGGAGAGAACAGGTGGTATTGACAAAGAAGTAAGTAAAAATCTTTATTCACAATTCTCAATGGCAGACCCTTCAGATGGCTTGAGGAGTAAGAAAGTCTGTACCCTTGATCTCTTGGGGCTTGGTAGGAGAAATCCCAGACCTGAAAATAAGTGCCTAGATGAAGGTTCAACTCTGCATGACATCATTTCCCTGTGACTTAATGACATGAAGAACTATCTGAAATATATATGTATATATACATATATATATATATATATATATATTCACAAAAAATGACAGTAGTTGGTTGGAAAACAAAGCAGAGATTAAACTTAAGACAGCCTAATGTAAAGTTGGTTGGTCAAACTTCTCTATGAGGAGAGACTTTTCTATGTTGCTAACCTCCGTGGAAAGGAATTAGAGGGAGATGATACAGAAGTATTATTACAGAGATGGGGTCATAAAGAATGAATCAGAAGACCATCTCATAGGCAATATAATCTTGACCATCTTAACTTGAAACTTTGGACCTTATATTTGCCTATGTTTCATTTTTATTAGATAACTGTATTAACTCCACTCTTGTCTCAGTTGAATTAAAGGAGAAAGAATTTATTGAATACTTAGTAATATTAATGGAAATACCATTCAGAGTCCCTTAGGGTTTGAGGTTCGGTATATGGTAGTGAGAGCAAGAAAGAGAAAAAACCCATTCAGAATAAGACTTTGGAACTCACATGTTGAAAGATGATCCCAGCCTTCCTTCCCAGGGGAATTTATCTATATCTGTTATATATACATATATGTGTGTGTGTCTGTATGTATGTGTCTATGTGTGTCTGTATATACACACATACACATACACACAAATATATGCATGTATATGTATGTATGTATGCATATGTATATATATATGTGTGTGTCACCCTCATGCTGAATTAAAAATAGAGGTGATAGCTATATCTAGATGTATATCTAGATATAGATATCCTCTCCATATATCTAGATGTTGTTATATCATCTCCATTTTCAATTCAGGGTGGAATTGACTAAGTAGTAAGGCTTCATTCAGAGGTATAGATGAGACGTTGCGAAATAATACAGGGGGAGGGGAGAAGTTTGGATTGATCAATCTCCTGTTCTTTTGAGCTCTGAGATTCTATAAATGACTCAGATGATAATTACATGACCTACCTTGTGAGCAGAATCTCATAGCGTACAGCGTTCTTGAGGATCATAGCTCTTCTATCTCCCTCACAGGATTTTTTTTGGTATTTCTGGGGTTAACAGAGGAAAGCTCTTCAGCACTATCATATTCTTTAAAGAACTGAGAATATAAGATGTTCCTGTCACCTAGTTAGCATTTGTGGAAAGAAAACATAGGATAATAGAAAAGTCACTGGGATCTGAGCACCCTGAATCTAATATTGGTTCTATTTATTGGCCATATCATTTTCATCAAGTCACTCAGCCATCTGTAAGCCTGAATTTATTTATCTTTAAAGTAAGAAGTTTGGATTAGAATATCTCAAATGCCCCTTACACCAGTATAGTTTAATGAAAGGGCAATGAATTTGTAGTCTAGTCTTACTATGTATGTAACCTAGGGAAAGTCATTGAACCTGTCTGGATTTCAGTTTCTTCATCTGTAACATCAAGAGATGAAAATGGCTATTTTCAAGATTCCTTCCAGCTAAAGAGGGCAGGTAGGTGGCACAGTGAATAGAATGTGAGGGCTGGAGTCAGGAAGACTCATCTTTCTGAGTTCAAATCCAGCCTCAGACACTTACTAGCTTTGTGACCATGGGGAAGTCACTTAACCCTATTTGCCTCACATCTTCATTTGTAAAATGAGTTGGAGAAGAAAATGGCAAACCATTCCAGTATCATTGCCAAGAAAATCTCAAATGAGGTCATGAAAAGTCAGATATGACTGCAAACTATTGAACCACCACTCTATCAAAAGAATCTGTGATTATGGTATTACATAATTCTGTTAAATCACTGCTCACTCACCTAGTCCCTTGTTTCTTTATTTTTTTTCTTCTTCAGTAGTTTCACAAGCTGACATGGTTTACATTAATCAAATATAATGTTTCTATTCTCACTAAGCAAAAGTGCAAAGAACCAAATACAAATGAAAGGTGTGAAGTAGGGCCCAACCTCTGTGCCTGAGACTTTGGCCTCCATTAGGGCCCTTCCTCAAGTTTGACAAGGGAATTGTTTTAGCACCAAGCAGATCAAGGGTGATTCTTCACAGTTTAGTTGAGAAGACAATTTGAAACAAATTGTTTCCCACAATTTAACTTCTGCAGAGAGAGAAGGACTGGTTGTAATAAAAACCTTACCAGGCTCCTTTTTCTTCCTGAATTTCTCATCCAGAATTTCCATAGTGTACTTCTTGGTCATATCTCCCTATATCGTGGGAACAATGTTAAGCTCATCCCCTTTATAGTGTATGGGTCATTGTTGGTAGCTGGAAGAATTAAAGTGAATTCAAAAATATTTTAAATGAATGGAATTGAGGAAAGAGTGCTGGGTCTGCTGTCAGAGGTCCTGTTCTGATATGTCAGTTATGTGATTTAATTTAGTGACTGTGACTTTATGCAAGTAACATCTTGCTGTGATTCAGTGTCCTCATCTTTAAGAATGATCTCTTCAGGGTCCAACTCAGATGTTACCTCCTCCATGTAGCCTTTTCTAATTCCCAATTATAAATTAGTTTTTCCTCATCCAATCTCCCAAAGGAATCATTTTAGGATTTCTTCTATGGACTTACATTCTATTTTGTTTCATATTTACTTATAAACAGTTCTCATTTTTCTTTGTTTCATTGGTCTCAAGAGTTAGTGATTAAGAGATAATTGGAAAGAGCAATTTCATATCTTCTCAAAGTCTTTAGTACATAGTGGGATGATAAGAAATGTGTGCTAATTAGTGTTTTAAGGAGAGTTTGCTATTTAATGTTTAGCAAATTATTGCCCTCCTTTCTCCCCACCCCATAAGCTCAAAGACTCTTCTGAATCACAGAATGTCTCAATAGGAAGGAATCTCATGGGTGATCAAATCCAATTCATATCTAAATGAGAACCTTCTAGCCAATATACTGGACAAGAGATTATTCAGTGTTGACTTGAAATCCTGCAGAGAGGGGAGATGCCAATTCCTGAGTGAGCCCATTCCATGTTTTGATACCAGGAAAGTTTTCCCTACAGTAAATTTAAAACTGCCTCTTTATAACTTTCACCTAGCTCTGTCCTCCAGGGCCATATTCAATATTTCCAACAAGTTTTCATTTTTAAATAATCCTTCTCTCAGGCTCTTGTACTTTGCTATTATTTCCCTTATAAGACTTGTCACACTCCATTTAAATTCCTTACAGTAATTTAAGCACTAGTAACCATTAGAATGTGAGCTCCTAGAGGTCAAGGGACATTTTTGCTTTTTTTTATGACATTAGAGCTTAGCATAGTGCCTGGTACCTAATAAAATTCAATTAATTAATTGTTTGATTGACTGATAACTATCTACTATGACAGACAGACAGATAGATTAGATAGATAGACAGCTAGACAGACAATCCCTGCCCTAAAAATAATAGTTCATATTTCTATAGTGCTTTGTAATTTAATTAATAAGGTCCTCTTTTAACATCATCTAAAATTGCCAATTAAAAGATTGGAAATCTGAGGTTTAGAGAGGTGGTCTGGCTTGATCAATGGTATACAGTTAGTTGAATATCAAACCCAGAATTCAAATGCAAGTATCTTTTTAAAGTTATTTTCATACTCAGTCCTATCTTCTCATGAGATGCTTCCCAAACATTGTTTATAATCTAGTAGTACCTTCTGCCTTGGATTGATTATTTGTGTATTTATCATGGATCCCACCCCTTTTCTCCAACGAAGATGTAAATTTTTGAAGGACAGGAACTGACTTGCTTGCCCTTATATTTCCAGTGCCGTATCCATAGTAGTAATTTCAGCATTTTTTCAAATTGAATTAGACTGAACTATTCCCTAGTAGAAGTATTCCCTCAATTCTTTGAAGCCAAAAATGATATCTTATTCATCTTTGTATTACACAAACATGCATAGGTGCTGGCAAACAACAATTAAACAGCCTCTATCCTCAAGGGTCTTACAATCTAATCTCCTAAATATAACTTATTGTAGTTGCTCATAATGTTTAAAAAGGAATTAAGTTAAAGTGATTTGTGTAATTTTCTTATCTTCCCCTACTTGTAGGAAACATTTTCTCTTCTAGATGGTAAACTCATCGTTCATTTCTGTACAGTTTTTGCAGTGTGAACATAGTTTCATACATGATAGGAACTCAACAAATGTTGGAATAATGAGTTAGTGAATGAATGAATGAATGAGTGAGTGACTGAAGGAATGAATGAATGAATGAATTCCCATGTTGAGCCATATATGGATTAAAAATGTCAACCAGAAACTAAGGAGTAGACACTTCTCAGGATTTCAAATGAGTAACATGAAAAATGAAAGGGTAGATAAAGGGAGAAGAATCATACTTTTTTAGGTGAGAAGATGTCAAACTGTCATGTTAGTGTCTACAGAGCCTCAGCAGGCTGACGGTTTCCAGGGCAACAGTGGTGCCAAACCTCAGCACTTAGGTATTTTTCCATTGATAATTGCTAATGTGAACAAGTGCTGGCTTGCACTTTACACCTGCCTGGCTTATAAGACTACCTTAATTGGATGTGCCAAGATGGAGGAAAAAGTAATCTGCCCTTTCAAGACAAGTGACAGGGAGATGAAGTGTTGCTTAGGCCTTTATTGTAACAATTTTGCTGACAAAATTACTATGAACTGTCTTCCTTCAGTGCACAGCCTGCCTTTGTTGACTGAATTCTATGCTGTGTTCCAGGTGCATTACATTTAAATGGTAAAAATTTTTATGAAGTATTTTGCTCCCAGGCTAGAACTCTGGAATGTTTGAATTGGAGGGGACTTTTTAAAATAGAATGTGAGAACACAGAACATAGAATGTTTAAATAGAAAGAAACCTCAGAGATCATCTTGCCCAATCTATTCATTTTATACATGCATGCATACATACATACATATACATATACATATACATATATGTATGTATACGAGTCAAAATCTGGGTTTTGTTTTTAATGCTAACGTTTACTAGCTGTGTGTGGTTGGAAAACTCATTCCCTCTCTCTGAGCTTTAATGTCTTTCTTTAAAATCAGAGGTAGATAAAACAATTTCCACTCTCTGAATTCTGTGAACTTCCATGAATTCTAAGCCACTTAGTGACTTGGTCAAGTCTGCAGACTTCTGGTCTAATTCTTGTTCTTCCATATCATATCATATCATATTCCTTTATATCTATATCATAATATGTCACTATGATGTGATAGAAGATCTGTGAGAGGTCATTGATGGTTGATATATAGTCTCTTACATCAGCCCAAGGCATCACAATATAGTACCAGGGACAAATGGAATGGGGAATATGCCACATTTTCCATCTGTATTAGAAAGTCAAGGTAATGTTAAAACTCTTGGAGTCAGAAAACCTGGATTCAAGTCTTGATACTCATATTACCTACCTATGTATCACTGGGTAAGTCATTTCTCCTTCTGAGTCTGTTTTCTAATCTGCAAAATAAGAGTATTAATTGTTGCACCACTGACTTCATAGGGTTATGAATCAAGTCTTTGCAAACCAAAATGTGCTATATGAATGAGCTGCCCTCATTGACATTAATCTTGAGTGTTTGTTCATTCCTAATGTTCAACGGAGAGTACTGTGTTGGGTGGAAGAGGGAATACTTTCTTCAGGGAAGTTATACTATGTTTGAGTAGACAGAATTCCTGCTGGCTATAAAGTAATGATGATTATTGATATTTCTATTTCTTCTTTTTAGTACTTTTGATTCATAAACTGAGGCCCCTTGTCCAGAGAAAAGATAGAAAGATGTGGCATAGTAGATTTAGAAATGGTTGAAAGTCCTGACTCAAAAAGTAATCATTATTGTTTCTAATTCAACTTTTAAAAGGTCGTTGGTGGAGTCTCCCATGGATCTGTGCTTGTGTCCCTTATTTTTAACTTTTTTATGACTGACTTAAATAAAAATATAATTGACATGTTTCTATAAGCAGGTAAAACAACACTTGGTGAAACAATTAACACTTCAAATGGGAGATTTAGAATCCAAAAATATATTGACTGGCCAGTACGTTAAGTTAAAGCTAAGAGTATTGTCATGGAAGATCAGAGAGAAGAGAATATCTAGGAGGAAGGTGGTCAACAATGATAAAAGGAGAATATTGAGAAGGATGAGGACTGAAAAAAGAGACTGGTAACTTTACAAAGGGAGCAGTTTCAGTCAAGTGATGAAATTATATGCCATATTGCAAAGGACTGATAAATTGGGAAGATGGGGAAAAATGAAAGCAGTGAATGTTGGCAGTTTTTTTTTCCCCAAGAATTTGGTTAAGAAAAGGAGGAAAAGTTATTTATCTATATCTATCTGTATCTGCATCTAGATATCTATCACTATCCCTCTCTCTCTCTCTCTCTATATATATATATACTATATATATATAGTATATGTATATGTAGATAGATATAGATAAATAGATAGATATAGTTGTCTTTTATTCCTTTCCTTAAATTCCTAGAAAAAAGCTATCTACACTCATTGCCTCCATTTTCCCCATCATATATGTGTGTGTGTTTGTGTGTGTATGTGTGTGTGTGTGTGTATATATATATAAACACATATATATATACACATATGTATGTGTGTGTGTGTGTGTGTGTAAGTATGTGTGAAGATAGTTTGAGGGGTGGTCGAGTCTAGTAAAAAAAATGTGTTTTCTTTTTCTTAAGGATGGAAGAAACTTGGAAGTATTTGAAGGCAGTAAGAAAGGAACCAGTATATAGAGATATATTAAAGATTAGAAAGTGGTGGGAAAGTAATTGAAGTTGCAATGTACTGGAAAAAAAGGAGCAGGGCCAAAGATACAGGTAGTGTCCCCATTAGACTGGGACATCCTTGAGAGCTCTAGTGATATGACCTTCAGTGACAGTAAATCAAAAATTTCACAGGAAAATGAAAGTCATTAGAAAGACTCTCTACCATCAAAATGCCCCAAGCCCAAGTATCTATGCACAATAATTTAAGCAGCTCTATTGGAAAGATACATTCTGAAAAGTTGAGAAAATTCAAGAAAGACTTAATACATCAATAATTCCTCATATTTGCTTTTCTTGATTAATCACATTCCCTTCCTTAATGAAGTTCAAAGTTGTCAAGTTCTCTCCCACTTGGGTCAAAACTTTTGTCAGTGACTTTGACAATAACATCATGTATAACCTTGGCAGGTCACTCCTCCCCTTGAGATCTCAGTTTCCTCAGTTTAAAATTAAAATTAAAAGGATGGACCAGATCAGGTGTTCTTATCTTAAGACCTTTAAAACATTGATAACTGCATTTCATTATAATTGGTTTTCTTTTAAATACTCTCTATTTTTAATTCATTTAAAAACCCTTGTTCTAAGAAGGACTATGTAGGTTTCCGAAGACTGCCAAAAGAGACTGGCTAGTATTAACAATATTATGTTAGGAAGCCATGGACTAGATGATCTTTAAAGGTTCCTCTAATTAGAAATTCTTTGATTCTTTGTGAGAGAGCATTAAAATTAAACTACGAATGTTGCCTTCTCTGTGTAACTCTGTCCTTCATTTGAAAGCCTACTCATCTTTCAAGACTCACCTAAAGTGTGACCTATTCTTGGGAGCTTTCCCTGAGCCTCAAATCCCACACTCCCTCCAAGTAATGATACCTCCCCTTTCTGTATTTGCATAGCACTGTCACTCTGTTTGTCCCTATCCTAATCATGTTCTAGTTTTTTTATCAATTTTTTGTGTATCTGGCTTATAGTTCTCGTTTGTATCTATAAATCTTTAAATATATTTCATAGCTATAAGTTCCCTGTCCTTATGCCCCAAGACTGGAACCTCTCTTCTAATGCCTCTTTGGCAAAGGAATTAGTTGAAACATCAGAGAAGGTAGCTGAAGGAGGGCAATGTGTTGGGAATTTTTCTGAAGTGGCTTCTGAAAAATATGTTTTGCTTACATTAGAGCAATTAGTATATTTGCAAGAATGTGTTGGTTCTTGATTATTCACATTTGGGAGAAGAGGTGATTTGAAAAGACTTTTGAGGTGCCAAAGAGCCTTTAGCAGGTTTTAGAAAACTATGATCCCCAAGCTGAGGGTGGCAAATATACCGCCTCCTTGTTCAAGAATTCTGAAATCCCCTTAACTGACCATATTTTATTGGCTTTTCACCTCTCTGTCTGCTTCCCTTACATCACCCTATTCTTCATCTGTACCATGGCCTCCAATCCCTTGACCCCTTAATTCTTTTCTAAGCCTTCTCCCCTGCACTAGCCATTCTTTCCTCTTCTCTCCACAATGACCCCTTGGTAACCCAGTTCAACTCTATATTATCCTCCTCTCTTGAATCCCTAGCGCCCTTATTATATTGCCAATTACCACCTAGCCAAGACTCAGCCTTGGATCACTCCCACCATTCATCACCTTAGCTTTCACACATACGCTGCTGAGTAAAGTTGGAGAAAATAATGCAGCCATTCTGATTGGGTCCACTACACGTTTGTGTTATAAAACCTCAACTGGATCCTCACTGCTGCTAGCCAATTCAACTGTATTTCCCTCATCAACTCACAATCCAACTTTCTACAGTGGTTCTTCCAAAACTACTCACCTCTCCTCAAACCTTCCATGGCTCCCCCACTTCCACCCTCTTGGTTGAGAACTTGGCCTCATATTTTATAGGAAAAAATGAGACCATTGTCTTGAACTCCCTCTTCCTCCCCCTTCCTCATCTGTCACTCCAGTCCCTTCTGTCACTCTTTCCTCCTCTACTCCTGTCTCACATAATGAAGTGGTCTTACTCCTTACCAAGCCTAACCCTTCTACTTCTTCCATCCTGTCTCCTCCAACAGACTGCTCCTTCTGTTTTCCCCATTCACTTATTTTTGGTCTCTCTACTAGCTTCTTTCCTACTGCCTAAAATATGATTTTATGGCCTCTATACTGAAAAAGCCATCACTTGATCCTACTGCCCCCACTATCTTCCTCTATCTTTTCTACCCCTTGTAGCTAAACTCTTCCAAAAGACTGCCTAGGGTAGGTGTTTCCATTTCATCTCTTCTCATTCTCTTCTTAATCCCTTACAATCTGGCTTCTGACTTTATCATTTCATTGAAACTGCTCTCTCCAAAGTTACTAATTACCACTTAGTTGCCAAATCCAATGGCCTTTTCTCAGTCCTCAATCTCCTCAAACTCTTTGCAGTCTTTAATCTGTTGAGTACTTTCTCCTCCTTGATAATCTCTTCTCTATAGTTTTTTGGGATACCTCTGTCTCTCTGTCTCTCTAGCTCTTTCTCTGTCTCTGTCTCTCTCTCTCTGTCTGTCTGTCTCTCTCTCTCTGTCTGTCTGTCTCTCTCTCTCTCTCTCTCTCTCTCTCTCTCCCTCTCTCCCTCCCTCTCTGTCTCTGTCTCTGTCTCTCCCTCTCTCTGTCTCTCTCACTCACTCACTCCTACCTGTCTGATACATCTGATAACTCCTTCTCTGTCTCCTTTCGCAGGATCCTTCTCCAGAGCATGCCCTCTAACCATAGGTGTCCCTCAGGGTTTTGTCCTGGGCCCTCTTCTCTCCTCCCTCTAGACTATTTTACTTACCCACTCCCATGGATTTAATTACTATCTCTATGCTGATGATTCTCAAATCGACCTTTCTTGCCCCAATCACTCTGCTGACTTCCATTCTCAGATCTCCAACTGCCTTTCAGGAATCTCAAATTGAATATCCTGTAGACATCTCAAACTCAATATGTCCAAAACAGAACTCATTATGTTTCTCCCTAAACCCTCCCCATCTCCTGCCTTCCCTATTAGCGTAGAGGACAATACCATCTTCTCAGTCCCTCATGCTGGCAACCTAGGCACCGTCCTGGATTCCTCACTATCTCTTATCCCCCATATCCAAGCTGTTGTCAAGGCCTGTTGATTTTACCTTTGAAACATCTCTCAGACACACCAACTTCTCTTCTCTGCCATTGCCACCACTCTAGTACCCTTATCAACTCATGCCTGTAGTTGTCATGAGATCTCTGAATTTCATCTCAGAAGATCTTCAGTCTAGTCTTCACTGACACTTATTAGACATTTGACTATGGACAAATCTCTTAACCTATCTCAGCCCTAGCTTCATTATCTTCAAAAGGAAAATAATGGTATTTGTCATCCCACCCTTAAAGGCATAGTATGATGAAACTGCTTTGGAAGTTGTAAAACACCACAGAAATCTGAGTTATTGTTATTATTATTGCTATTATTTTGTACCATATCTCTGTCTGTGTATGTCTTACTTCCCCTAAAGGATAGTGCATAGTTTAATAGTAGGATCTTAATAGTGAGTGAATGGAACTCTTTAACTGCCTATATTTCACCTGATTTAGCATTGCACATGGTCTTTCCCCATACCCCATCCCCCACACACCATTGGCATACCATCAATGTTTGTTGAATGGATATTAAAAATTGAAGTTGTGACAAACAATGAATGCATCCACTTGCCAAAGAAGTTTCAGAAAAAAATGAACTCAGTAATGATTCAATTAGATAATACAAATAAATCCCTGACAGAAGCCAAACAGACTGGGTTGCTTGCTAGTTACTAATCTCACACTCCATAACCAACCCAGAATGCTACCCACATTTCCCAAGACAGGCAGGGTATCCAGCCCACCAGGTAGAGGAGCTTCAGTAAATAAATAGGGCTTCCTTCACAGGCTCTTTCCCCTTTCTCATCCATCCTGCTGTTATCCCCAGAGTTCTGTCTAAGTCATAGGGCAGTCTGAGACAGCATGTAGACCAACCCCCTTAAGTGTGAAGGACAAACTGCAAACTTCAGTGACAAACATTGTTACTGGAAATTGCAGGCACTGATTTTGTCAGGCTGTTTGTCATTTTCTTCATTGTCATAGCTGTATTACAATAGCTGGCTGTTTAATGCCAAGATAGCTTGGGAAGCAAAAACAAGAACCATTCTCAACAACATTCATACAAATTCAAAGGATCAGTCATAGAATCTTAGTGCTCAAAAGAACCTCAGAACAATGAATGGTAAAACACAGAGTATAAAATGTTAAAGCTCAAAGAGACCTTACAACATAAACTGTTGAAACATGAAATGATGGAGTTCAAAAGAACCTTAAAATATAAATTATTAGAACATAAAATGTTAGAGCTGAAAGGGACCTTAGAACAATGGATGGTAGAATATGGAACATAGAATATTAGAGCTCAGGACCCTGAGAACATAGACTATTGGAACAAAAATGTTGGAGCTGAGAGGGACCTTAGAACTTGAAATACTGTAACTGGGAGAGACTTGAGAACATAAACTACTGCAACATAAAATGTTGGAACTGAATGAGAAAGACTTTAGAACACAGAAACTATTCTTTTCTATGAAAGAGTTCATAGAACACATAATGCCCAAGCTTGAAGGACCTTTTAAAAGGAATCTGGTCCAGGGACAGATAGGTGGTGCAATGGATAGAGGACTGGCCCTGGAGTCTGGAGGACCTGAGTTCAAATCTGGTCTCAGACCAGATACTTGACACTTACTAACTGTGTGACCCTGGGCAAGTCACTTAACCCCACTTGCCTGGCCAAAAAATAAAGGAATCTGATACAAACACCCCATTTTATAGATGAGAAGAGCAAGACTCAGAGAGGCTGTGACTTGACCAAGGTCCAGTAGGCTTGGAAACATAGAATTTTAGATGTGCAAAGATACTTTAAGATCACTAAGTTCAACCTCCTCATTTCATAAAGGAGGAGACAGAGGCTCAGACATTTATCCAATAAGCCATTTTCCCCAATCCTTTTCATGGCTACTCTCAAATTTTTTTAATTGACTTAAATTTCATGAGGTAATTAGCTATCCACTAAAGTCCTCTGCCAAAGTCTTGTTAAAGCATCTTTAGAGTGAGCCTGGACTTTTGATTCCTAGCAAAGCACAACTCTGAGAGGAAGGAAGGAAATAAATATTTATTAAGATCCAACTATGTGCCAAGCCCTGAACTAAGCATTTCACAAATATTATGTCATTTGATTCTTACAACAACCCTGGTAGATAGGTGCTATTATTATTGGTATTATTATTAATATTACCATCATCATCTCCATTTTACAGATGAAGAACTCAGAGAGACAGAGATTTAGTGACTTGTCCAGGGTTATACCACTGGTAATTGTCTGAGGCTAGATTTCAACTCAGGTCTTTCTGACTTCAGACCCAGTGCTCTATTCAACGTGCCACCTGGCTTGCCTCTAGGTTGTATCCAGATAAAAAAAAAAAAGTTGAGTATATACCTGGTAATGGGCTGCATTAAAACCAAGTATCAACCTACCACAGAATCTCATCACCAGAAGGTGGACCACAAGGAGATTGATGTTCTGGGTTATAGACACTTGCAAAACATTTTTATTTTCTCTTCACAGTGGGGAGGAGAGGGTCTAGATCTATAATTTCACCAGAATGAGGAATTCCCATTGGGATAATTCTCTCTATTGATTCAGATGTATAAGTCACATGTGATATGTCTTACAATATTCACTGGGGCACTAAGAAGTTGCGCCAATCTCTTGCTTACATTACTAGTAGGTGTCAAAGGCAGGACTTGAGTCCCATTCTCTCTGACTCCACGGTCAGAACTGCCTCTGTGACCTCTCCAGGAAATGCTTAAAAATACAAAATGATATTTAAATATTAAAAATACGAAATGATATTTGGTCTTTCATGGCCTTATGCTGTGGTGATGGTGGAGGAAAAAGGGGCAGAATATGCTAAAAATCACTATCTACTAACATCACTTTTTTGTTTCTCTTATTATGCAATCTCTATCTAGAGGCCTACTATATAAAGAGATGACATGTTGCTGGAGGGTCCAAGCCATATCCATGTTCATATTCTTCCTATAAAGTCAAATAGAAAATATGTTCAAGGTCATGTATGACCTCTTAAAAGGTTGGCTGGCCATGCAGTTTGAATGAGAGATAATAGACAACTAAGAACTTCACTCTGACCCCACAGATACTAAAGTACTCAGAGGAAGGCCTACAATTTCTTGAATAGAATCTCTATGAGGGATTTGTGAGAAAACCCAAACAGGAACTGCACAAGGCAAGAAGATATTGGACTTGTTCTCTCTGGACCCAGAAGGCATATCTAGGACCAAAGGGAAGAGGATACAAAGAGTTACATTTAGGGGTGATGGGAGGAAAAACTTAATAACAATATGCTATATCCAAGAGTACAATGGGTTGTCTTAAGAGGCAGTGGATTCTCCTTCATGGAGTTCTATTCAAGCATGGCATAGTAGACATTGCCTTCTTGTATAGGTCAGACTGAATGTTCAAAGAGGTCCCCTTCCAACTCTCAATTCTGCGACTGTGTTGGAGTGATTATGATTGGTATCAGTGGAGAGAACACTCATGTTGATGAAGGGACAGCTTTTTCAAAGTAAAAGTGGAAACTGATATATCAAAGCTCTAAACCAACCTCTTTCTGATAGCAAAGATAATTGATAACAAAAGTTAAATGCCAGAAATTGAATGACTTTTTGAAGAGTTTACATTCTCCAAAATGCCTTCTTGTATCACATTTAAATAAGGGATTTTTACTACTTTTTTTACTACTGACTTTTGAAGGAATATGTGTGTGTATATCTTTAAACATACTTGTTGAACTTCATTTCAAAGTGGGATCATAGAATCACACATTTTTAAAACAGAAAAGGATTGTATAACCATCTAGTCTTAGCGTTAAGCTGAAAAACTTGATGCCAAGAGAGGAAAAGTGACTGGTTAAAGGCAAGTGCATGGCAAAGCCAGACTGGAACTCAGGCATCCTTATTCTCCATAAACAAGTCTTGAAATATTTTTAAATGCAAGGAACTGTTGAGATCATTTGGTCCAACTCTCTTACTTTGAACATGAAGAAACAGAAACCCTGTTAGGAGATGTGGCTTATACCAGGGCCCTCCACTGCTTGGTAGCATAAGTAGGACTAGAAACAAAATTGTTATATCTCCAATATGGCAGTCTTTCTGAATTAAGTCTTAAACATAGTTTACTTGGGCAGGGGGAGAGGTGGTCCAAGTTGTTCTTTAGTATGTATAGATCAAACAACTAATAAGAATGATAATGATAATATTCGTATCTATAGCTACAATTTATGTAATGCTGCAAGGTTTTTAAAGCATTAATTCATTTTAAAGCATTAATTCATTTGAAACTCACAACAACTCTGTGAGGCTGGTGCTATTATTATCTCTCTCTCTCTTTTTATTACAGAGGAGTAAACTGAGGCATACATAGGTTAAGTGTCTTTCCCAGGGGCACACAGTTAGTTTATTTATGAGGTGGGATTTGAACTCAGGAAGACTTCAAGTCCTGTACATTATCCATTTTGCCACCTAGCTACCTAATTAGTAAATCATCTGAATTTTTTTTTACTTTTAAAGTGCTTGTTATGGAACTATACAAATAGATATAGGACATGAGACATCATTGGTATAGAGAATTCCCAAGTGAGGAAACTCCCTCTACTAGTGCAGGTGAGCACCTTCTCTAAAACTTATACTCTAAAAGATTTCCTAGAGAACTAAGAAGTTAGTTGATTTGTCCAGGGTTAAATATATGGCAAAGATAGAATTTGAACACAGGTCTTCCTGGCTCCAAGGCCAGATTTCTATCCACTATGTTATACTACCTCTATCATCATGTAACCTCTTTGGGTCTGGGTTTCTTCCTTCATAAAATGATGGTCAGATGAACCAGGCTACTTTTCAGATCTCTTCCAATCCTATCCTTAATCTTCTTGGTTCTACATCCCATGGAAGGAAGCCTGGTAAAGTCAGAAGATATGGTTTCATAGAGTCACGGTAGCTTTTAATTTCAAGGGTCTCAGACATCATCTAAATTCAGCCCATAACTAAATCAAATGAATCTTCTATGGACCATCTTTGACAATTGTCTAAAAACTTTCTTAAAGACCTCCAATGAGTGGAAACTTATTCCCTCCCTAGACAGCCCATTCAACTTTGAATGTTTTTTATTGTCAAGAAGTTTTTCTTTATACCCATTCCAAATCTACCTCTTTTCCACTTCTACCTTTGCCCTTAATTCTGTCAACCAAACAGAATAAAAAGAATCCCTCTTTCACATAAAAATCCCTTCAAATACTAAAAGACATGCCCACCCTCACCTCCAACCATCACTTATCCGGAACAACCACCACCAGCTCCTTTAATTGAACTTCACATATCATGATCTCTGGTCTTCTTATCACTGTAACGAATATCTTGCATAAGGCCCAGCTCCGTCACTAACTTTGTACTTTAGTTATAAATTGGGGGAGACTCCCATTTCTTCACAGAGTTGGGAGTATGTGAGTGTGGAACACTTAATAAAACCAAATTTTTTAAATGTCTGAATTAGTTTTGCTAATTCTCTCTCTCTCTCTCTCTCTCTCTCTCTCTCTCTCTCTCTAAGAGATTGATCTGTGGGAGTGGAAAGTAGAGGAATAAAAGGGAAAGTGTAGGCAATGTAAATAAAAGATATCAATAAAACTCTATTAAAAATTGAATGAGCTAAGAACACATGACATATCTCACACAATTGTGAAGGGAAAAAAAAACACTTTGTAAAGCACTATACTAAGACCAGCTTTCATTATCCTACTTAGAACCAAGATAATAGAGTGTTGGGTTTTTATTCTCTGCCTATGTAACTTGTCAAGCATTCGTTATGGCTGTAAAACTATGGAGCATAGTGTGATAAGTATAGAAGGATATGACCTCCTTCTTGCCTTCAAAGAGCATGAAATTCACTTGGTGAGACCAAACGTATGTGCTTCTGTGAAAGGCCCGGAGAAGAGGCTGTAATTATTATAATGAAAAAAAAATTGTTCTTTTGTTGTTACAGTTATTTTTAAACCTTTAAAGGATTTTTCATTAATTTGGTATCACAGTACAAATAACTGATAGAATATGCAAGTTCATTTCAAAAAAAGATTTGATTTCCATTTTAATTGGTAAACAATAAATTTATAAGTGTAGAAAACAATCATTTTATACATTCTGAAACAAAGTCCAATACAATCACCATTATACAGGAAAAAATGGTTCTAGTTTCAGTCCAACTGGCTTGGTGGCCATTCCCTGTCTATAGTATCTTACAGACGTACAATCTCTGAAATGATTTCTTCTCAGACCTACCTTACAGAATTCTTTGATTCCTTTAAAGCACAGATTAGGTGCCAAATTCCTCCATGAGATTTCTTCTACCTTCTCACCCCAAGTTATTATTTCTCTCCACCTCTTAAAAGTTCTTCGTGTTATTTTAAAAGAGAGCCCCAGCTTGCATCCTGCTGCTTACCTTTACTGCCTTTGTGATCTTAAGCAAATCAATTAACCTCCTTGGACTTCAGATAACTCATCTATCAAGTGAGAGGCTAGGTGTCCTATGAAGACTCTTCTAGCTCTAACTCTATGATCCATCACACACACACACACACACACACACACACACACACATACACACACACACATTTACTTACGAGTATGTATGGTGTATGTCAAGAGTAAAATGTAAGCACCTTGAGGGCAGGGTTTTGTTCATTTTTGTTTTTGAATCCCTAGAATATAGCTTAATTCTTTGAACATAGTAGGTGCTAATTGAATGAATGAAACTGGCCAATATCCCCTGTCTTCTTTGGGAGAAAGATTTGAAGCACCATTATTCATGATTTTTACCAAACATTATAGTTATACTTTCATATTAATATTTCGCTGAACAGTCTTGATTCATTTCCCCCATTCCCCTATTCACACCACTTTGACAGCATGAATCACCAGGAAGAACTGCAATCATTTTCAAAGTCTCCCTGTCTTCTATGCTCTCTCTCTCTCAGGATAAACACCTCTGCTTGCTGCTGCCTCACAAAATGGCTCCAGATTACTCTGTCTTTCGTGGACAATGATGGACATAACTAATCAAGGTAAAAAAAAAAAGGATCATTTATTCTTTGTGTATATGTGTTTGCTGAATGGCATGCTGTTGAAACCCTGATGTTGGAAGTTTCGGGTCATTTTGTTGCTATTGATGTTTTGGGGTCTTGCTTGAAGATCTCTCTGTGAAAGCAGCTGGTCATTCTTTCTTCAGGTAAATTTCACCCATAAAGTAGATTACTGGTGGTAGATGGGAGCAGGATGTTGTGTTTAGGGAGCAATGGTGCTTTGTTTTTTTCTCATCAGAGAGGCAATATCTGATTATTGATGGTATCAGGCCACCAGTTCTTCAGTCATGAACCCAAAGACTTCAAGCCAAAGCTTTGGTACTCACTCATAAAGATAACTATAAATGGGGAAGAGGAGTCTTGTTTTTTCATATACTTACTAGTGGAGCCCTATGGCTTAGTAGTGTTTTTGTCTTCTCTTTAGCTGTTTAGGGCTATTTTGCTTTTATTACCTCTAAGCTTGTGCTATGCTTTACCTACAGGCTTGACAGACCCACCTCATACAACTTTGCTCCAGGCAAAATAGTTTTGCAAATAACACCATTAATGTATGATAATCAGACCTTTATATAATGTCACTAAACTGCTGTTGGGCTAATTGCCCAAGATGAGAGTTCTATGGTTAGTGATTATCTATTTGCTATGAGTGGTGATTCCCCTGAGTTCCCTGGAATATTGTTTTGTCTGAATTATAATTCTTGAAGAACTGTATAAAAGCCTTAGGTGAGATGTGACTGTATTATGGAGACTGTGCCATATATTACAATTAGGAAAGTTCCTCTCTAAATGGATTTCTTTCTCCTTGTCCACTATCTGGATGAATCAAGGAAGTGAGGGAGCCCAGACTGTTGTTCTTAAGTACACAAACAAACAAAAAAACACCTTTGATATTGGACTTTCTCAAAAATCTCTAGTTCCTCACAAAATGTCTCATGATTGATTTGTACTTCCTTGGCATTTTTGAAAATATATAAGCAAGGTTAAAAAAAAATAAAAGTGGCTCATTTCCCTATATTGTGTGTGTGTGTGTGTGTGTGTGTGTGTGTGTGTGTGTGTGTGTGT
>NW_020945437.1:15586958-15591226 GCF_900497805.2 Vombatus ursinus
TGTGTGTGTGTGTGTGTGTGTGTGTGTGTGTGTGTGTGTGTGTGTGACGGGGGGGGGAGAGAGAGAGAGAGAGAGAGAGAGAGAGAGAGAATATCTCGCTGTTGGAAGCCTGCTGGTATAGGTTTCTAGTTACTCTTTGTTATTGGATCTTCTGTGAAAAGCTCTGTGTGACAAAGGTTGCTTGCGTTTCTTCCAGTAAAGGTGATCCACAGGACAGGCTACTTTTGGTTGACAAAGCTGCCATGAGAAATAATGAGACTTTATCTTAAAGAAGATATTTTTTCCTTTAAGACATCATTATAGTCTTCCTCCTCAAAGCTAGCCTGTAAAATATATAAAGCCTGATTTTACCTTCCTATAGAACTAACAGAAAAATCAACCCCTTAGAATCCAGCCAAGATTTAACACTAATCTAGTACAAACTGGAACAGTTTTAGAAACCTAGTCTTCTCATCCTATCAAGAAGGAAAGGATTAAGTTAATGAATTTTTCCATAGATTCAGTGCTGGAAGGGACCTCAAAGTCTATCTAGACCAACCCTCTCATTTTACAGACAAGGAATGTCAGGGAGTTGAAGTGATTTAATCAAGGTCACAGATGTACTAAAGGTCAGAGGTGAGATTTGAATCTACGTCCTCTGAACACAGAGCCACTGAATGATCTTTCCATAATACTATACTAACAAAAATAAATTTGTAATTACTATAACTGAGTTCACTTGTAGTCAGAAAACCTAGGTTCAAGTCTTGTGTACCCTTGAGAAAGTCATTTAACTCCACTAGGCCTTGGGTTCCACTTCCATAAAATAAGTGTAACTCTAAAACCTAGACCTGACTCCTGCTGTTAAGAAATTCATCTATGGACATCTCAGTTCACAGGCCTTAAGAAACCCAAACATTTAATTAGATATGCTCCTCCTTGGAGCCAGTGCCCTCAATTCTTAATTGTATTCCCAAGATTTCTCATGAGGTGGAGTATGGAGGAGACTGTCGCTGAGAAATTTTTCTGACATCTGCCTGACAAAACATTGTCCCACAAACATTTACTTCTTTCCCTTTGCAACATGCCTTCCATCCTCTCCTGAAATGCAGGACTTTTACTCATACTCACATAATTTCTTTCTTTGTATGTCTCTCTGTGTCTCTGTCTGTGTCAGTCTCTCTCTGTATCTGTGTCCTCTCTCTCTCTCTGTCTCTCTCTCTCTCTCTCTGTCTCTCTCTCTCTGTTTAATTTCCATAATGTAAGCATGACTCTAAAAATTGGACCAGAACAAAGCAAAACCCATAACTACTCCCCCTACCCAACATCCCAGCATGAAGTTAGTTCATTTACCCGGAATCCTCAGGAATACACTTCTGCTGACATGTCTTGTTATTGCTTTGGATTACATTGGTCACATCATGTAACATCTTAACTTATAACTTAACTTGATTGATACAACCTGACAAAGCATATCAGAAATATAACCAGACAGCTTAAGCATTTTTTGAGATAGTCCTACCCACAGACTCTCAGGGATAGGGATACAATACTTTCCTATCCTCTTCTCTACCCCCCATGCCCTGAAACACATCTCTGTGTACTCCTATATTCTGTACACATATTCCATATAAACACACACACACACACACACACACGCACCTTGTACACATATCCAAAGTTCCCCTCTACCACCTTTATATGTACCTTGTTTCAGATTGGATTTCCCAGTATAAATATTCATACATAGTTTAGATTACATATTATTAAAGTAACATGAAACTCATCCCTAAACAAATACAGACACCCTATTCTAGAGAATCTGACTTTTTCAGTTGATATGATCTCTTCCCCTGACACTAGTAGATCCCCCCAAATCTAAGTCCCTACAGTCCATAGAACAAACTGAAAATGAAGCCCTTGGAATCCAGCCTGTATTAGTCATCAACCCAGCTCAAGTTCAGAACATTTTAGAATGTTGGAAGTCTCAACCTGCCATTAGAGTGATCAAGTCAGTGGACCACTGTCGTGTTGAATTTATGCTGGCTTTAACTTTGAGTATTGATTTTAAATTTATGGAACTCCAGGATGAGCTAAGTTACATGAAAAGTTGAGAAATAGCCAAAATATAGCTCCAGCTTAACATCAGTGATATTCCAAAAACTTCATATCATCATATCATAGATTTAGACCTGGAAGGACCTTAGAGTCCATCTAGTTGGGTACAAGGTCACCCAGCTCATCATAACTTTAGGCAGAATTCGGATCCATCTCTCCTGACTCCAAGTCCAGGACTTTCTTTACTCCATCATGTTGCCTTAGTTTCTCCCTCCTTGACCTCTTCTAGGAAATTACTTTCTATTTCTTTTAAGTGCATTTATGCGTGTGTTTGCTATTGTTTCCCCAGGTGAATGCCAGCTCCTTGAGGGTGGAGATTGATTTTGTCTTTGTACTCTTAGCAATCAGCACATGGCTTTGCAATTAGGTCATAGGGTCATAGATTTAAAGTTGGAAGAAACTTTAGAGGCCATCTGGTACAATCTCATTTTATAGATGAAGGTTACATGACTGATCTAAGGTCACACAGGTGATCATCAATAGAGTTATGTTTTGAACTTAAGTTCTCTTACCCTAAACCAAGGAACTTTCCACTACTTGAAACTGCCTCTTGATAGGCACTCAGTAATATTTTTGTTGCATTGAATTAAAGCATTAGATGGGTCTAAATGAAAGCATGACCTGAAGTGTATTTCCTTATATTGTCTACTTAACATTGTAGCTAATTTGATAACCCAAGGTATCATAGAAGATAACACAGGTTAGTTCCTTTTTTTTTCCTTTGAGATTCTTAGTCTTGCTGTGTGAACTTATAAGAAGCTCTATGTTGACACTTTGTGGGATTTCTTTAATGCTCAGCAAATATCCAGGAGATGAGTTGAGACAGTGCCAGACGATGACTTCCTCCATTATTTGCCACTTGGCTCGCTGCTGGTGTGTGCCCAGAGCCATGAGGCTGCTTCTGTTTACATGTGGACACAAAACAGTTAAAGAAAATTCCAAGAACTGGGGAAAATTTTGAGGTCCTATTTGCTGAACAAGAGGAAGGGGAAGAAGGAGAGAAGGTTTTATTTGTTGTTGTTTATTTTCTTTTAGTTTTTTTTCCCATTGAATTCTGTGAACCTTCTTCCTAGAAGGTTTAAATTTAAAAAGGACAGAAGCAGCAGGATCTTTCATAACCCTCTGAGTGCTCTGGTGTACCTTGGGTCTCTTAAGAGTATATCCTCCTTGCCTCCAACTATATCGCTATTGTGTTCTTTCCCCATAGTTGTTAGCCAAGTGAATAAGCCTAAATGGCTATTGCTTGCTAGTAGTTAAGATCCCTCAAATGTTTGTGGCAGAAAAGGTGTAAAGAACTTTCTTAAATGTAGTGCTACTTAGGAAATATTTAGTGCAAGCGTATGGCAGCTGCTGTTTTTTTGTAGTTGGTATCATCTTTATCAGTGGAAAGAGCCAATAGCTACCATTCATATATGGGGGCAGCTAGGTGGCACAGTGAATAGAATGCTAGGCCTAGAGTTAGGAGCAACTGAGTACAAATCCAACCTCAGATACTTACTAGCTGTGAGACTTACTAGTGTGTGTCACTTAACCCTGTTTGCCTCAGTTTCTTCATCTGTAAAATAAGCTCAAAAAAGAAATGGCAATTCCATTCCAGTATCTTTGCCAAGAAAACTCTAAATGGGGTCATAACAATTCCTAGTAATCCATTCTTAGAAAACAACTGAACAGCAACAACAACAAAATTATGAATTGCTTTAAAGTTTTCAAAGTGCTTTGCAAATATTACCTTAGTTAATCCTTACAATAATCCTGGAAGAGAGATGTTATCGTTATCCTTATTTTAAAGGTAAGGAAACTTAGGCAGACAGATTTGCCCAAGGTCACACCATTAGTAAATATCTAAGGCAGAGCTTCCTGTCTCTAGGTCTATGGCTTATCCATTGTATCATCTCCCCAGGCCTCAGTTTCCTCCCTGAAAAATTGGAATAATAATAATTTATTTCCTAACTCCATTGGTTTTTAGAGAAAGATGTAGTGGTTAGAGAACTGACCTCTAAATCATGAAGTCCTGGGTTCAAGTCCTATTTATGACACATTCTGGTTGTTACCCTGGGTAAGAAATTTTACTTCTCAGCATTCTGGGAAGAAGAAGAAGAAGAAGAGAGAAGAAGAAGGAAGAAGGAAGAAGAAGAAGAAGAAGAAGAAGAAGAAGAAGAAGAAGAAGAAGA
>NW_020945437.1:15591236-15592785 GCF_900497805.2 Vombatus ursinus
GAAGAAGAAGAAGAAGAAGAAGAAGAAGAAGAAGAAGAAGAAGAAGAGAGAAGAAGAAGGAAGAAGGAAGAAGAAGAGGAAGAAGAAGAAGAGAGAAGAAGGAAGAAGAAGAAGAAGAAGAAGAAGAAAGAAAGAAAGAAAGAAGAAGAGTTTTCCAATTCCAAGTAGGCTTACTTCCTTGACTTTAAAGAGCTTTTAGTCTAATAGGATAATAAAGACGGAAACATGTAAAACATATATGAAAATCCACACAAAAGAAATATAAGAAGCAGCTTGGTACAATGAAGCAAAATACTAACTCTGGAGTCATGGCACTTAAATTCAAAAGCTACCTCATACACTTACTGCCTGTGTGACCTCAGACAAGTCAATTAATCTCCCTGTGCTTCAATTTCCACATTTCCAAAATGAAAGGGTTAAATAGTATGGTCTTGGGGTCCTTTTTGGCTCTATAGCAATGACCCCACAATTCAATTCAATACATAAGCAAGAGGGAGTTCAGAAAAAATGAAGGAAAGAGCTTTGGACTTAGAGTCAGAACTTTTGTCTTCTACCTCTTTTTTAACTGCATAACCATGGACATACTACTTTGTCTCTCTGAGCCTAAGCTTTCCCATATAGAAAATGGGAATAACAGTTTCTGCACTACCTGACTCCTAGGGCTTTTATGAGCATCCAGTGAAATGTGTTTGTAAAGCAAAGCACTTTTTTTTCACCAGTAAAGTGATAAAGGGGTATTTCCTAGGCATGGTACAGGTACTATTTCATGAGCTTCCTAGTAATCCATTCTTAGAAAAGATAAGCCATCAGCAGAAAGATTGCCCTTTAGGAAGTTAGACTGAGAGAACTCCATTAGGCACAGGGAAGACAGGTCTCATTGATTTCTGCAGGTGGTTGTTTATGCTATGTGGCTTCCTCTGTCCCTATCATGCTGTTAACTAACCATGAAATCATGTCATTGCCAAAGTGGATGTAGGTTCTGATATTTTTATTCTACTGTATCAATAAGCATGTCAGGAAAGGTTTTGCTGAATGGAAAGAAACACAGTGGGAGTTGGAACCTAGGAAGAAGTTGCAAGGGTTAATCCAATTCTCTTTTAAAGAGTTGAACTTAATGAAACTTTTGCTGTTTTCATAGCAACCCTTTGAGATCTGATAGATATAGACAGATACAAGTATATAATATGTGTATGCATATATATGTGTGTATATACCTATATAGACATATACATACTCATACATACATGTATACAAATACATACCTATACATTGCAGTGGGAAGTACCCAAATCTATTATTTTCATATACATCAAATGTATTAATAATTATTTTCATCATACTACACAATCAGGAACAGGTTTCCATCAATGATAAAGTCTATGACCTTGAACAAGGTCCTGCTTTTTGCTGGGCTCTAGTGTCTCCATCTATGAAATTAAAGGGCATGGACTTCTGAGCTACTATCAGCTAATATTGATTCAAGTTCCAACATTTTTGTAGGGGTGTGTGTGTGTGTGTGTGTGTGTGTGTGTGTGTGTGTGTGTGTGTG
>NW_020945437.1:15592795-15639630 GCF_900497805.2 Vombatus ursinus
TGTGTGTGTGTGTGTGTGTGTGTGTGTGTGTGTGTGTGTGTGTGTGTATGTGAGAGAGAGAGAGAGAGAGAGACAGACAGACAGACAGAGACAGAGAGACAGAGAGACAGAGAGGAAGAGAGGGTGAGAGAGAAAATAAAGAGCACTTTCCCCCTCACTTCACCTTCATTCAATCAGCAAGCATTTGTTAAACATCTCCTATATGCCTGGTACCATGCTAAATGCTTCTTACAAGATACCCTTGTAAAAAAATTAAGCAAAAATACCTACAAGAGTAGGCACGTCTGACAACGTGTATAAAGTTCTACCCTCATAGTCCCTCCACCTCTTTATTGAGAGAAGACAGACATAGGTTATTATCTGTTCTCTTTGCTTTTATTGTTTTTAGTTACTCAGGGTTCAGCTTTCTTTTAGCAATTTTCTGTTTTACATTTTTTGATTTTTTTAAATTTTCTTTTTTTTTGGGGGGGGAGGCAATTGGGGTTAAGTGACTTGCCCAGGGTCACACAGCTAGTAAGTGTCAAGTGTTTGGTCTGAGGCCGGATTGGAACTCAGGTCTTCCTGACTTCAGGGCCGGTGCTCTATCCACTGCACCACCTAGCTGCCCCTTGTTTTACATTTTTTGTATATATCTATTCTTGGTCCATTCTGCATCATTTCATCTTTTACTGTTTCTCTGTATTCCACATGTTTAATGTTTCTTACTGCAAAATAATATTCCATTACATTTACGTAGTACAATTTATTTTTGTTCAGTCATTTTTCATTCATATCTGACTCTCTATCACCCCAGTTCGGATTTTCTGGGCAGAAATTTCTTTGCCATTTCCTTCTCCAGATCATTTTACAGATGAGGAAACTGAGGCAAACAGGGTTAATTGACTTGTCCAGGGTCACATAGCTATTAAGTGTCTGAGGCCAGATTTGAACTCATGGAGATGAGTCTTCCTAGTTCCCAGCCCAGTGTTTATTTAACCATTCTTTAATTGATGAGCATCCCCTTTACTTTTAGGTATTTGCTACCATAAAAAATATAGAGATGAATATTTTGGTACATATTTTTTTTTTGTTTTTGATTTCCTAGGATCTTTGGTTCAAAAAGTATGAATAGTTTAGTCACATCTTTTCTATAACTCCGATCAATCATCTAAAACAATGGGACCAATTTGCAGTTCTGCTATTAGCATATTAATTTGGATGCCTGGCATATAGTAGGCACTTAATAAATACTTTTTCAGGGAAGCTAGATGGCGTAGTGGATAGAACACCGGCCCTGGAGTTAGGAGGACCTGAGTTCAAATCTGGCCTCAGACACTTGACACTAACTAGCTGTGTGACCCTGGGCAAGTCACTTAACCCCAATTGCCTAAAAAATAAATAAATAAATAAATACTTTTTCACTCCTTTGCCAACCCTTCAATGGTCAGTTTTGTGGATCTGATCACATGGACCATTTGGAGGTTAGTCTCTCCCCTGCATTATTTCATGGTCAACCCAACTGGATTAGTAAAGCAGAATTAAATTAACACCTACATAAAATCTGAGTTTTGATTATTCTGAATTCCTCATATACTCCCTCTCATTTTTATAGCGTTGTATGCGTACAAAATGTTCTCCCATACATTAGCTCAGTTAGTCCTCACAAAGCTATGCACAAAGAGTAGAAATACTGCCATTTCTGATTATTTCTCAGATGGATTTCATGAGTTCATGAGTTTCAAAGAAAATCTCCCCCTATTTATGTCTTTGTAGACTATCTTCATGATCTGCTATCAATGTAGGATGAGGAAAACATGGGCCTCTTTATAGACAGCAGCAAGCACTGTGTTGATACGGAGACACTGGAGATTAGTGTGAAAAGTGTGGATGATTAGACAAGGCAACCTTCTGGAGAATATGGGATGCGATGAGATCATTTATATACATAGGAGGAGAGTGTTAGCCTTTGAGAGGATAGACAGGCTACCTCTTTATATGAGACAGAGGTGAAAATGTAGATTGAATGTGTGGGGGGGGAGAGACATCTAAGTGAGATGAGTAGTAGGGGAAAGGACCAAACTTTCAATGAATGACCCTGATTTCTTTATAGAAATACAAGGCAAAGTTCTCAACTGAAAAGGTGGGATAAGAGGGAAGCAAAGGAAATTTGAGAAGGGATGAAAAGCTTCGAAAAACTACTGTGGTGAGTGGGTTAGCAAGTTAATTAGGTAGGTGTAAAATGATTGCCTTGCTTTACTGATGGCCCATTTGAGATTATGAAACATATATTTGCCCTGGATCCAGTCAGCACAGATTTGAAATCTTCTCCAGTTTCATTTGGCAGAATATGAATAGGAGCAAAGGCAGTGAACAGTAAATAATTCAAGGTTGGCATTTGGTAGGGCAAGATTGGTGATAGGCTTATGGAACAAGGGACTCAAGTGTAGAGGATACTGTACTGAATTGGTTCACTGGCCAAAATAGGGAAGGTAGGAGAATAGTGTAGCCAATGCAGTAGGGATGCCCTGTGTGGGGAAAAAAAACTGAAGAAAAGAGGGATTTGTGGTCACAATGAGGACAAAGGACAGGGTTAGACTTTGTAAGACAGTGGTATATGTGTAAAGATAAAATATAATTAAATAAAGGAATTTCAGAGTTGATGAACATGGAAGTAAAAGATTTGTGAGTTATGCAAGATCAAAGGTATAACCACCTCTTTGTGTAGCTGAGATGTGGTTAGAAGAATAGGACAGAGGAAATAAGTTAAAATTGAAGAACTATGGAGTGAGAATTTGTGGGGGGATAGTATTAGGGCACGATTTGGGGAGGAATTGAAGACTATGAATGGGTCATTGAACTCACTGAGGAAGGGAGGAAAATGTCCTGGGGGTTGGTAGAGAACGACTGCCAGGCTCTTGATGGAGGGATAAATATGGCTTGAAGGAACTTCATAGCAGTAGAGTTTACTAAATCATGTGGGTAGAGGAACAGCCTAGAAATGGCAATGGGGATCAAGAAGCATTACAATTTCTCTACTTCTATCCAGTGAGTCCAGTGGTATGATTGAAAATCCAACCAATTCTGGAAAGTGTGGCCAGGGATGCCATATCGTCAGTGGCAGACAGATCTCAGTAAGTGCCAAAAGAGAGGAGTGATAAAGGACAAGATTTAAGATGAAAGCAAGTTTGTTACCTGTGGGTTATGCATTCCAGAGAGCACAGTGTTAGGTGTTCTGTAGATTTCAAATGGGAGATTGAAGTTGGGGAGGGAGGTCCATTTGAGGGGTTTGATGGGCCTGAAAGAAGGGGACACAGGGCAGTGAGGAATACAAATTTTACAGTATCAGCTGTGGGTTCAGAATCACTGAGATGGAGATAGTGCAACAGGGTGGTAACAAGCCCACCATTGAAGAATGGGTTCAGACAAATTATAAGTAACCAGAGAGAAGTTCATTGAAAGAGGAAGGATAAGTAAAACAGCAACAAAGCAGGAGTGAACAAAACTGAGCCTTCTCCATGTTTCTTCCCTCTCTGAAGCCAAGTTCCTTTATTTATAAAACAGGAATTATAATATGTGCTTTGCTGAGCTCTAATTCCAGGGTGCTAAAATTTAGAGTGCTGACAAGAGTTGCAATCTTTCAACAGGCACAAACAACTGAGTTTAGCACCTAGTTAGCATGAATAATTATTTAAAATAGGAAACTATCAGGTGATGGTCTCCTTCCCTAGAAAACTTTATCCTAGGCAAACTCCTCTACCCACGTAGCCCTTTCTACCTATTCTAGCAATGGCCTACAGTTTCTCGGGGGCTCCACTCCCAAGGGTATGGTGTCCTAGGGTCTCTGTCCTTTTCCCCACACAAACTTGTATTCCAAGGTACAATGTCGATTTTACCTTCCCCCAACCTCTCAAATGAATTCCTTGAAAAAAAAATGATTTGAAGGGACCAGGTACTTTTTGTGGCTCTCATCTTAGAGCATGAGTGGGGTAGGCAATTTCTAATTGCATCCATACTACCTCTTTTATGGAAAGCAGAATGGTGTTGTCTCAAGAACGTTGGACTTCAGATTAGAGGACATGGGTTTGAGCCCTAACCCTTCTACTTACTAGCCATGTGTTTGGGGGAAGGTTAATTTCTTTGAATCTCAATTTTATCATCTATAAAAACTGGGATGATGCTTTCCCAATGTGGCAACAATTGATGCAAATTCAAAGAACTTGCAACTTTCTGTTGGATTTAAGCTATGGTGACTCTTTTCACTTTTTGAGTTAAATTTCTATTTTAAAAATTAACAAGCATTTATTTTCTCTTCTTCCCATCTTGAAACAAATATTCCTAGTCAAGTCAAACAAATTTCAACACTGTCCATTTCCCAAAAGATATGTCTTGGTTCATCTCATCTCTGTCAGGGAGTATGTAACATTCTTCATCATTGGTCCCCTAAAATGACAGTAAATTGTTGTGTTGATCAGTTGGGAAATGGATGTACAAATTATGATCAATAAATAGAATGGAATACTATTGTGAGGTAAGAAATAGTGAAAGGGATGGGTTCAGAGAAACTGGAGAAGATTCATATTGACTGATAGAGAGCAAGGTGTGCAGAACAAACACAAAAGTGAGCAGGAACAAATTATACCATTATAACAACATTGTAAATGAAAACATTTGAGGAAAATTGTTGTTCTGGGTTGTGCTAAGGTCTGGATACATCCATTGGCTATGCCACTTATTAGCTGTATGACCTTAGACAAATTACTTGAACTCTCTGACACTCAATTTACATATCTGTAATAGATAGCAAAAATACCTACCCAGCCTAACTCAAAGGATTGATAGAAAGAGTAAATAAGATAGTATCCTTTGTACAAATATAATAATACACATGTAACATATTGCTGCTTAATTTCCAGGATTCATGTTTTTATTGGTATTGTTATTCTTTCCATAGTAGCTTTGTAACTTACAGAATTGCTATGGCTAAAAAATCCAATGTACTATGGTCAATCTAGTGATGAACCATGACCTCTAAGACTCCTAAATCTAAATGTAGGATCTTATTTGATCATACTGGAACTTATCTCAAATGGTCCTCTCATAATAGACTAATATATAACTAATGTTTTAGTGCTTAGGACTGTTCTCAAAGTCTTTCTGACTTAATAGGAAGGGCCAGAATTTTTTCTCTGGCATAAGCTTTGAGAATCATTGATTATCTCCATATTATCATAAGGTATCAGAGGTAGATTTCAGTGGAGGCTGTTTATGATGAGTTTAGACCGATGATTTCATTGACGTGGGGACACCTTGTATGTAAACTCCCTTCACCAATGTATATTAACAACTCACTTAGAAAGTCACTGGGAACACTGAGGAGTTAAGAGTCATGCATGTAAATCTGATGCAGGACTGGATATCAAATCTTCCTTACTCCAGGGTCAAAGTTTTGTTCACTATACTATACTTGCCTCTCAGTAGAGAATCTATTGTGTTTCATAATATTCATAAATTTATTCAATCAACCATACTTGATGACTATCACATTAGATTGTGTCATATGCCCAATCCCAATGCCACTCTAACATCAAGAAACTTTCAACAACCATTGATGAGCAATTATTTTCTGTAAAGCACTATAACGGGCACTGGGTTGAGGAGAAAATTATTGATGTTTCATCTCTTTCCTTATGATGCAGTCAGCAGTCTAATGAGGGAAACACAACTCATGCTCCAACAATTAATATTTGAGCAAACATGATGAGTCCACATACATACTGTAAATAAAATATCATTTATTTCTTCTGACTTGGTGTTGGGAGTAGAGAGAGAATCAGAGAAGTCCTGAACTGTAACTAGAGTGATGTAACACGGCTTTTGCCTTAGAGTAGTTTTAAACTGGTGTCTATGAATCCAAAGGGGACTGTTGATAGATTTCATGGAGTTTGTGATTTTGAAGAGGGGTGGGAACCCATCTTTATTTTCCTTAAAATTTCTCTGGAATTTATCATATCCTTCAATTATTTAAAAATATTCTTCTGATAAGGGGCCCATAGACTTCACCAGATTGCCAAAAAGGTCTATAGCACAAACAAGGTTAAGAACTCCTGCTATAGAAGGTCCTGACAGCAAATACATTCTTTCAGTAATGTCAAAACAACTGAATTTAAAACTCACCTATCAATAATCAGATTAAAAAAACAAAAAAAAAAAGCTACTAGATTGGATATATCATTCCCTCATAGCCACACCCAACTAAGCTTTTCCCTGGCCTGGTTCCACTTTTTTTCTATCAACACCAAGACAATTCCCCAAAAGTAGGCTTGTAGTATCCCTAAGTTTCTTGCCCCCATGGATCCTTGGGTCCTGGATTCTATCCCCTTCCTCCCACCTAAGTTTGTGATGTGATGGTGTATTTCCTGCTTTTTTCCTCACCTAAGTTTTATATAAAATTTCTAATTATGGTTCTGGCAAGAGCACTACGAAGGAGAGATATTTGAAGTGGGCTTTCAAAAGTGGTTAGAATATCTACAATGGCAAGAGAGGACTTGGGTTTTTAGCCCTAGAGCTAAGTTTTGCCCTGCTAAAACCTCAATGGCCTAAAGAAAGACAAAGTGATGAAGATGCCTCAGAAAAGTTCTTCTGTCCCCCATATTCCTAGATCCCAGGCATTCATACGTATTTCTAAGTCTACCTCAAAAGATTGTTTTACAAATTAAATGGAGTATTTCACTTTGTGTACATAAACTGTCACATAGAGACATCTGGGAAGTTTAATGGATAAAGACCTAGACTTGCATTCAGGAAGATCTGAGATCAAATCCAGTCTCAATCACTTATTAGCTGTGTGACCCTGGACTAGTCACTTAACCTCTGCCTGCCTCAGTTTCCTCATCTATACGGGGAGAGTAGCACCTGCTTCATAAGAACTCTTCTAACTTCAAAGTGCTATATAAGTGTTAGCTGTCATCTTCATGCTTGTCATCATTGTTTCACCTGTTGACATCCATGACCCATTGAGGCAGGTACCATTTCCATGGCTTTTTTATGTGTTAGTGAATGGTCTCAAGCACTTAAAACCAAAAAGTGTGTTCATTAACAAGTCAGGCAATTAAGAAAGTGGGGCGGCACAGAGCATGGAAATAGAAGTGAGAGAGACTACCCCCCTTCCTCCCTGCTTTTGCTACACACACACATATACACAAACACATACACTCACAAACACACCCACTCAATGGGCTCTATTTTGGGAATGCCATACATTTCCTCTCAAATAGTTGCACAAGCTGCTTCCGAGTTATTGAATTAATCAATCAACTTTTATTTTTACTGCCCCATTCTGGAAAATACACTCCTACTACTTTCCAGTAATACCAATAAGAAAACCAATCCATACAGTCCAATTAAGTACAGAGCATATGTCTTCCTGATGTTGGTAGAGTTGTGGCCATTCCAGTGGGTACTCCACTAGATGGGCTCCCAGGATCTGCTCTGCAGAAGGTCTGGATATTTTCATTAACATTTGGGGTCGGGGCGGGGGGGACAGCCCCAGAGAGTCTCTGATGCCCCAGAGTATATGGCCAAATACAGCAACGACTTGCATTTGTGGAGCACTTTCCCCTCTGTGAGACTGACGAGCTTCACAGTGTGATATTTAATTCATTCCAACCGCAGCCCTGAGATTTACAACTTCTCCTGGGGCCAGGACCTTAGTGAGGAAGTGTTCATATGCTTTTAGCCATGGTCTTGTGTCTGGTTTTATTTTTTTTTGGTTGATGATTTGGTTGATGATGATAGTTGATGATTGATGATTCCATGTATATTCCTGCCATGTCCCCATCTATTTCTCTCCTTCCCCACCCTCACACTTGCTTCTCCAAACATAGCCTACATAATGAATGTCTCTGTTACTTACATAGTACAGTGGCCTGCTTAAGTTAAGTCTTTTGAGACATAAATATGTAGGCAGTTAAGACATCTGAGTTTGAAACCCAACTTTGTACCTTACTGGGCCATGTTAGGTCACTTTAGGTCTCTGAGACTCAGTTGCCTCATCAGTAAAAGGAGAATCATAGAAATTACCCTAATTTTCTTTCAGGGAGTGTTTGGCAATAGTGTAGGTAATGATGTAAGTAAAAGTTTATGAGAATGTGAACTGTGATTATTGCAATTGTTCCCCTTCCTTCCCCAGTTTCTGTTATAAACATTTAATCTCAAATCTGGTGGATTATTTTTATTCTTATTATAATTTCATGGTTGAGAGGATTGTAGGTTTTAAGGTAAAAGAGACATAGAGGTCATCTTGTCCAACTACCTCAATTTGTGAATTAGGAAACTGAGACCAAGAGAAGGGAAATGAGTTGTTAATGTGGAACTCAAAGAAGAGCAAATCGTCCTCATTAAATGCTCCTGTCTGCAAAGGTGCTATGATAATAGGTGCTATGAGACAAACAACGATGAATACACGATGGTCTACTGGGATCTGATGTCAGGGAACTTAATATCAAATCATGTTTCAAACTCTGCACAGCACTTTCCTCATGAGAGTTATATGAGGCAAGTGACTTAAGGAGCATCATCCCCATTTCATAGATAGAGAAACTGAGTTTCAGAGTTAAATGACTTGCCCAAGTTTACAAAACTGGGATTGAAAACAAGTACCCTGACTCTAGCCATAGCACTTTCAACCATGAAACTGCTTCATGGGATCATCAATCCAGAGCTAGAGGAAATCTTAGAAGTCATTCTATGGACCAATTCTATCATTCTCCAAGAGAAGAAACTAAGGCCCAGGAAATTTAAATGACTTGGACAATATCACACAACTAGAAAATATAAGAAGTGAGATTTAAAAACAGATGGACTGTTTCACTCTTTCCTTCCCACAGCTTTCCAGTGAGTTTAGATACTAGGCAATAAAAGAAATTTATTAGAGACGTAATCTGTTTGGATCATGAAAATCATGGATATATTTGAGTAAATGGACCAAAGAAATTTTGTATAAGTGCCTACTATGTCCCAGACACTATGCTAGGCAGTAACAATACACAAAGACCAATGTGAAACTGGCCCTGTCCTCAAGGAGTTTACAGTCTTTTGGGAATCCTTCAAATTCTTTTGAATTTAGTTAGCATGAAAGCATGCAACACATGCTGAACATATGTTGTTAGTAAGTAATCTAAATTGATGATGTAAGTAAATCATCTAAACTGGAAAAAAAAACAAGAGCTTCAAGGTATAAGATACGGTAACTTCAGTCAACAGCAGCTTGGTAGATAGGGCCATGGGGCGATACAGAGAGAAAGGAGTACCCCTTTCAGTTTCCAGGCCAGACAGTCACACCATGATTGAAGTGACCTATTCAGACATTAGGCACTTGGGTGGTGACTCAGCCCTAGAGAAATTCTGCTGCAGGATGTGTCCTACCAACCTCAGTTGAGGGTAGACCTGGGATTTGTGCTACTTGCTAAAGGATGCCAAAAATAATTTGCTTCCTAATGTCCTAAAATCCTCTACCTAAATTTTTATTCTCTTCCCTGGCCAATGGCCTTCCCTCAAGTAGACACAGTTTTATATTTGTCCATAACATCAATCAATCAATCAATCAAACAAACAATAAACATTTATTAAGCATTTACTATGTCCCAGGTACAGTAGTACTAATGTACTTATTAGAATAAAATTTGTAACTAGAGTATGTTGTTAACTCTAGGGGGAGCATTTTTTAATAGATCTATGCCTTCACTGGCATAGGGAACTTTAAGTGTAGGAATTTACTCTACAAATACAGTTCAATACTTCTTGTTGCCTGGGGCAGTGAGAGGTTAAGGGACTTGGCCAGGGTCACACAGACAGTAGGTGTAAAATGTAGGACTTCCTGACACCAAGACTGGCTTTCTAACCACTTCTCCATGCTCTCTCTGATATAATATTGTATGTAACACTACTACAAAATATAGAAGTTAGGGGAAGAGGCGTATGAAAGTCTTCCCGTCAAAACCTACTCTCAGCAGAACCAGAACGTTGTACACAGTAACAGCCATGTTGTGTGATGACTAATATTGATAGACTTAACTCTTCTCCAAAGACCTCATGATGGAAAAATGCTATCCACATCCAAAGAAAGAACTATGGAGTTTGAATGCAGATCGAAGCATACTATTTGCTATTTTTTTTTCCTTCTGTTGTGTTGTGTTTCCTCTTTCTGGTGGTTCCTCTAATTGGTTCTAATTCTTACCTACATCATCACTAATGTGAAAATATGTTTAATAGAAATGTATATGTATAGCCTATATCAGATTGTGCACCGTCTTAGGAAGGAAAGTGGGGAGGGAGGGAGAAAAATTTAAAACTCAAAAGCTTATGGAAGTGATGGTTGATAAATAGAAATCAATTAATTTAAAAAAAAACTAGTCGCAGGAAAGGATTAGATACAAGTCATCTATGGCCAAGTGAGCCTTCTACCATTAATGTTTTGTGTGATCATGTATAAGTTTGTTCCTTTCTGTGGACCTCAGTTTCTTTAGCTGTAAAATGAAGTTGAATTAGGTGGTCTCTGAGGTTCCTTTCAATTCTGACATTTTATGGTTTAAGGCAAGAGTCCTCATGATAGACCAACAGACCAAAAATGCCCTGCAGGCTGTTTCTGTATGACCTTGAGCTAAGATTACTTTTTTTACATTTTTAAATACAATAAATCTTCTTCTAGGTGTCTGGTATTGTCCAAGTCATTTAAATTTCCTGGGCCTCAGTTTCTTCTCTTGGCGAATAATAGAATTGGTCCAGATGATGATTTCTGGGATTTCCACTGTAATGTAAAAAACATTTTTAGCGCAGAGGTTGTATAAAAAACAAAGGGCAGAGCTGAATTTGGCCCACAGGCCATAGTTTGCTGATCTGGATCTAAGATCTCTTAGCTCTGTGACTTTGGTTTCATTGACTTCTACTTTTGCAGTAAAGGCTAATATGTGATCAACATTCGAAAAACTCACCAGTGGGTGGAGAAGGCTACAAGGCAGAAGGATCTTCCAGGGTAAAAAGACTGGAGGGTCTTCCTCCTTTAGACCCTCCTTTTTAGACCCCTCCTTTTAGAAGGAGGAATCTCTAAGGGTGAGAATTCAGCTGCAACATAATGGATAATTACAGAGAGTCAGCAGCAGAATTGAGAGAGGAAGGAAAGAGATCAGGAATCTTCTCCAAAATATTTTCAAAAATTGGTCATTCAGCCTTAACTTGAAGGTCTCACTTGATTGTGACCACAATATATTCTGAGGCAGCCTATTTTATGTTTAGATAGGTTTAACTTTAGGGGCTTTTTTGGTCATATGCATCTTCAATCTGCCTACCTATAGATATTTACTCTCAATATACATGACTGGCGCATCAAAATATGGTACCTACAGCTACAGAGCTTATAGTTTGGTATACAAATATAACATGTAAACAGATAAATATTATTTTTAAAAGGATACATACATTTGAGAAATATTAGCAAAGTGCTATGTGTGGCCAAAGGAGGGACTTAAGTGGTAATTATTGATAGAAGGGTTTCAAAAAAGAACTCATGGAGACAGTGGCAGTTAAAGTGGGCTTGATGGAATTCAATGGGTAGATTGAAGATGGGAAGAGAGTGATATAACCATAGGAACTAGTGTCATCAAAAGCAATGATCCAAGAAAGGGGGTAGATGTGTATGGGAAACAGTAACATCCAGGTTAACTGGAGAGGAGAGGAATAGTATGAGACAAGGCTGAAAGAGTAGAAAGATGTTAATTCATGCAGAGCTTTGAATGCTAAGGAGTTTAAACTTTACCAAGTAGGCAATAGGGAGCCATTGAAGGTTTTCAAGTGAAGAAATACACATGAGCAGATTTCCAAAGATTAAAAATAAATCTAGCAACACATAAAGGATGATTTGGTTAGGGACACTTTTCAGTGAGATGACCTGTAAAACATTAATGATAACTGTAATTGTTCCTCAAGTTGAGGGAACCCTTTAATTTTAGGTTTGCCTGGGTCCTCCTTGATCTCTCACCAAGGGAGCACCTACTCGTTCAGCACAGAGTTATGAATCTACGTATATCATCATCATTGGGGCATTTTATTGGCAGGAGGGAATTGCAGGTTAATTGCCTGCTGTCTCCAAGCACTTAGCCAGTCACTTTCCTGAATCTAAGTATTGAACATTTGCAGATATCTCTGACTTCTTACAACCCTTGAAGGCTGTGTGAGCTCCCAGTAATTTGGTGATGATTACCCAGAGAATGTGATGACTTTTCAAACAGCCCAGTACTTGCTACGGCTTAAGCTTTCCAATACATTTCACAAGATTAGAGAGGTGAGGGGCAGGCAGAATGGTATCATCTGCCAGTACTTTATTGTGTGGGCTCTAATTTGGCATGGCATAGTAAGCACTTAGCACAGTACCTGGCACATAGTAGGTGATTACTAAAGTCTAGTTGACTTAAATGATCATTAACTGAGTATGTATGCATGTATATATTTGGGGGGCAAATAAGCAAGAGGGATAAGAACAAAAGAGAGAATTCAGAGGACTATTAAAGACTTATTTGATTTTTTCTTAAGGACACCCAAACCTTAGATGAATATTCTCTATAAAATTTCAGACAAGTTGTCATCTGGCGTCTATTTGAACATCTCCAGTGCTGGCAAAGTCATTTCCTTAAATTCCATTTTTAGACTTTTCTGGCCATATGCTGGACCGTATCCTGTCTTTAAAATAATAATTTTTTCAGTGCACAAAAATTTAAATTTTTCTCCTTTCCAATTCCACTCCAACCAATGAAAAAGAAGAAAAACAAAACAAAATATTATAACAAATATGCCTAATTCAAGCAAAACAAATTATTTCACTGGCCATGTCCAAAAAGTATGTCTCATTC
Organism: Vombatus ursinus; assembly: GCF_900497805.2. Lineage (NCBI taxonomy): Eukaryota > Metazoa > Chordata > Mammalia > Diprotodontia > Vombatidae > Vombatus > Vombatus ursinus. Next base: position 15,605,674 of record NW_020945437.1, read on the forward strand.
TGTATCTTGAGTCCATCATCATTTCTTTCTCTCTCTCAGGAAGTGGGTAGCATTTACAGCTGTCATCACTGGCCCTTTTGGTTCACGGGTGGTCAAAGTGTTGACAAGAATTCTTAAGTTTTTCAACATTGTTTGTCTTTATCTTGTTGTTAAACACAGTTCTTCCAGTTCTGCTTATTTCGTACTGTGTCAGTTCATATAAATCTTCCAAGGTTTCTCTGAAATGGTCCCTTTCATAATTTGTTCATCAGTATATGTAAGCCTCCTTGCCTATGACTGACACAGAGCAACACAGACATTGTAGTGAGTTCAGTTCTTCACTTCCAAAACCTGAACTAATTCTAATAGCTGACGTTTATATACCACCTGAAGGTTGGCAAAACGGTTAACATGTGTTGTCCCATTTGACCCACACAACAACCCTCTGAGTTAAGTACCATAGATATTATTTTCCTGATGGTACAGCTAAGGAAAATCACCCTGAGAAAGGTAAAAGTGACAAGTGACTTGCCAGCATTAAATAGTTGAGTAAGAATCTGATGTTGGATTTAAACATGGTCTAAAAACAATTAGTTCATGAGTCTTCACAATGTTAAATGCTTGAGGATTTCCCCAATTGGCTACATCTTCCAGAGTATGTAGGACCTTTGAGGCCCCAATACCATCTTCATGTTGCAATGAGGAATCAGAAAAATCAGACTCTAGCTACTGATGATTCTACAACCAAATAAATCTGGGACAAATTTTATATGCATATTTAAGGGATTTTGATCAAACAACTTTATGGAGCCATTGCAATTTTTGAGATAAAAGGACACTTAGAACAGAAGAGATTAGAACATTTTTTTTAAACCCTGCATTTAATTTTATTGGTATAGGGAACTTCTAATCAGGAAACCTGCCCTACTCGTGCAAATCAGCCCCTGCTCTTCAGTGTATAATGTTAGAATATTGCCTAGGGCACTGAGAGGCTAATGTCAGAGGAATGATGTGAATCCATGTCTTCATGACTTTAAAATCAGCTCTCTATCCATTATGCCACACTGCCTGTTTTATAATAATGAGTAATATTTATAGGGGCAGCTAGGTGATGCAGTGGATAGAATGCTAGGCCTGGAGTCAGGAAGATCTGAGTTCAAAACCAGTCTCAAATACCAGCTGTGTGACCTTGGTCAAGTCACTTACCCCATCTGCCTCAGTTTCCTCATCTGTAAAATGATCTGGAGAAGGAAATGGCAAACCACTTTAGTATCTTTGCCAAGAAAACTCCAAATAGGGTTATGAAGAGTCAGACATGACAGAAAACAACTAAACAACAAAATATTTATAGAGCTCTTTTAAGTTTAAAAAATGCTTTTCCTACCCAATCTCATTTGAACCTAATAACTCTGTAAGTAGGAATAATAAATGTTACTATCCTTGTTTTACAGATTAAAAAAAAATGGGTCTCAGAGAGGTGATGTGACCTGCCTGTGGTCACACAGTTAAGCAAGAGTCAGAGGCATATATAGAGCTCGAGTCTTCATAGCCCAGCATTATAGTCATGACATCAAACTTCCTCTCACGACAGAATTTTAGATCATAAAATTTAGAATTTTATGCTCCTAGATTATTTAGCTCCGTCCCTTGATGTTATAGATGATGAAATTGATGCCCCAAGATGTGAAGCCACTTCAACAGATTTACCCAGCATGTCAGTGATAGAGTTGGTAAAAAGAAGCCAAGTCTCTTGCCTTTGTTTTGGGCTCTTTCCATGACAGCATACTGTCTCCGGTCTTACTTAAGCCTGATCGGAATGTTAGCACTCGAGTGGAATGAATGAGGCCTGGATCACTGTAGTTTTTCTAGAATCCATCAATACCTGGCAACCTCTGCAGAATGTACCCTGCAGATTTATTTGACTCAAGGAGGGGGATGGGCTTTTCAGGCAGATTTTAGCCTTTAATTTTTTTTAACTACTTGGCTCAACTTGTCCTTTTAATTAAAATGTAAAGAAATGACAGATCTGCCAGCTTACTACAAGGCTCCCTGTGACTACCTCTTAGCTACTAGAAGGTAACCTTGTGGCACCAGAGAACTAAAGGTCAAAATGCTAAATTGGGAAACATTAGTGTGTTGAAACACTCTACTAGCACTTACTAGGATCAATCTCCCATTTAAGCAGCTCCTTGCCCAGTTGTGCTAACTACAAACCAATCTATACTTCCTAATGGAACAAGGCTGAAAGGTCTGGAATCATAAAACCATCCATTTCCCACTCATTAATATTAGAGCTGTAGCCCATCTCTCCCAATCCTTTCCCCTACACACACACACACACACACACACACACACACACACACACACACACACCCTTCCCTTCTCGACACCCCTTTTCCTGGTACTACTGGGGCTAAAGGCCTGATTGCAACCAGGTTACAAGTAGGTTCAGGAGTTGGGCACGGCAATTTATTCCCTTCAATCCAAAGTCCTGATATAAATATTAACTTATATTTCTTTAGTGCTTTACAGTTACAGAAATTTGACCTATGTGATCTTATTCAATCCTCCTACCACCTTATGAGGTGGATTGGGCAGGTGATATTCTCCCCACTTTATAAATGAAGAAACTCAACAAGATAAAGTGATTTGTCCAACGCCACCTGGCTAATAAGGGTCAAAATGCAATACCAGTTGCATATTCCAAAGAAATACAATATACTCCAGACTAATAGACTAGCAAACTCAACTCAACAAGTATTTATTAAGCACCTATATGGGCCAGGGCCTGGGGTAATTGCTGGGCTAAACAAAGGTAAAGAATCCATTGGGAGATTTGATTACAATTCAGTTTGATTCCAGGGTCCCCTAGTTGATGCCCTTACCATCCTCCAACTTCTAACTTCTGACTCTGATTCCAGGCCTTATTATATTGTACCATACTGCCTTTCATCATCATCATCATCATCATCACTATCATCATTATCATCTTAATCATCATCATCATCATCATCTTTGATAGTATTTATATATCCCTTTAACATTCACAAAATGCTTTACATATACTATTTCATTTTATCATAACAACGTACCCTTGTGTAGTTCCTGACCCTTTACATAAGGCTTCCCTAATGACCTTTCAATCCTCTTAAAAATCTGGGTAGTTAACCAGGTGAGATGTCATTTTGCCCATTTTACACATTTAAAACTTGAGGCTTGAAGATTCATAAGATCATGGGATCTTAAAGATCATCTAGTCTAATCCTTTCATCTTACAGAAGAAGAAACTGAGGTCCAGTTAAATTAAGTGACTTGCCCAAGATGGTACAGGCAATAAACATCAGAGGCAGGACAAGAATCTAAGTCCTTTGACTTGACAGCTAGTGACCTTAGTTTCTCATTTTACTAAGGTCATACATAAGGCAGTCAGTAGCAGAGCCTTTTGTCCAGTGTTTACATACATCCCGGCAACTCTGAAATCTTTGGATGCTGTTCATTTTCCTTGTTAAGGTTGACTTCCAAGAAGAGATGCCATATATTCAATATAGCTTATGAAAATTGAATGTAAATTGTCTCCTGATCTTCTCTTGTGTGTTATTTTAACTCACAAGTTATTTTACATTATAACCTGATTATGCATACTATTAGTCTGTAATGTACTCTAAGCTCTTTTTTTTTTCTAAAATAGATTTGTGAAATTAAAATTCAATTACCTTGGGAAGTTGGTTACTGTAGGAGGAGCTTTCACAATTTTTCAGGGTGACTTTGAGTGAGTTGATGGTTGCATATAACAAAGTAACACAACACACTGACGAATAAATATGAAGAACCTGGTGGAACTTTGGGAAAAAAGTGCATGGCTCTATTCAGGATGCATTTATTGCCTTCCTCTCCATGCTTTAAGTACCAGCCTAAATCCACTTCCTTACAGGTGCTTCCTCTCATCTTCTCTCCTTTCGAAAGAAATCAAAAATTATAGATTTAGAATTGAACCAACATTTTGGAGAAAGGGCCCAGACTAGCTATCACTTCAGCTCCTCATTCTCAAAATTTACCCACTATTTTCCCATGTGGGCACTTTCTCTTTTTTTTTTCCTCTTTTCTTTCCTTGATTTTTCCTCCTCCCTCCCCCAACCCCTGCCCCAATCAACTGATCTACAGTTGAAGTAGTTAGAAAGGCTTTGCCTGAAAAAGAAACAACTTAGAGGGGATATTTATCTGTCTTCAACTCTCTGAAGGGCTGTCATTTAGGTGAGGAATTCAATTTGGTCTGTATGGTTGACAGAACTAGGGTCAATGGATGAACATCACGTGAAGGCAGATTTAGGTTCAGTATAAAAAAGGAGAACTAATAATTAGATTTGTTTTTCAAAAGTTAAACATAATGCTTTTTTTAAGTATTGACTCCTCCCCTGCACACACACACATACCTCCATCATTGGATATATTCCAGTGGGTGTAGGATAAACATTTGTCTAAATCAGGGGTGAGAAACCTAAGGATTCAAGGCCAAACATGGCCCTCTAGGTCCTTGGGTGCAGCCTTTTGACTGAGTTCAAGTTTTACAGAAAAAATCCTTTTATTAAGGGGATTTGTTCTGGGAATTTTAAATTCAATCAAACTACACTTGAGGACCTAGAGAGCCACATGTAGCCTCGAGGCTGCAGGTTCCTCACTCTTGATCTAAATTGATGAAGAAGAGATTTGTGCTTCAGACAGAGGTTGGGTTAGGATGATAGGTCAAAGAATGATGTTTAAAGAAATGATTCTCTGGAAGTGGGGAGAGGGAAGAATATAGGAGGAAATCAAGATCAGTCAGTCACAAGCATTTATCAGGTACTTACAGTGTGCCAAGCCCTATACTAAGCACTGGAGATGCAAATATAAGGAGAAAAAAAAAGATATTTTATGCTCTCAAGGAGCAGAAAATGCATAAAAGGAAGCTGAAAAAAGTGGAGGGTGGTTGGGGTGAAAGAAAGGTACATGGCACAGAGTCATGATGGAGAAGTCCAGATTGCAGCCTGGGGAGAAATGAAAAGATGGCTAGCCCAGATACCCTCTTTAAATGAAGGTTCTGGGAGGAGCCATCCAACCAGAGGGAGGGGCCATAGGGGCCAGGTATACTTCTAACGTAGCAAGGTTGAAAAGAACATCAGGATGAAGAGGATTCTGGGTCATGGTGGAGCCTTAATTATAGCCAAGTGAAAAATGAAGCAGGTGAAAAACAAACAAAAAATCAATAAAATATATTTTAAAAGAAGAAATCGAAAGGCTCTGACTTCAAACCTACTCATTTTACAGATGATGAAATGGAGATACAGAAAAGAGGAGAGTTTTGTCCAATGTCATACAAATCTTAAGTGGCAAAGCCAAAATTGGAATCCATATTCTCAGACTCCAAATCCAGCAGTCTTTCCATTGCTCTTTCCAACTCTGGTTCTGGAGATTATGATTACTCATCCTTTCCTTTTTTTTTTTTTTCTTCTCTAGAAATAGGAGTTATCACAGTGAATGAGGTTTTTGTCTGAAGAAACCAATGGTCTAGTCTTTGGTTTTGTGTTAAAAATCACCCCTATTATTGGAAGAGCCATCGATTTACTAAACCTGCACATTGCTCCTGTGACCTGGGGGACTGGCTTTCCTGAGTAGAACATGCATTTGCAGAATGGGCTATGTGAAACTCGACCATTGCTTCAAAATGCCTGCAAATATGCTCTGTAACTGAGAAGGTGGATGACAGGAGAAACTATAGCGTTATGTATCTTGAGCCCAGTGGCATGGTGGTAGTCTTTGTCAATTCCATTTTAAAAGAAAAAAAAAAAGTAGCCATATTTGACACCTGTGAATTCATCTCGGTTTCCCAGGATCATTCAATCAGAATAAAAAGAGATTCCCCACATTTGCCCCAACCCTGTATTCAGCATATAAGAAGAAACCTGATATATTCAATTGCAGACTGTCTGAAAGCTTGTTTGTCTTCATTGTTCCTTCATTTTAGGCCATTGGTCATTGAAAACATTTAAGAATTAAATACATGTTAAAAAGAAAAGAAATACTGAACACTAAGTACCTAAGAGTAGATCTTAAAAGATAAGGCCAGATGAACCCTCAAATCAAAAGAAAACCTAAAAAAGGATTTAACATGCAAAATATAACTATACAAATATGGGCTTAATGATCCCCAAGTTTTCTGCTTCATCTTTATTTGCATTTCTATGTAATTTTCTGAATGAAATGCTTGAGCAATTTTGTACTGTATTGTTCTGAATATAGGCTATATTTTTTCCATGTAATTTGGGTTTTCTAAACTCTGAGTGTGGTTTATATTCATGCTCATAGTTTATTAAATTTTATTTGTAAAAGAAAAATGTTAAAAAAAATTTCACAGTAAATAGCTGCCTAATATGGTACTTCTATGAAATTTTTCAGTGCATGCTTGTTCATTTCCCTTTCAAAGGATAATAATAACTCACCATTATATGGAACTTGCAAGTTCAAAGAGATTTCAGGTATGTGGCCTATATTCAGGGGTGGCCTATACTTGAACCAATATGGTATTATCAATATAGGAAGGGGATGTCATCCTTTAAAACCACAAACCTGGTGGATTAGAATTGTCTCAAGTGCTTTAAATAAAGTCTATGAATGTGAGCAACTGTTTAATGGGATTTTTAACAAGTAAAAGTCAATTTTGGGAAAAATCAATTAAAGAACTCAATGAGGAAACGCCCCAGTATAAAAATCACAACACTCATCAGAATGGTCATTAGAATGTACAAGAAAATTCAAAGGAAAATAAATATTGCTTTAGGGGAAAGAGATGGGGAGGGAACAAGCATATAAGTACCTGCTACATGCTAGATACTATGCTTAACACTTTACAAGTGATATTTCACTTGATCTTTAATAACTCTCAGCATCAACATGGTTATATATAATTTCATTTATCAGAAGATCTCATTTACTTAGAATTTTTGTTGGGATTATAATTTCATAGATCAATTCAAGTCATCAAGCATTTATTAAGCATTTACCGCAGCCAGGTTCTGTGCTAAGCACTATCAATACAAATACAAGCAAAATGAAAGAGGGTCCCTACTTTCAAGAGACTTACATTATAATAGGAGTTCAAAAAGTTTTTGAAAGAAAAGTAGCTGAACAGTGGGAGTGGAATTGGGATGAAGAGAAGAATGGTTAGTATGAGCTCTTCCTCAAGATGGGCATTTGGGAAAGAACTGACCACTGGGAGAAAAGGATTTCAGAAGTAGAGGGAAAAGTCAGGTGGGGTAAAGTGGCTAAGTTGGAGAACGAAAGATAGCAAATGTTGGTCCTTCTTCAAAATGGAAGTTCTAGGAAAGACTCACCAATGGGGAAAAGGGGCCAAAGGGGCAGAGGGAAGGGTGTAGATACTGACTGTACCAGTACAAGTCACCATCCTGCATGTGCTTTTCTGCCTTAAGTACATATTTTTGTAAGTCTTCCAGAAAAGGTTCGTCCAACAAATCCCAGTATGTCTAATTTGCTGACAGTTTTTTAATGATAGAAGAAACTGTACCCTAAAAGAGTCTGCAAGACACCCACACCCATAACTGATCATATATAATTCTAAGACAGATGTGACTGAGGAAATAATTTTATTCAATGACACAGTGGCTATTTATTCAACTCTTCAATCAGTGTTTTTTAAATACCTGTTTTTGTTCAAAGCACTGTGCTAGGCTACGGAGATATGAAGGCAAAAACATCTGCTTTTAAGGGGCTTATATTCAAGTGAGGCATACAAAAGGCAGACATATGCTCGATTAAGCTGTGAGTCAGTGTCATGGAGCATGTCCATGGAGAAGGTTTCTCCAAACTGTAACTCCAATGAAGAGCCATGGCTCATCTCAGTATTTTTACGCACCAACAGCTACCTGTGTTCTGCACATACTAGATACTTAATAAATGAGATTTCAACAAATAAATGTGTCTGCTAAGTCATTCTCAATCAATTTGAATAGTCTCCAAATTTTCTTGCCTGAAATTGGCATCACACTCTAAGGAAAGAGGAAGGGAAAGAAGCATTTATTAAATGCCTACTGTGTGTCAGGTACTGTGCTAAACACTTTACAAATATTATCTCATTTAACCCCCACAATAGTCCATGGATGTAGGTGCTGTTATTCGTCCCCTTCTACAGTTGAGGCAGACAGAGGTTAAGTGAGTTGCCCAGGTCAAACAACTAGTAAGTGTCTGAGGTCAGATTTGAACTCATATCTTCCTGAGTTCAGGCCCAGTGCTCTATCCTGGCTGCCAAAATGGAGAAATTACTACTACCAAGTTAAATGTAAGTGAGACAACACCTGAATTGAAAGCATAATGCCTTGCAAAGCAGAAATATTTAATAAATCTTTTACTGGAATTGAATTTATACATTCATCATATGTTGATGATCAGACTTGTCTCTGAGTATTTTATTCCATTGAATCCTCTCCTGCCTCCACTCAGGGCCTATCTCAGAAAGTGGTGCTAACTCAGATCCCTCCCCCTCCATTGAAGTTGCTCCTTTTAAATCAGTAAATACTTACTCAACACCTACCATAGCTTAACATTGTAGGGGACAAAACAAAATATAAAAATGAATCCGTGCCCTCACAGATTATGCAGACTGGCAGAAGTGATAAAACGGGGATAGGAGAAGTGATGGGAAGAAACTGAATGACATATACATCAACTGTCTTCTCTTAGACTTCTATAAACTTAACCTGTTGTCTAGACTCTCGTCCCATTACTCTAGGTCTATCCTTCCCTTTGGGGTTCCCAAGGTCTGGACTATCAAGATTGGAGTAGGTAGATAAAAAATTTATTAAGCATTTACTAAAATTCTGAGAATAAAAGTACAATTAAAAAGGAAAGAATACTTGCCCTCAAGGAACTTACATTCTAATGGGGAAGACCGAAGATAAAAGGGAGCTTGAAATGGCAAAGGGGGAGAGGCCTGCAAGGAGGGAATATGGAAAAAATAATCCTGGGAGGTGGGGGCTGGATAAGAGTGGAGGCTTATTAAAATCAGGTGATATTTATAAAGTGCTTAACACAGTAATAGACATTTGATAGATGCTTGTTCTCTTTCACCTTTCCCTTCAGTCGGTCAAGTGTTTATTAAGCACCTACTATGTGCCAGATATTGTGCTAAGCATAGAAATGAAAAGAAAAGCAACAGAGAACCCCTACCCTAAATGAGCTCCCAATCTAATAGGGAAACAACATGTAAATAGCTACATAATATAGCATATATATATTCATGTTTAATAAACAATATAGAATAATATATCCATATCCATGTAATATATGAACATGTATACATATGTAACATATATATATATATATATATATGCTTAATTGGAGATAATCAACAGAGGAGAATAATTTTCATTAAGGGATTTGAGAAAGGCTTCTTGTGGAAGGAACGATTTTAGCTGGGACTTAAAGGAAGCCAGAGGTTGGTTTGGTTTTATTTGATTTGGTTGTATATCAAGAAGGAGGGAACTTCAGGCATGGGGGAGAGTCAGGGAAAGTGCCCGGAGTAAGTATGTGGAATGTCTCCTGTGAGGAACATCAAACAGGCCAGTGTTACTGAACTGCAGCAGAAGTTTCTTCCAGTTCCAGCCATAGGATCCTATGAGTTTCTTAGGAAGAAAATGTGGAGTAGCGTTAATGAGCTAGTACAAACTCCCTTCCCAATCATCACTCTCATTGATCCCCCTGAATCCCACCCTCTAACTGGTGTTGGGGCAAGAGATCCCCAAGACGTATGTGACTGAGGGAATATTTCACCCATTATGTAAGTGATGCTAACCAGATTATGACATCCACAGGACCCTGGGAAGCAAGGGAGCAGCCTGAGTTGGCCAATATACTTTGGGCAGGAAAGTAAACCCCTTCTGGTCTAAAAGGATGGAACCCACCCTGGAGGCTGGTAATTGGGACAAAGCTCCACGCTTTTGTACTGAGCTGGACAGTAGAACAATGTACTCTGATAGTTCTTTCTCATCCTTTATTCACACTCTAGCTCTATTCTCTTGGTCTTCAAGGATTGTTCACTGACAACACTGCTACCACCAACCAGCTGTACAGCTGTAGCTAACTCACAGAACTGTAAGAAAATAGATTTAATGCCTTTGGAAGGGGGTTTAGAGGCCATTGAGTTCAGCTCTCATTTTACAGATGGGAAAACTGAAGTACAGCGAGGATAGTGACTTTTCCAGAGTCACATAGCTGGTAAGTATCTGAGGCAAACCTTAAATTCATGAGTCTTCCTGTTTCCAAGTCAGTGCTATCTACTTCACTGACTCCCTGCCTCATTTACTTCCCTTCTCATGGCTTAAAGTTCCACATCCATCAAATGAAGAGACTTAGATAATCTCTGAAGTGCTTCCAATTCTAATATCCTGTATCTTATATCTCTGGAAACTGCCCAGCTTCCTTATGATCTTCTATCTTCTCCTTTCATCTCGAGTCAGGTGTCATACTGCAGAACTCTTGGATTCAAGCAAGAACTAAAATCTGTCAGCTCTGATGGCAGATGACCTTGCTCTGCTTTAGCTGCTAGAAGCTTCAAATCCTCCAGGGCTTAGTCAGGTGCAAAACGCTTCATGAAGCCTTCCCTGGTCTCACCAGCTGAGAGTGATTTCTCTCTCACCTTTTTCCTTAGCATTTATCTGAATCTCTCGTTTCCCCACTCACTGCCTACTTTGTAATATGTTCGTGGAAGACAGTATGGTACAATGGAATAAGCAGTAGCTCTGAAAGCAGAAGAATTGAGTCCAACCCACCCTCACCTATTGGGCAGATGAGAAAACTGAGGCTCAGAGATGTTTCAGTGATTTTCCCAGTCACTCAGCTAATAAGTTTCTGGGGCAATATCTGAATCTAAGGTCTTCCCAGCTCCAAATCCAGTATCATATCCACTACATGAAATTGCTTCAGAGGCACTCCTGCCAATCGTCTATTACCTGTACCAGATGTCTAGGAAAAGTAATGATTTCAATCTGCTTTCCCTGGGCATCAAGTCTTAGGCAATTAGCTAATTATTTTATCCAGGACTTTACCTCCCACTGTGAGGCAGGGAGTCTAAAGTCCACAGTCTCTAGAGATTGAGAATCATAGAACAGCAGAACTGCATTAGACCCTAGGGATCAGCTCATCCCGTAATTTACAAAGGGGGAAACTGAGAAGCTAAAGGCTAAGTGACCAGGGTCACATGAAAAAATGGAAGGTAGAGCTTAGAGGTCTCCTAAGCCCTTGTCTAGGACTCTTTCACCACCATTGAACGGTTTAATAATGTGATTTAGGCACCTGATCTCTCTTATCTGTTAGCTGTCAAGCTTGCAGATCAGTAAGTCCACCTTAGGAAAAGGTCTTCTTTCATCATTTAAACCCATCATTTCCTCTCCTCTCTCTTCATTTGTGATTGTGAAGCTGAAATAGTATACTAGACATGACATACAGAAGATTAAGAATATTCATAAAAATGACATTTCTACCTGCCCTGTGAATGAGACAAATGGTAGGAAAAAATACTACTGCATAGGGAACTTGTTAATAGAAAATGCAGTGTTAACATGTAAACAGAAAGCAAAATAAAACAAAACTCAATGTTGAATAATTGCATGATCAAGCTTGTACCTTGAAAAATATTAAGAAAATGCATTTCTCCTTCCCTGCAATGCAGAGGCAAGAGAGTTTGGGTATACAATGCTACATATACAAGCAGATACACTCAGTAGGTAGGCTGTTTTTGTTGAACTGGTTTTTCTAATCCTTTTAAAAAAAAATAGAATTGGGGGAGGGGGGCAGGAGTTAAGTGACTTGCCCAGGGTCACACAGCTAATGTGTCTAAGGCCAGATTTGAATTTAGGTCCCCCTGATTCCAAGTCCAGTGCTCTATCCACTGTGCCATCTGGATGCCCCTAAATTTAGTTTTAAGGAATTTCTTTCTGGGGGTAGGTACAAAAGAAAGGGTAAATATGAAAATAAATATGATGTTTGTTTTTTAAATAGCACAGTTTTGGGAAGAAAGTTGATGTCTGTGACTTCAAAGCTCAAGTCTTCCTGTTTCTGAGTCCAGTGCTCTATCTACTTGGCTAGTTGAAGTACCCAGAGAGGTGGTCTACACTGGGCCATACAACTGTATATTTGAAAACATCTGGATGAGTGACTTATACCACTAGAGAAAAAAGGAATTCATTTATTTGGAGTGAGAAAGGCCAACCAACAGATGATGTGGGTTGGGGGGTGGGGAATGTTTACTTCTGAAGTATTACCTAGACTCCAATGGCTCTGTAATCTAGTCTAGTAATCCTTTCAGAGTGACAGATCATGATTCCTTCATGACTGTCTCTCCTAGGTGATTTATCCTTGCCCCTATTAATTCACCTCATGGAGTATTCAATTAGTCCCATTTCTGAAACTCATTTTTAATATATATGAGGAAGGGGTTGGAGGCAGCTTAATACAGTCAATTCAAAGAGCTAGTTTTGAATCCAAACGGTCATTTTCTCCCCTTCTGACTATAAGAAAGTTACTTAACTTTTCTTTTTTAAATTAATTTTATTTTCAATTCACAGAACAAAGCAAGTATTTCCATAACACAGTCCAATAAAAAAGATGATTGCACATGAAACTGAAAACCCACCATGTACAACTTGCTATTCTCTTCAAATACATTAACTTTTCTGGACATCAAGTCTTCATCTGTAAAATGAGAGGGCTGGACGTGATGGCTTATGAGATCACTTCCAGCTCTAAATCGAATCTTATCTATGATTATCTGACCAGGCGCAGGGGCTCTTAACTCTTTTTTCAAATATCATGGGCTTCTTTGGCCGTATGGGAAAGACTTTCTCAGAATTATATTTTTATATACATTAAAATAATATACACAAGATAACAAATGAAAATAATTATATTGAAATCTACCTATTAAAGCACGCGCGTGCACACACACACACACACACACATACACACATTTAAATTACATGGACTTTTAGTTTAAGAACTCTTGATCTTGTCCATCTACTCCATTTTATAGGAAAAAAATAATTAAATCAGTCAATCAATCCCAGAAAGACAACAGCTCAGCTAATAATTGACAGAGGTGGGTTTGCAATTCAGGTCTTTTGACCCCCCAGTCTAACCTTCTTTCTACCAGATCATACCCACTTAACTCTCTGAAACTCAGTTTTCCCATATGTAAAATCAGGATAGTAAGTCCTTGCTTTCTTCACAGTATATTTGAGCGAAGTAATTAGCAAACTTTACATAAAAATAAGCTAGTATTATTACTAGAAATAAAAAGACCTGAGGACCTCCATCCCCTCTGACTCTTCCAGTGATGCTAGGGCTTGCCTTTTCTTTCCTTTGTAATTTTTTTTAATAGTAGCTAGCATTTATAGAAAGTTTTCAGGTTTACAAAGCACTTCATATGTGGTAACTTATTTGATTCATACAATAATCCTTGGAGATAAGTACAATTATTCCATTTTACAAAAGAGGAAACTGAGACTGAAAGAGGTTAAGTGATTTATCCAGGATCACACAGATGGGATGTTTAAGGCAGAATTAGAACTAAAGTCATCCTGATTTGAAGTCTGAGGTTCTATACCCTGTGCCACCTAGCCACCTTTAAAACAGGGATGCTCATATGTATAGCTTGTATCAGATTGCATGTCATCTTGGAGAGGGGGAAGGTGAGGGGGGGGAAGAAAATTTAGAGCTCAAAATCTTATGCAAATGAATGTTGAAAACTAAAAATAAATATTTTTTTTAAAAAATATAGGGAGGTCTAAACTGCCTAACATAGTTTTTGAGGGAAAAATACTAAAGAAATGGAAATTATTATTATTGGATAGACCTTAGCACTCTGTGTACTCTTGAGAGGGAATTAATGACAAAGATTGGGTCTTGTCTGTGATCTGGCAAAGTGAAGGGTTTCCAGATTTCAAATGTGACCTAAGAATTCACCCTGAGTCAGAGAGACCACTTTGGGAATCTGTGTGTGAGGTCTATGGCTCATTGGCCCTCATACTTAGAGCCCATAAGGAGAAGAAGAGTATAGCTGAGAAATGTGACTGAAGAAGGCCTTCTTAAATACTTCCGAATAATTGCCTTGATGTGGATGAGGCCAGAAACTCATAAGTATATTTTTGTTATTGTATATAGATATGATTATCCTCCTATGTTCACTTCCAATAGCTTTTCTTAATAAGGAATCTAAAGAGGGCCTCAGGAAGGGGTAATATGATTTTAATATACTTAGCTTCAGAGAAGCTCTGATGGTTAATTAAGAAACTTTCATCTTTGAAGTACAAAAAAAAATCCTTATTAACTAAAGTACATGGGGTCAGTAACGAACCCATCTCCCTTTTGAACATTACAGTTAATCAATCCTAAGAGAATTAGGACAATTATATTTTTATCCAAAAACACAAGGAAGTGAGCATTGACAGGAGGTGGAGTGTGCCTCTTTGGGGTGGGGTGTGCTGCTTACAAAATGGTTTGGGGAAATGATCAGTCCTTTCCTAATCAGAGTAATTTGATGAAATGACCAAGAAGTTATTTACAAAGCTTGGAGGGGGGCATAGAGCCAACCAGGGATTACATGGCTCAGCTTCTGTATTTTAAAGCTCTACCATTCAGTACTATTCTTTTAGTTTGCCTGCCTCTCCTTCCATCATCCCCCACCCTCCCCCACCTATCCACCACCCTCCTCCTATTTATCCAGTAATTTATTCAGGGACATTTCTTGAGTGACAATTAGAGAGAGCAACACTCCCAACTTCATTAACTGGGTAGACTGGAAGTTAAATGGATTTCCCTAAGGGTGGCAGGGTCTCTTTAGCAGGAAAAGCTTGGAATCAGGAGCCCTGGGTTGGGCTCAGCTTTTACACTTATAAGCCCTGGGATTGTGGCAGTCATTTCCTGCCTCTGAGCCTCACTCAGTTACCTCATCTATTAAATAAGTATTCTAATTGCCTTACATGGAGCAAGAGGAAAATCGAGTAGAAAGAATTTTGCTCTACAACATTAAACAAGCACAGACTAAATGTCTCTTGAGTACTAGGCTCTGTGATAGGTGCTAAGGTTACAGAGATGCAAATGAAAAAGTCCTGACCTTCCAGGGGCTTACAGTTTATTTGAGGAAAGCAAAATATAAACAGATAAAATATAAATATATACAAAGTAAATATGAAATAACTTTCCAAGAAGAGTATTAGTTAATTATTATAGAGTGCTTGAAGATTTGCAAAGTATTTATATTATAATGTCATCCTTGAAAGGTAGGTGTTATTATTATCCCCATTTTACAGATAAGGAAGCTGAGGCTGAATGAGATTAAGTGAACTGCTCGGAGTCACATAGCTAATAAGTCTGAGGCAGGATTGGAATACGGGTCTTCCTGACTCTAGGCTCCCTGGTGTACACACTGTGCCACCAGGCCTCCCCTAACAACTCAGGAGACCAGGAATGGCTTTGTGTAGTATATGCCACTTGGATTTCATCAATATAATTATGAGCTATTATTTTATTACGTATACAGATCTATGCTAGGTACCATGGGGAATGTAAAGAAATATAAACTCAATGTCTGCCTTCAAGGAGCTTCCAATGTATTTGGGAAAAAAGACATACATACTTGAAAATTTGCAAACTCATATACAGTCATGTGAGATTACTTTACTATTTGATGGTTCTATGATTTAAGTGTTTCATCTCATTTGTTTCTTTAATATATTTGGGGGAAAATTCTCCATAGATCAGAAGTTTTTAACCAATTGAAATTTAGTATTTCCTTTGATTATGATTTTAAGAAACATTCTAAGAAGGTGTCCATAGATTTCACCAGAATGCCAAAAGGGTCATGACCAAAGAACGGTTAAGAACCATAGTATAAAAGGTTAACCTAATAAAAAAATCATTTCTATTTGTAAGGTATAGCAATTGTCTCATAACCATCTTATGAGAGAGGTAGCTTGTCTTATTATCCCCATGTTACAGATGAGGAAATTAAGGCTCTGAGAAGAACTGTTAAATGTGTGACCAGGAAGTGAATATCAGTGTCTACACTCTGTCTGGTAACCTTCCCATTACATGACACCAAGAGCATCTTATGGTTCTTCTGGTACTTCTGTGGGGACGACAGAGTCTTCAGGCTATGCATTTATTGTTCTTCATTTTCACTATGTTCTACTTCTTTCTTCAGTGCCCTCCCCAAACAAACTTCTTTAGCTTTACTTTTATTTGGGATAAGCTGAAGGTAGATTCCATAGAATGTCAGACTGGAAGAGATTTAGTGATCATTTGGTCCAAGTATTCTTAACCTGAGATCTATGGATTCCCTGATTTCTGAACTTCGATGGGAAAACATTCCTAAGTTCTCACTGGCATTTAGTATTTCCTTCACTTTAAAAAAAAAAAAAAAACATAGTTCTGAGAATAGATCCATAGACTTCACCAAACTGCCAAAGGGTCCATGCCACAGGAAAAAAAAATAAGAGTTATTGTTGAGTCATTTTTAAATAGTTTCTGACTCTTTGTGATCCCATTTAGGGTTTTCTTAGCAAAGATACTAGAGTGTTTGCTACTTCTTTCTCCAACTCATTTTATAGATGAGGAAACCAAAGCAAAGAAGGTTAAGTGACTTGCCTGGGGTCCCACCGTTAGGAAGTGTCTGAGGCCAGATTTGAACTCAGGAGGATGAGTCTTCCCGGCTCCAGGTCTGTCACTCTAACCACTGTGCCAAACTAGCTGCCCTCCCAAAAATAAGAAGCCCTAATCAAATTCTGCCCCCTCATTATGTAGATGATAATCTTGTTGCTCAAAGAAATGAGATAAATCTTCCAAAGTCATATACTGACTTTATGACACATCGCACTGAACCAGTGGAGGATGGGAAGGGCATAGCCGGCCGTAATTTTCCCCAGTCCATTTCTGGCCCTAATGAGGGCAGTGACAGAGAGGGACTTTTCCTTCTCTTCATTTCAGACAATCCACTCAGCAATCTTTGTGCCTAAAACTTTCCTCGCTTTCATATCTATTTTCAGTGTGTTTCTAAAGATGGTTTTTTAGACGAATGAAAAAGGGAGTTGGGAGGGAAGAAAAGTTTCAACATTCATCCTGTCAGGGGAAAAGAAGTCTCTTTATTCATTTTTTCACTAAAAAGCTGATTCAGCGCCACTCTCTTTTCTCCATCCCACTCCCATTTTTTAAATCCTTGCCCTATTTTCATTAACTCCAGTGCAACCCAGTCAGCAGCTTCATCCTCCCCCTTTTAAAGAGAGAATCTCCTCCTTGTCCCCATTTTCAGCCATGGGTGTCCCTGGCAACCAACAGTTCTTTGATTTTCTTTTTTGGATTTTGAAAGTCAGATTTTCACAAATGTTGTGGGTCCATGATGTTGCCAAGTTGTTTTTCAGTTGTGTCCTATTCTTCATGACCCCATTTGGGATTTTCTTGGCAAAGGTACTAGAGTGGTTTGCCATTTCCTTCTCCAGCTCATTTTATAGATAAGGAAACTGAGGTAGATAGGGTTAAGTGACTTGCCTAGGGTCACACAGCTAGTAAGTACCTGAGGCCAGATTTGAACTAACAAAGATGAGTCTTCCTGACTCCAGGCTTAATACTCTATCCACCGCTCCACCTAGACAGTCATGGAAACTTGGAGCATTCAGACCTAAGAAGATAGATGAACAAGTTTCATCAATGCTGAAAATTATCCCAACAGCCCCATTTCCCACAATTCATGAGAATGACTGAAAACATCCTTCTCCTGGTCAGAGGCCTTTATGGGCTCTTCTCATTCTTTACCTCTCTTCTCCCAATCTCACAGCACCTTGGAAAGACTTGGACTCCCACATTTGTTTTTCGTAAAAGTGCTATAGAGACCTGAATTGGTATTAAGAGATGTTGGAAAGAACTCTGGTTCTGGCGTTGGATGAACAGGATTACCTTCATGCCTCTGTTACTCCCTGGGTAAAATTCTTAGCCACCCTGAGCCTCTATTTCTCCATCTATAAAATGAAGGGGTGGAAGTTGCTGGCCTCTGAGATCTCTTCCAGCTCAAGATATATGATGCTATAACCCTGTGGATTTGGAGTCAGAAGATTAGTTTGGAATTCTACTTCTGAACTTCCTTTTTAGCAATGAAATCTTCAGTCAGTCATCTTCTCACTCTGAGCTTTAGATTACAGGGATTATATTTGTACTGACCAGCAGAGGGCGCTTGTTATGAGGATTGAATGAGGTGTAGATAAAAGTATTCTGCAAATGTGGCTTTTTATAACGAGGTAGGGAATTCTTCATCTCAGGTGATCTTCAGAGGCTGGAAATTTCTAATTCTCTCATGCTATGTTTCTAGTATTTGGAAATGCTAGAGGTGGGTAGGAGGCTTCCAAACACATGCTAGCTTATGACCCTTAGAACGGCAGGATATGGTCTTACTTATTAGGTCAGAGGTAGAAGCATGTTGTCCATTAACCATGTAGTGGAATTAGACAATGTTCTAAGTTTGCTCCTATTTAGGGCTCTTATCAATTGGTAAATAGCTTTATATGAATGGTGAATGGGTTTAGACCTGTGATTTTATCAATGTAAGGGATTTCCACGTGTGGAAACCCTTGCTACTAATTGAAGTAAATATTTTATAGCCTTTTATAGTCTAGAGAGAGTGCTGAGAAGTTAAGGGACTTCCCCATGGTTTAATAGTGGACTGGATCATGAATATAGTGGACATGGTAGATTTACCTATTGTAATCATATTAATAATTACAACAAAAACATTAGCAACAACTTTAAGGTTTGCAAAATGCCTTACAAATATTATCTCATCCTAACAATAGTTCTGTGAAGGAGGTGCTATTAATATCACTATATTACAGATGAGGATACTGAGGCAGACAGAAGTTAAAAGTGGCTTGCCAAGGATCACATAGCTAAGTAAGTATCTGAGAAAGGATTTGAAATCAAATTTTCCTGATTCAAATCCAGTATTATCCACTGTGCCACCTACCTGCCACCCAGGTCTTCCTGACTCTAATCCAAGGATGGGAACCTGACTGATTCAAACAAATGACCTCATTTAAGGACCTAGAGGGCCACATGTGGCCTCGAGGCTAGGCTGCAGGTTCCCCACCCCTGCTGTATTCAAACCACAAGCATTTATTAAGCACCTACTATTTACCAGAAACTGGTGTTGAATACATGGAATACAAGGATAAAGGTGAAAACAGTAGCCATCCTCCAGGAGTGTACAATCAAATAGGGAGACAATCATTTACATATATAAGTATATATACAAAAATATATACAAAATGAATACAATGGGGTTTTTTGGGAAGGGAAGTCACTAGTGACTGAGGAGATTCAGAAAGATAACTTAAATACCTGAAGGAAAAAAGGGATTCTACTAGCTACCCTGGGAGGGAGAACATTTCATGAATGGGAGATAACCAGTGCAAATATACGGAGATGGGAAATGGAGGGGATTCTCGAAAAGGAATAATATAAGAATATTTGAAAAGGTAAGAACGGGCTAGGTGATGAAGAGTTTTAGCTGACAAATAGAGGAATTTATATTTGATTGAGCCACCCTCTCTCCACGACGTTACATTGCTATTGAATAAGTAACTCATTTAAGACCTCTTAGATTATTCTCAACAGGGACAAATTGGAAGTTAACTGCTTGACCCCTTGATCTCCCTTCAGGAAAGAGGTTTGAAAGTGAGGGCCTCCTCACTCCTCTTGGTCTTGAAGGCATTTCCACATCTCATCAGGCTGGTTAGATTTAGTAATCTTTTTCATCATTCACCTTTGGAAAGGGACCCACCATTGCTAAGTCTCCAGCCACGCTGAGTAGAAATGAATCTCCTCTTT
The DNA here is from genome assembly GCF_900497805.2 of Vombatus ursinus. NCBI lineage: Eukaryota > Metazoa > Chordata > Mammalia > Diprotodontia > Vombatidae > Vombatus > Vombatus ursinus. Next base: position 15,625,564 of record NW_020945437.1, read on the forward strand.
TGCTAAGTGACAACTTTTTAAGAAAGCTTTTACCTAATGCAAAATGAAAACATTTGCTTTATGTGAAATATGCAACCCATACATGTATTTATATTTCATCTCTCTCCCTCCCCCCACCCTTTGCCAGAATTTCTCCAGGCTATTTTTGTCAAGGCTTGAAAAATAGCTCCCTGTGATTTTCTTGATGCAGGCTAATATAGTAATAAGCACCATAAAGTCTCTGGGAGTAACACATCATTAATTTATCTACAAAAATAAGGCTTCAGCAACAAATAAACCTCACAAGGACTCTGTGGTTTAGGTCCCTTGGCCATTGATGGGAACTATAATTGTCTGAGATCGAAAAAAGGACGGGAAAAATGTGGGGGAAATGTCACTCATCATGATTTGATACAGCTGACCACATAGTCTGAAACATGAAGGGCCCTTGACTAAATAAGTTAGAGAGTAAAATAAATTATTGGAAATGCTCCATTAGAAATGCATTGTGTCTCATAATTATAGGAAAACAGGAAAATATTCTCATGGTGGAGATGGTGGAGGACATATGCAGTTGGGTTGAGAGGCTATTGAGAGAGGCAGGACACTAGAATGTGTTCTGATTTCAGCAGCCCTTTCAACAGTCTCTTATGCTAGGCCCATATGGCCCCTAGGCAGATGGTTTGTGGAGTTGTTGTATCATTTCTTTCTGATCTGTATTTGATCACTGTCACATCTTTGCTCACACTGGTTCCCTAAGTTTAGAGTGTCCCCCTCACATATATTTCTTGTGAAACTGAGATATTAGGGTTCCCCAGGAAATTCATTATGTAAACTTTGTTTGGCTGATCCAAATCCAAGCTTCATCACATTAACTTTACAAGTCATCTAATCCATCCTCCGTCATTTTACAGAAGAGCAAACCGAGGTCAGAGAGGTTAAGGGACCTGCTCAAGGACTCCCAGGTATTAAGTGGCACAGCTGGTCCTAGAGGCCGTGCCCTTTAAACTAAAACCCAGTTGTTTTTGTTTGTTCATTTAACCAGTTTGTTTTGCTTTCCTCTGTCCCAGAGACACGAATCCTGTATTATACTAAGATATTAAGAATTAGGGCTAGAAAAGTCATAGCGTCAAAAATTTAGAGTTGAAAGGGACCACATATTTTAATAATTTGCATTTACATAGCACATTAAAGTTTTCTAAGCACTTTAAAATTATCTTATTTTTATATTCACAACAACGATAGGATGTAGATGGTATTGTGCCTATTTTACAAGTGAGGAAACTGAGACTGAGAGAAATTGAGTATCTTGCCAAGGGTCACAGTGGCTTAATAAGTGTCTGAGGCTATATTTCAATTCACAAATGGAGAAGTCTCATGAAACTAAGGATCAAGAAGTTGAACTGACTTGCCCAAGGTTACACACAAAAGTGAAGTTAGGACTTGAACCCAGGTCATCTTACTCAATTCTAGTGCTCTTTCCATTATTTCCATTATGTCATTATGTCATTCCATTATATCATTTCCATTTTGTCATGCTGTACCTAGTCTAAGTTGATAACCTATGCCCACCCCCACTAGATTGCAGGATTCTTAAAGGCAGGTTGCATCTATAGTAATCACTGTACCTAACAAAACAAATTGCACTTAGAAGGCACTTAATTTAAATTTTAGTGAATGAATCAATCAAATAATTTGCCTCAGTCCTCTTAGTGTACAAATAAGGTAGGAACAAAACAGAGTTTATCAAGATCTTTCTAGGTGAGGTGGGGGTTGGAAATGGAGTTTAGAACAATGTTCTAAGCTGTTGAAATGTGAATGGAATAATTTGAAGGTAGGTAGATGACAGAGATATTATGGTTTCCTTTAAATATTTTTATTTACCAAAATGATGATCTTATGGTAGCATATATTAAATATTCCCTTCCCTTTGCTTGGCTACATTGGCATTACTTTGGACTTTTTCACTGTCCTATGAACACTCTAGTATCTAAAAATTTGAACATTTTAATAGATATGCCCCCTTGCCAACATACACAAATATAGATTTATTTTGCAGAAAACGGTAAAATATTTAGTGACCATACAAAACTAAAGATGATCTTGCAACTTGAGTGAAATTTTAGCTCAATGCAAATCTACCAAAATAGTTTCTGTGTATAGAATGTACTTTTAATCACTAAATTCCAGTCACAGATGAACTCATGTAGGGAGGATAGATTTAAGTTGCGTATCAGAATTCAGATACTCTTACCCATGTGATTTCATCTTTATGTGACTTTATGAAACTAGTCATCACCTGCTTACTGCTCCATCTTCCAGGCTTATCATTCCAAGAAGTGAAACGCCATGTGTTTCTCCCCACTGCTTGCACAAGTGCGGGTGAGATCCAGAACATGCATGTAGCGCAGACTATTGTCCAGGAAAGAAGAGAGAGGAAAAAGGAGCATGATGTCTATAGAAGTTGTTGTTCATCCTTCATTTTCAAAGAAGACCAACGACATCATGGAGCAATGTTTTGACTTGCATGTGAATTGGATTTAAGTGAGGTAAAGTTACATAAAGTCCTTAGCCTCGCTCTCTGTTCTAGAGACATCAAAGTCCAATGAAAGACAAAAGTCAAGATGACTGGCAATGCCCCCAGGATTCAGTGAATGACCTTGGTATCTTCAATGTCTGACCAAGTTCTACGAAAGAACTTGCACCTCTGGTGTGAGGACTTGCTGAGCCCTTTTCAGTGCTACTCATTCACCTTTGATGTTCACCTACCACCCAACTCTCACTTATGCCTCCAAGAAGCTGTAGCATTCACAGAGGCCACACTCTGGCAAAACTATTTAGCAGACAGGATAAACCAGGTTGATGGTAACCAACAGGTCTCTATAAAAGTAAGGAAGGAGGAAGGATGACAAAATTCATTCTTTAGCTTATATCAATGTGTCAAGCCTACATTGTGTATTTCACTGCCTTACTCCACATTTCTGGGCCAGCACTACCTGAAACAAATGTGGATCACTCTGAAAGTCTCCTCTATTTACTGATGCTTTCATTGCCATATAGAGGTCAAGGAGGGACATTTAACCTGCAACCTTTATGTTTCATCACATATCAACATGGACATTCAAGGCGCAAGAGCCAGGTGACATTACAAATAAAACAAAACAAAACAAAACAAAACAAAACAAAACAAAACCCTAGCCCTCCATTCTTGTAAATGAAAAACTGTCATTATGTTAACAAGACTCTTAGTATCTCAGAATTGTAAGGGAAATCAGAGTTCATCTAAACTAGTGGTTCTCTAGCTTTTTTGTCTCAGGACCCCTTTACAATCTTAAATAGTTACAGTACTATAAATCAAAATGTCAGTATTATTATGAAGATAGTTTTGATTTTTCAGTCCACTGGAAGGCTCTTGGGTACCCCCTGAGTCTTGAGAACCATCTCCTGAGAACTACTGGATTAAATTAATTCACATCCTCTCTACAACCTCCCCAACAAGTGGCCATCTGAATGTTGCTTGAAGACTTCTAGTGAGGGGACTCATTACCTCCAAGGGCAGGCCATCCCACTTTTAGATAGTTCTAGTTATTAGAAAATTCTCCCATGTCCCTTAGATAAGTCATTTAGATTGTCTGCTTTGGTTTCCTCATCTGTCAAATGGAGATAATAATAACATTCACTTCCCAGGTTATTGAGGAAATCAAATGTGATAATGTTTTTAAAGTGCTTTGCAAACTTGAAAGCCATATATAAATGTGATGATGACGATGATGATGATGATGGTGGTGGTGGTGATAGTGATGATGGTGATGATGATGAAAATGTCTGGCAACAACTAACAGTGACCAGAAAACATACGTGGTGGTGGAGGGGAGAGGGAAAGGAATACTGTATTATGAAATAAAGCTAGAAAGGTAGATCCAGATGGTGGTGGGTTGTGAATATTAGACAGAAGAGTTTGTATTTTTGCCCAAACACAAAAAGGAGACACTGAAGATTTTTGAGTAAAGAAGGGACATGATTAGATGGAGTTTAGTAATGTCAATTTGGTATCTGTGTGGTGGATACATTGGAGAAAAAAAAAAGCTGGGAAGCAAGAAGATAGGTTGGGAGGCCATTGCAAAAACCCAGGCAAAAAGAAATTCTAAACCTCCTCCTCCTCCCCCTCCTCCTCTTCCTTCTGTTTGAGTGGAAAGAACAGGACAGATGTAAGACATGCTAGTATAATGGAGGCCCTCAAGTACTTGAAGACTGACATCATCCCCAGTCTCCTCATGATCCTGGTGATCCTCATGATCTTTTAGATATGGTACAGATTGTCAACACTTCTCCTAAAATATGGTGTTGAGAACTTAACACATACTCCTGATGTGGTCTATGGTCATATTCTCTCTCTCTCTCTCTCTCTCTCTCTCTCTCTCTCTCTGTCTGTCTGTCTCTCTCTCTATGTCTGTCTCTGTCTCTGTCTATCTCTGTCTGTCTGTCTGTCTGTCTCTCTCTCTCTTTCTCTCTCTCTCTCTCTCTCTCTCTCTCTCCTCCAAACCCTGTTTTTCACAGTTACCATGACTTCTGATTCACCAGCTCCTCAGTTCTTTCTCAGTCCATTACTGCTACACTGGCTACACTCTCCTCTCCCCATCTTGACCCCACCCAACACAGTGAGCAAGTATAACTGTACTTTCCTCTTTATCCTACAGAAGTTATTTTCTTTCCAAACTATATATGTATATATGCATATACATATATACACACATACATGGTACATGTGTTTATGTGTATATATTTGTATGCATATAAATATATCCCTAAACCATATATATGTATGCATGTATATATATATATGTGTGTGTGTGTGTGCATGTATATGCATATACATACATGTATATTGCATACACAATAACACACACACACACACACACACACATATATAAAATCATCTCAACTGAGCCCTCGCCACGGCAAGGCAATCCTTTTACACCTCCCTAATTAGTTCACCATCCCACTAACCACAGTGGCTTTTCAAAAATGTTGTCATTCCTCCTTGGATCTCCCATAATTCCCCCTCTCTCTCATCTGAGCACCTTGCCTCATATTTCACTAAATAAAAATGAGGCCATTTGCAGAGAAATTCCTCTTCTCTTTTCCTCATTGAACATTAGGCGGATGTCTTCTGCCACTTCTCCTCTTTCACCCTTTCTTGTTTCATATAAAGAGATGGCCCTTCTCCTTGCCAAGGCAAGCCCCTCTACATGCACAGTAACCCCACTCTATCCTATCTTCTGTAGCAGATTCCCTTCCATCATCTCTGCTCTCTCACTTTTCTTCAATCTCTCCCTGTTTATTGGCGGCTTCCCTACTACCTGCAAACATGCCCATGACTTCCCTATCCTGAAAAAACACTCTCAAGTGATACTTTCATCCTCACTGTCATCTTATATCTCTCCTCTGGTTTGTGCCTAAACTCTTTGAGAAGGTCACTACAATGGATAACTCCACTGTCTTTCATCTCACTCTTGTCTGAACTCTTTGCAGTCTGGATTCCAACTTCATCATTTAACTGAAACTACACTCCCCAACGTTACTAATGATCTCTTAGTGGACAGTTCCCAATAGCCTTTTCTCAATAATCATTTTCTTGATCCCTTTGCAGGCTTTGATACTGTCAAGCACCCACTTCAACTAGAATCATCTAGGTGGAGCAGCAAATAGAGCATGGGGTCTGGATTCAGGAAGACCTACGTTCAAATTTGACCTCAGATACCATACCTGTGTGACACTTAACCTCTGTGTGCTTCAGTTTCCTCAATGATAGAGTGGGGATGATAAGAGCATTTGTTTCCCAGGATTATTGTGAGGATCAAGTAAGGTAATATTTGTAACAGCCCCTCACATAGCATAAATATTTTAAAAATGCTTCTTTCCCTCCTTTTCTCTGGTACTCTCTTCTGTCTAGGTTTTGGTGACACTGCTTTTTCCTGGTTCTTCTACATATTTGATGGCTCATTTTCTGTCTTCTTTGATGGCTCTTCATCCAGTTTTTGCCCACCAACAATGGGGGACTCCAGAGGGCTCTATTCAATTTCCTCTCCTCTTCTCCCTTCTCAACTGTTTTCTTCTCCCCTCCTCTCTTCTTTTTTCTCTGTTCCTCTCCTCTTGTTTTCTCTTCTTTCCTCCTCTCTCCTGGCCTGTTTTTGCCTCTCCTCTCCTCTCCTTTTCTTTCCTTTCCTCTCCTCTCTTGTCCTTTCGTCTCATGTTCTCTCCTATCTTCTCCTGTCCTTTTTTCTCCTCTCCTCTGCTTTCCTGTCCTTTCCTCTCCTGTCCTCTCTTCTCTTCTTTTCTGTTCTCTCCTCTGCTGTCCTTTCCTTTTCTGTCCTGTCCTATTCTCTTTTCTCTCTATACCAGAGATGTCATACTTATGGCGTATGGGCTTCTAGTAGGCAGCAAAACTCTCAAGAGAGGCCTGAACCTGATTAAAATATAATCAAGAAATGTTTAACAAAATAAATAAAATACAATACAACATAGATAATTTTATTTTGTGGTTCTCTAAGTCAATATGTGGCCTGCATGAACCTGTTTCTATTTGAGTTTGGCACCACTGCTCTATACCATTGTACCTGATGATCTCATGAGCTCCCATGGCTTTAATTATCATCTCTATGCAGATGACTCTCAGATCTACTTGTTCATCTCTAACATTTTTTCAGTCTTGCATCTCCAACTGCCATTTAGAGATCTTGAATTGTATGTCCCATAGACATCTTAAACTCCACATGTCCAAAACTGAACCCATCATTTTCTCCCTCCAATTTTCCCCATTCCTAACTTCCCTTTTACTCTCAAGTATATTATCATCCTCCCAGTCACCCAGGCTCACAACCTAGGTGTCACCCTCCACTTCTCACTGTCTCTCACCCCCAGAGCCAAACAGTGGTCAAGTTCTATTGACTTTGGCCTTCATAATGTCTCTTTTATATTCCCCCTTTCTCCTCTGATACTGCCATCTCCCTGTTCTAGGTCCTCACCACTTCACACCTGGACTATTAAAAGAGCCTTTTAGTTGGTTTTCCTGCCTCAAGTCTCTCCCCACTCTAGTCTATACTTCTTTAGGCGCTTAAATTAATCTTCCTAAAGTAGAGGTCTGGCCAGGTCAGTCACCTACCCCTATTCAACCAACTCCAGTGACTTCCTCTTCCCTCCCAGATCAAACATAAAATCCTCTATTTAGTCTTTAAAGCCCCCCATAACCTGTTATTTTTTTACCTTTCCAGTCTTCTTGCACTTCATTCCCCTCACCCTGTGATCTAGCTACACTGTCCTCCTGGCTGTACCTCACACCAAACATTTTGTGTCCCATCTCAGAGTATTTTCACTCACTGGTGCCTGTGCCTGCAATTGTCTCCTTCCTTATCTCTACCTCCTGGCTTCTTTGGCTTCCCCCGAGTCTCAGCTAAAGTCCCACATTCAGCAAGAAGTCCTCCTCAATCTTAGTGCCATTCCTCTGAAACAACCCCCAATGAATCTTTAGTTATTTTGGGGGGTTTAAGTTGTGTGCATCCTCCCCCACCCACCCCAGAACGTGAGCTCTTTGAGAGCAGGGATTGTTTGTGTTTTGTTGTTGTTGTCTGGGAGTATTTTTTTGCCTTTCTTTGTATTCCCAGTGTTTAATGCAATGCCTGGCATGTAGAAGGTGCTTAATAAATGCTAGTTAACTGACTGACTGACTGGTTTGATGACAAAGATGCTTGATTAGGAATCCATTAATCAGCCAGCATTTAATAAGGTATGGCTTGGTTTCTGCGGTCAATATGGCTTCTGCTGTACCTTCAGGCTCTCCGATTATGTGATGAGCCCAGAGCCCAGCAGGACTGCCACCTTCAATATTCTGGCACACACGTGCTCAGTAACATGGCTGGCATTCAAACCCAGATCTGCTTATTTCTGTTACCGGTGCTCTTTCCTCTATAGCAATCCCATTATCCAGAGTCCTTCTTCTTCTGAACATTTAATTTATGGCAGAGGCAGACCCTTCTGGCCTTTTTAAACAGCTGGGATGCAAACAGCTGTCACTCATTATGGTATTTGCCTCACTAAATGTTTAAGCAGGCAGGCTTCCAACAGCACTTAATAAATACTGTGCTAGCTGATTGATAGATAACAGTGTTATTCACTGTGGAGTGGTTCTTTGTCTTCAGTGTTAAACAGGTTCATCTTGAACCTCAATTAAGTGACAGAGTACTTAGAACTCCTCCTTCTTATGCAGGCACACAGGAGGGTGATTTGCAGCTCTCTGAATATTCTGTTGTGTTTTTCTGCCCCTTCTTTTGCCCTTCATATACCCTCTGCATGACATTTCTTCCCCTTAGCTCCTATCACCCACACCCTATCCATCCTTTAAGACCCAGCTCAGATAGCACCTTGTCCATGAAAGCTTCCATGATACTGGCAGCTGGGAGAGATCTGCCCTTCTTCTGAAATGATATAGTTCTTTATAACCCTTATCATAGTCTATCCTGTGTCATAGCTGCTACCATCCACATCTCATTGTCTCCTGCTAGACTGTAACTTTCTTGAGGGAAGAGCTTTGATCTTCTTTGTATCCTTAACATCGCGTCCTAAAACCTTGCGTGCATTCGTTAGTCATTTATTGAACTGCTACATTAATAGCTGTAAAACTGTAATAAGATGTAGAATTAGAAAAGACCTTAGAGTCTACTCTTCTTACCTTATGGATGAGTAGATTTAGGCCCAGAGAAGTTAAATGACTTACCATCTCTCAGGTGGTGCAGCATGCATGTTTTGCACTGTAGATGCCCTCAGGCCACACAACACCAATGAACTGAAATCTAAAAGAGGTCTGGAGTAGAAAAAGTTTAAGAAGCCCTGCTATATAGAATACCCTCTCAAAGGCAGCGTCATTGTGATAGTCTAGTATATATTTTTTCTTGTAAGATAGAAATTCTGATCAGTCACTTAGACGTAAAATTTTGTTTTTGTAACCCCACTCTCCATTAATGTCCCTCTCTAATGTGATAGGGAGGTGACCTTTTGTTCTCAAAGGTTGTGCCAATGTTCAAGAAGGCTTCGAAGGCACTGAATATACTTAATATGGTTGCTCCTGGTATCTAGGCTAGGTAAGTTTGCAGGGGATTGTGAACTGACTAGTCAGAGAGAGATGCATTTTTTGCCTACACCTACTGTGAATTATAGCATAAGGAAGGGGAAGAGAATGCACATTTATTAAGCACCTATTATATGTCAAGGACTATGCTTAAGTACTTTACAAATAAAAATCTCATTTATAACGTCATAGATTTGAAGACAGAAGCAATATGATATAGTCCAGAATTTCTTTTTACATATCAGGAAACTAAGAGGGCAAAAGAGGTTAAATTATTTGCCCAAAGTCACAGAAATGCAATTGGTATCTATGCCCAAGTCCTCTGTCCAAATACTTTATTCTTTTCACCATACTACACTATCTCCTACGTGGCTATATTTTGTCTGTTCAGTGACTGGCATATAGTAAGTGTGTAATAAATGCTTTTTGCTTGATTAGTTAGTTCATCAGATAGGAATGTCTATAATAGGGAAAGTAGGATTCACACTCATGAAATTATGGGTTCCAGGAGCAGAAGTCCAAGAATTTTAGTGATAGTTATATATAAATGACTTTGTTAGAATATTAATTTCCCTAAAGTAGGTATTGTTTTTTTTTCTTGTCTTGACTCTAACATCAACATCTAGCACAGTGACTGACACATCTTATGAGTTTAATAGATCACTATTGACTGATTATTTTCTCTAATTGTTTGCTTCTCCAAAATGAAAAATAAAATTATTAAGACTGGGATAATTATTTCAGCTGTACTAACCATGATGCTACTAAGACCAGGATTTTAGGTTAAATCCTTTGGATCCATTAATTCTGCCCAGAGAAAACATGTCTTTCAGTCATACACCATCCCTGAACAGCTGCTCCAAAATTTGATTTGAGGCATTATTTTACAGTTTTTTGGAGAGGATTAAAGGGAGAGTTTAGCTAGTTTGTTGCCTGCATTCTACCATCTTGGTTTCATACTCTTCCATTCTTTTCTTTTTAAAATTTTGAGTTCCAAATCCTCTTCTTCCCTCCCACCTCTCCCCCATCCACTGAGAAAGCAAACAATAGGATATCAATTATATTTGTGTTCAAGCAGATAACATTAGCTAATAATAGTGATTAATATTAATAATGATAGCATCTATTTAATACTTCAAGGTTTGCAAAGTGCTTTGTACATTTGATCACAAGATCCTCAAAATAATCTTGTAAAGAAGGTGCTATTATCCCCATTTTACAGGTAATAAAGCAGAGGTTAAGTGATTTCCTGAGGCTCACATAGGTAGTAAGGTTTCTGAGGTAAGAATGTAATTCAGGAATGTTCCTAACTCCAAATGCACTGCTCTGTCTATCCAATATTTTATCTAGCTCCCAGGTGGTAGGGGACCACACTCAGGGAGTGATAGTCAGTAGCTTTATGCTTCACAGAGAAATTCAATTAGATGACCTCTGAAGACCCATTTAGTTCTGAGTTTCTGTTATCCTGGGAAAATGCTATATAAGTTTAAGGGATCATGGTTTTTATGAAAGTGAAAGGGCTATAAAAGTTTAAGATACTTTTAAAGTGTTAGGAATTAATTGTCCAACAGGACAATAAGTTGCCCAACAGGAGCCCTCTTGGGGTGAAGGACAATGTAAAAGTTAAGGACTGGCTTATGTATGGGGCCTTGGGTGAAAAAGTATATGGATGATTCAAGTCACAAGTGAGTGATAAACATTTACAAAATGCCTACTATGTGCCAGAGATTGTGCTGGGTGCCAAAAATACAAGACAAAATGAAAAACTCTTCCTTCCTTTGAGGGACTCCACTGTCTGTCATGGCTACTGAAATTGTACTCATCTCCTAATATACAATATTAAGAATTTACCTCAGGATTCTTGCAGTGTGCAGTTCTTTGCACTTAAGAGATGCTTATTATACGTTTGTTGAAAGGGATATGTTGGAATGTAAACACAGCCACCCTACTGTTCAAGATAAATAAAGCTTGGCCATAGCATGAACTTCTGAAAAAAATGGGAGCTAGGTATCCACATTCTAACATTCTAGGCAGACTATTCTCTTTTGTTCAAGAAAGTATGATCTAAGCCTACTCCTTCTTTCCTCTGCCTCTTCAATTACCAATGTTGCCACGTGTGTTTGTAGAGAGAATTCTTTTCAGATCTCTTAGGGCCACGTGTTTCTGCCTCCACAGGAACAAGTAATCAGGGTAGCTGTCAGGAGGCAAGGATCAGCACACTTGAGGGATAGGGTAAAGGAAGGATTTTAAGACACAAATAAAAAAAAATCAAACAAGCTGTTGATGCCATCAAAATGGGAACCAATTAGGGGAATAGACATTGATTCAGATTATAGTAATTTCCTGAGAAAGATTAACCAGTATTAATCAACTGCCATTACAAGGAGATGAAAGGAAAGTAGATACTTCTTTGGCTAGCAATTTCTTTATATCTTTGCCGAGCAGAGTGTTGCCTAAGATCTTAAATTGTTTTTCCATTTAATATACACAATCCTCAATGAAAAATCAAAATACAGAGAACCTAGTTTTCTTTGGTTCGTTAAGTCTTTTCCACCTTACCACCCGACTTTGTCACCTCACACCCAAGGCCTTCAGGGAAAGATAAAGAAAAGAAAGAAGAACGTTTCTCACCCCCCTTTAGGAAGACCAATTAGGTGAGTGAAAGATGCATTCAAGTGGGGATAAATTTAAGGCAGAGAAACCCACCAACAGGCTATTGCAATAGTCCAAGTGTGAGGGACTGAGGGGCTGCAAGAGGGTGGTGGGATCATCGAAAGAGAGAAGGAAGAGGAGCACATATAAAAGGTGTTACAAAGGTAGGAAAAAATAAGACTTGTCAACTGATTAGATATGGAAAGGGGAGGAAGGGGGGAGTCAGAAGAAGAGGATGGAAGCTGAGTTCTCACTGAGTTGGACAGCACAAATATTTTTAGTCTTGTCTTACAAAGGAAGAACCCAAGGCTCAAAAAGAAATGATGTGACTTGCTTAAGGGAACACAGTTAGTAAATATAAAAGAGGGCACTTGAACTAATGTCCCCTCCTTCAAAATTTGGAGTCTTTTCCTTTCTCCCACATTTCCTGAAGCATTTCATAACTAATGGTTGGTTGTTTCCTTAGGTTATTTTGGATTTGTGGAGCTGACTGCCCTGATTTTAAGACATTTTTTTCTTTTCTCTGTATTTCCAAACGAGATGTGATTTTCATAAGAATAAAATGGTAAGAAGGAAGGGAAAGGGAAGGGATGAGAAATGGGGAGAGGAGAAAAGAGAAGAGGAGGAGATAGCAAAGAGAGGAAAGGAAGAGAGAAGAGGAGAGGAAAGGGAAACAGAGAACAGAAAAAAAACAGTATAAGGAAAGAAAGAAGAGAGAATTTAAAAAAAAAAAGGAGAATTATCTGTAGTAGATGGCATTTGTGTCATGTTAAGCCGGGGTAAAAAAAAAAAAATATTCAAGTCTTGTTCATTTGTCCAAGGCAGCCCCCAGATCCTTCTGAGTCATGATTCTCTCAGGAAACAGTAATGGCCCTGGCTCTGTGTGAAGGTATTAGAATTCCACAGTCTGTGTGGGACTTCAGTGAGAGATGGTTCGGGAGTGAATGGCCTCCCTGAGGACTGTGCTCCAATTGAAATTCAGGAACAGAGTCCTTTATGGTCTTGGTGCTTAAAAAGAGAATCAAACTGCATGTAAATGCAGGTATGTCTCTCTCACATACACAAATCCAGAGGCCTTGATAATCTGTAAGTGAGATTTTCTCACACCCATGTTTTATATATGAGGAGGGAGGACAGAACACGTAGGACTCGACGTTTGTATGAGCTCTTTCTCTTGCAACCTTCACTGGGAGTGGGGAGTCAGGAAAGGAGTACTTTTTTTTTTCAAATTTCAATGAAAATACTTTTCTAAATGAGTTAAAAATGGGGAAGTTCAGGAAATAAATTCTGTCCCCTGGAAATGGGACTCCTGTGTGACATTTGTATAAGGTTAGAATGCTCAGCTACTATTTGACCCTGGGAAAATGTTTCACTTCTCTGATTCCCACTTTTCTCATCAGTAAAATGGGGATTAAAAAAATTATACTATCTATCCACTTACGAGAAAATACTTTGTAAGCTATGTCAACATATAAATGTGAGCTATTACTATTAAATAAATAAATAGAGCATTTTAATCCAAAGAAATTTTCTGTCACTGAAGTCTGGGCTCTGCCACTTACTTAACTTCTCTGGACCTCTTTCCTTATCTCTAAAATAAAATCACTGGCCTTAACCTCTGAGTTCCCTCTTAGCTTAGACATTCAACAAAAGAAGAAACCATGATTAAAATAAAGTGACTTCTTCTAAAACCACCTCATTTTAAAGTCAAATCAAAAATCATTTATTAAGTACCTTTCAGGGGTAGAACCAGGATGGTGGAGTGAAAGAAAGCAATAGAATCTAGGTCTTACCTTACACCTCTGAAACAAAGATCTAGTGCAGAAGTGGAGAACCTATGGCCTCGAGGCCACGTGTGACCTTCTAGGTCCTTGAGTGCAGCCTTTTGACTGAGTCCACAACTCTTTTTGTGGTGTCAAAGAACTGGAAACTGCGAGGATACCTATCCACCGAGGAATGGCTGGACACATTATGATATATGAATATGATGGAATACTATTATGCTATAAGAAACAGTAAAGAAGATGGTTTCAGAAAGACCTGAGAAGACTTGTATGAACTGATACAAAGTAAAGTGAATAGAACCTGGAGAACAATTTACATAATAACAAAAATATCATAAAGACGACTTTAAAAGACTTAGTAACTCTGATTAACACAATGACCAATATAACTTCAAAGAAGTCATGATGAAGCATGTTATACACCCCCAGATACAGAAATGATGAACTCAGAGTTCAAACTGAAGCATATTTCCTTTTAATTCTTTTTCTTTCTTTCTTTCTTTCTTTCTTTCTTTCTTTCTTTCTTTCTTT
>NW_020945437.1:15639640-15659427 GCF_900497805.2 Vombatus ursinus
TTTCTTTCTTTCTTTCTTTCTTTCTTTCTTTCTTTCTTTCTTTCTTTCTTTTTGGATATGGCTAATGTAGGAATTTGTTTTGTGTGAATATACATATTTGAACTGGGTCTCATTTTTCTTGCCTTCTCAATATATGAGAGCAGAGGAGGAGTGAAAAAGAATATTTCAAACTAAAAATAAAATAAAATTGATTTTTCTTAAATAAAAAGCTATCAACAACAACAAAAAAGAAAAAAAAGTTTGTTTTACATTTCAGACATTGTGTTAAGAGCTGAAGACACAAGGGGGGGGAAACAGTTGATGCCCTCAGGGAGCTGACAGTCTACTGTGGGAAAGAATATGAAAACAATTACATACAAGTAATATATAAACATAATCAAATAGAGATAAGCTCAGAAGGAAAGTATTGATATTACTCCTTTAGAAATAGATGTGAAAGCCTATTAATATTTCTATAACTTCATCTGTGGTCTTATTCATGCATTTATTCAACAGTTTTAAGTGCCTATCATGTTTAAAGCTTGGTAATAGGTTTTGCTTAAGATATAAGGCAAAAAAGAAGTTTCCACCCCTACTGGAAACGCTTGTAATAATTGCTCAATTTTTTTGGTGGCTATAACGTTAAATTAATTCAAATATATCTAATTTAATCCTAAAACTTGTAAGCTAGATTATCCAAGTATCAGTTTCTCCCTTTAAAGATGAGGAAACTGAGGCTCAGTTTTGTCTAATTAAAACTCAGCTCCTTTTGACTCAAAATCCACAGTCTTTTCACTACTTCACAGTCTTCCCATGGTGGCAATAAGGAAAAGGTCATCTTTGGTAAAACTGTGGACTCTGGATCAGAAGAATTCTTCAGCTTGAGTCATGTATAGAGAACTAGGTCTGGGTTATCTAAAGAATTTAGACAAGACTATGACTCCAGGAGGGTTAAAATAAGATTTTGTTTCTCCATGAGAAACATACTTCTGTTTCCTCCAATGATACCCTTAGTGCATCACACAAAATTTTGGCTATCTTCCTCTCATTAAGGTATGAATGGGAGGAAAAAACAAATAAATCTAAGGAAAGAAGGAAGAAAATGGACAGAAAGGTGATGGACTCAGTATGCATATTGAGACATTTTTTTTTTCAACATGGCCAATGCAGTAATTTGTTTTCTTGATTATGGATATTTATTGCAAGGATTTTGTTTCTTTCCTTTTGTTTCGTTTTCCCCCCATAAAGGAGGAAGGTGGAGAAGAGAAACTAGATTTGTGTTCATTGAAAAAATTATTTTAATTCTTTAAAAATATGGGAGAGAGGATGGCTTGGATATGTACATTCCATCAATCAATAAACATTTACTGTGCTAGATGCAATTGTTACAAATAAATACATACATACCTACATATATATATACATACATACACCCACAGAGACACTAATTTCAGGGGGGCTTTAGAAGGGGGGGAGCAGAAACCATGAACTTTATTTAGAAACTAGGGCTTCAACTCAAATTAGGAGGAAGGTTTCTAAGGATTTTAAGAGGCAAAGATGAGGCCATTTTAGCCATAAGGCACAGCCAATACAAAAGGCATGGAGAGGGGAGGCGGTTCATCATTTGGCTGGAATATAGTATATATTGTATATATTTTTAGAAATGTAGGCTAGAGTCATCCTGGGAAATACTTCAAATACTAAACAGAAGAATTTGCATTTTATCCAAATAGTAATAGGGGGCTATTGGAACTTTCTGAGCAACAGCTTGAAATAGTCCAAAATGCCCTGTAAGAATGTCTCTTTGACTGTTATTTTATAGTTTGTCAAGCAGTCAGTAAACAATTAAGGGACTGCTATGTGACACATGCTGTGCTAAGTGCTGAGGATACTAGAAGATGCAAAAGACAATCCCTGCCCTCAGGAGTTCACAATCTAATGAGAGAGACAACAAGCAAAACAAACAAAAAATGTACAAATAAACTATATACAGGATCAACAGGAAGTAATTAAAAGAAGGAAAACACTTTCCTTTAGAGGATGAAAATCCAGCTTAGAATTGAAGCCACGGAACGTAGTAGGCGGAGCAGAGCAGGGAGAGCATAACAGCAATAGGGGACTGTCAGGGAGAATGTCCAGAATGGAGAGATGAGATTTTGTTTGCAAATGAGCAAAGAGTCCAGTGTCACTGGATCAGAATATGTGCTGGGGAGTAAGGTGTACAAAGGTAGGAGGTGGAAAGGTGGAGGGGGCTATGCTATAAAGAGCTTTCATTGCAAAAAAGAGAGGATTTGGAATTTGTTCCTGGAGTTATAGGAATCCACTGAAATTTAATGAGAAGGGGGTTGACATGGTCAAACCTATTCTTTAGCAAAGTCATTTTAGTGGCTGAATGGAGGTTGGGTTGGAGTGGAATAAAGACTTGAGCAGGCAGACAACAGCAGGCTATTGCAGTAATTCAGGAGGTAGGTGAGGAGAGCCTGCCCTAGAGTGGTGGCAGTGACAGAGGGCTGAAGGGGGTAGAGAGATGCTGTAAAGGTGAAATCAGCAAGCCTTCATGACAGACTGGATGTGGAGGTGGTGAGAGATTGTGAGGTATCTAGGATGACTGCTATATTGTGACTAGGATGTTCAGGAAGGATTAGCATCGCTGGAGTGAAGGCTTGCTGAGCCCTTTTCAAGGCTGCTCATCCACCTTGGTTGTTCACCTGTCACCCAACTCTCACCTGTGACTCCAAGAAGCTGTAGCATGTGCAACACTCATACCTCTGGGTATCTGGGCAGATGGGTTAAACCAGGTTAAGGGGAACCAACAGGCCTCAAGCCCATCAGTGAGTTAGTGAGTTAGCACGTGAAGACTTCCCGTGGTGGTATGGGCAGATGAGAGCATTTGTTCCAAAGTCCATAAAGGTGGCTAAAGTAGGCATTGCGGAGTGCTTAGAGCTTGGTCAGGCACCAAAGATGCCAAAGCCATCTGTTGAATCCTGGGCCATCACCAGACATTTTGACTTTTGTTTTGCACTGGACTTTGATGACTCTGGAAGAAAGAGTAAGGATGACAACCTTGTGCAACTCTGTCTCACTTAAATCCAAACCACATACAAGCTAAGATATCACCACATTCTGTCACTGGTCCTCTTCAAAAACAAAGGATGGACAACTGGGAAGATAATAGGGAAATATGGGGAGGGGAAGATAAGGTTTAGAGGCAAAGATAACGAGTTCTATTTTAGACATATTGAGTTTAAGATGTCTACTATATATCCAGTTTGGACTAGAGAAAGAAAATACTTGAGACAGAAAGAAAAAATTAGGAAGTTATTGAAATTGTTCAACTAAGAGGTGAAGACAGTCAGGACTGAGAAGATGCCTATGTGAATAAACAGAATGGGATAGAAGTGGAGATGTTGTAACTCCTTTTGGGTAGGGATTATTTATTTGTTGCATTTGTATTCTGTTGGTATGGCACATGGTAGGTATTTAATAAATGCTTTTTGATTGATTAATTATATAGGTATAATCAAAAACTTGACAGCTGATTGTATGTGGGAGATGAGAGAGATTAAAGATGTGAGAACAACTTTGGAGTTATGAACATTGGTGACTGGAAGGATAGTGGTGCCCTTGAAAAAGAAAGATTAAGAAGAGTGGTGAAATAGAAGAGTTCTATTTTGGACATATTGAGTTTGAAGCATCTATGGTACATGAAGTTAGAAATATCCATTAGGTAGTTGGTGATGTGAGACCCAAAGGAGAAATGAGTTCTTGGTCTATAAATCTTGTAATCATCATTATAGAAATGGTAATTGATGAATTCATGAGAGTTGGTGAAGTCCCTGAAGAGAGGGTATCAAGTGAGAAGAAAAAAAAAGAACGGGATAGAAATTTGGGGTACACTCACATTTAGAGGATGAGTAATGTGTTACAATCCAGCAAAGGGACTAATTCTAGGAGTTTGTAAAGAGGAGGTAAATTTAGCATAACTTGAGGGAATGGTAAAGTTTAGTCATGATTTTTTTTAAGGTTGAGAGCATTTTTAAGGTTGGACATGTTTTCAGGCTTCGGCAAAGGAGCCAGTAGATAGGGAGAGGCTTACGGTTAGAAGGAGTGACTGTGGAGGCAGCTTTCTAGAGGAAATGGGAGGGGAGAGGATCAAGGATGCAATTAGAGGGGTTGGGCTACCTCATCATCAAAGACTGGAATAAAGGAGACTAGAAGGGGAGATGATGTCAAGAGGGTTATAAAATGTAGAGAAGGGAGGTAAAAAGATGTCAGACTAAATTGCCACTGTTTTCTCAATAAAATATGAGGTAAGGTCCTTTGCTGAGAGGTAGTAGGGAAGGGTTGGCTTGTGAAAGGCTTAGGAAGAGAAGAGAAGGTCTGGGCAGCTGCTGTGAAGAATGCAGCAGAGAATGTAATTAGGAAAGGAGGAAATTATTTTCTTCTAGCAGTGACATCAGGTTGTTGTTGTCATCGTCCAGTTGTTTCAGTTTTCAGTTCAGTTTTCTTGGCAAAGACACTCGAGTGGTTTGCCATTTCCTTCTCCAGTTCATTTTACAGATGAGGAAATTGAGGCAAACAGAGTTAAGTGACTTTTCCAAGGTCACACAGCTAGCAAGTATCTGAGGCCGGATTTTAACTCAGGAAGATGAATCTAGCTGCCTGAGATTATGGTAGAGATGAGTTGATAATAATGTGTGGGGGATCCCAGTCAGTTCTTTGGTATGATTTTCTCTAAGAGCATTAAACAGAAGTCAAATGGTTGAAGTAATAGATGGCTATATTTGGTAAGATGAGCACTGATAGGATAAGGGTGACAAAAGAATTAAGATTAGAAGATAATATAAATTTTAATGAATTGACTCAAAGGTCAAGATTATGAAGAGAGGAAAGTGAAGGGAGAGATTATGGTATGATGGAAAAAGCAATGAGACTAGGGTCAGAGGATCTGGATTCAAATATAAATAATATTTTCTAACTTAAAAAAATAAATGCAATCCCAGGCAACAGAAGCCAGTAGCTAATAATAACTAACATTCATATAGCACTTTAAAGTTTGCAAAGCAGTTTACAAATATTATCTTATTTTAACCTCATAACCACTCTGGGAAGTAGGTGCTATTATTATACCCATTCTATAGATGAGGGTGAATATAATACTATGGCATCATCCTAAGAATCATAATAATAATAGCCAACATTTATACAGCACTTACTCTGTGCCAGGCACAATGCTAAGCACTTCATAATCATTATCGCATTATCCCCATTTAACAGATGAAGAAACTGAGACAAACAGAAGGTAAAGTGACTTGCCCAAAGCCAAACAACTAGTAAGTTTCTGAGGTTAGATTTAAAGTCAGGTTTTTCTGAACGCAGGTTCGGCATTCTACTCACTGCAACAGCAAGCTATCTCAAAGTTAGAAGAAAGCAGAAGATCAATGAAGGGATAAGATACACCACAAATAACAGAATAGTGAAACTGGCAACAGAGAGAGAAGACAGAGCCGCTCAACTTCTATTTTACTTCAATTTTCTCTGCCAAGGGGAGACGACTGAGTAATGATACCCAAGCTAAGAAAAGATGATTGTAAGAGACCACCTAGCTGTCTTGGATGAATTCATATCACTTGGCCCAGATGAACTACATCTTCAGGTCCTAAAAGAACTAGTAGATGTCATTGCTGAGTCATTACTAATGTTATGTGAAAGGTCTTAGAAAACGGAAAAAGTGTCACAAGATTAGAAAAGGGAAAATTTCTACTTAAAAAAAAAGAGTTGATCTCAATTTTTTGAAAACTTATAGAATTACTCATTAAAGAGATCATTGGAGAGCAACTAAAAAAGTAAGTGATAATTACAAAGAGCCACGATAGCTTCATGAAGACCACATCATGACAGAATAACTTTAAGGTTTTTAGTAGTATTATTAACTAGTAGACAAGCAAATGTTATAAATATAGTTTGCATGGATTTTAGCAGAACTTTTGATAAAGTATCTCAAATTATCCTCATAGAGATGATGGAGATTTATGAATTGGATGGATGGTTGAATCACTGGACTCAGAAAGTAGTTGCTAATAATGCAATGTTAACATGACTGGAGGTCTCTAATGGAGTGCCCCAGGGTTCTGGGCTTGGTCCTGTGCTATTTAATATTTTCATCAATGATTTAAATTAAGGTATAGATGGCAGGGTCCTCAAATTTTCAGATGATGCAAGATTGGGAAAGATACTATTCTGCTGGATAAAGTCAAGACCCAAAGATATCTTGATAGGCTAAAGCATCAGGCTGAACATATTAAGAGGAAATCCAATAGCAATAAATGTCAAGTCTTACACTTGAATATAAAAAAGTCAACCTCACAAGGTAGGGTGGCATAGTTAGGCAGTCATTCTGCAAAAAAGATCTGAGTGTAAGTTGACTGCAAGCTCTATATGAGTCAGAACTGTTATACGTTATCCAAAACAAAAACCTAATGTGTCTTTTATTGTTATTGTTCAGTCATTTTTCCATCATGTCTGATTCTTCATAACCCTATTTGAGGTTTTCTTGGCAGAGATACATTTCCTTCTCCAGCTCATTTTGAGGAACTGAAGCAAACAGGATTAAGTGACTTGACCAGGTTCACACAGTTAATAAATGTCTAAGGCTGGATTTGAACTCAGGTCCTCCTGACTCTCGAGCCAGCACTCTATCCACTCTATCTAATGTATTCTTTCTGAGAGCCATAGCTTCCATGAAAATCACCTCACCCTTGTGCTCTGCCCTAGTCAGATCTCATTTAGAGTATTGCATTCAGTTTTGTGTACAACTGTTTAAAAAGGCTTGAGAGTATACTGAAGAGGAGAGGAAGGATTGTAAAGGACCTTGAGGCCATGCATGCCATTAGAGGATCATTTCTGAGAAGAGAAATCACTATGGAGTCAGGGGAGGCAGGAAGTATATGAGGGCTATTTTCAAGTATTTGAAAAATGTCTAATGGAGGCAAGATTAGATTTTTTTTTCTATTCAGAACCAGGAACGAATGGTAGATATACTATGAGGAAAAATTTCCTAACAATTAGAGTTGTCCAAAAGTGAAATGGGAGCCTCAAGAGATGGTGGCTTCTCCTTCCATGGGTATCCTCAAGCAAAGACTGAATGAATACTTATCAGGTAGTTCATAGTTGTGATCACTTTCATTTATGGGGTTAAACTAAACGTCCACTGAGGTTCCTTCCAGCTTTCAAAATTCTGTGATTCTTTGATACTAATTGTATGACTTTGGACAAGTCATTTCATGTCCCTGGACTAGAGTTTGTTTATTGGTAAAAATGAGGGGAACTGAGATAGAGGGCTTCTGAAGCCCTTTCCGGCCCTAGGTCTATGATCCCATGAAGGCCAGCCAGGAATGTTATCTTGGGAGACCCCTGATGGCCATAGGGGCTGAAGGTCACAATGAAAATGAAGAATATGTTTAAGAGGAGTCAAGTATAGGGAAAGGAAGAAATACCGCAATACTCCCTCTGAAATCACTCCTCAATTTACTGTCTCATGTTAGGTTCTCTGGGGTACCTCTCTTCTAGGTACTCTGTGAATTGGTACTTCTATAGCTCATCAGCCCCTACTGGTGTGCTTACTTTTAATAGTCAGCCAGAAGACATACCTCAAAGCAAAAACATATACTAAGATGTCATAGCATGAACAATAGTAACAAAACATGCCCCTCCCCCATCCTCACATACTGTCTCTTACAATTACATAATGTCAGTGGGAAGAGGGGGCACAGTGGTAGGTAGCATGCACTTAAGGAACACATGTGTCTAGAGCCATTCATGCCTCTGGCATTGCAGGGCCAGATGTCCTTCCCGTTCTCATGGTATCCTTGTGACATGCCCTCAGAGTGTAGGTATCTCTGCTGAGTCATTCACTCAGCTGTGATCCCTGGGCCTGTTCCTCTCACAAATTCTACTTTGAAAGCTAGGACTGGTTCTATTCATGATTTATAGAGCTTACACACCTCCAAATTATCTGGTGCCTCCATCCTTTAGAGACTGTGTCTTGCTTTTGAAAGGGTCATTGGGCAGGGCTGAGCCTTCAGCTACCTACTGGCTCTCTGCCTCCAATTCCATAAAATTTTGATTGGAGAATTTCACACCTCCCACAGGGGTAACACAGCTTAAAACCTTCTTTATGCTTTGCTTAGGATTCTGCCACGCTTTGTTAGGACTTTTTCTCATCTCTGTTATCTGCCCCTTATATTTAGTACATTTCATTATCTGGCCTTGGGGGAAATCAATTGATCAGGGGTCTACTGATCAACCTTCCTTCTCCCCCCAACCCAACTACGCAAATCTAAACATCAATGTATCTCCCAGCGTGCAGTATGAATATATACTTGGGCTAATCTGTACCTGGATCAAGAAATGGGACAAGAGAATGACCTGATGTGTACTGGAAAGTTTAAAAGAATGTCACAAATAAAAAGGTTTGGGAAACTTTGATAATAGGACAGAAATAATTCTCCCTGCCCAGCCCTTCCTGGCCCTGACTGGCCCTGTCCTCCATTTCCCTCCCCTTCTCATTTTCCTTCTTCCTTTTCTCTTTCTCTTTCTCCTTAATTCTTCTCCCCTCAACACACAGCACTATAGGCATATAGGCCCAAAGAAATTGCCAGGAAATGTATATTATGTGGGGGAGGGGAGGAGGGAAGAAGGGGTGAAGGG
Organism: Vombatus ursinus; assembly: GCF_900497805.2. Lineage (NCBI taxonomy): Eukaryota > Metazoa > Chordata > Mammalia > Diprotodontia > Vombatidae > Vombatus > Vombatus ursinus. Next base: position 15,648,329 of record NW_020945437.1, read on the forward strand.
AGGGAGAGAAGAAAGTGTTGCCTGGGGCCAATCCAACATTCTCTGCCCTCTAACTAACCCTGAAGTTCTCTTTCTAGAAGTAGTCATGACTTGAAGGCTGGGGACTCCTGAGATCGTCTTAAATGAGCAAGGGAAAGTATGGAACATTTGATTAAGGGGAATTAAGTTAAGATGTTTTCCTTCCCAAGCTTCTCCCAGTTCTCAGGCCCACAGTGTATTTGATCCAGAGGGAAATAGAATAACCATCTTATAAACAAAAATCACATATTCCGGAAAGGGAAACCCAATTGAAAGCCTATCCATGACAAAGTTTAAAGTATGCTGAAGTAAGTGGATACTGAAAAGGAGTGGCAATTAATTAATTATTATAATAATTCTCAGGGTTGAAAATCACTGTAATCCACATACCCTCCCACTTCCTATACCCAAGAGTTCCCACAAGGCTCTGAAAAGAGAAATATCCTGGCTAGGAGACAGGAGGAAGCTGGAAGCCAAAGTTTCTAAAATGGATTCTTAGCTTCCTAGGTCTTAAGGGATTGCAAAAGAAAGGCAATGTTGCATAATGGAGTCTTAAGCTTGGGTTTGGAAGGCCTATATTTTGATTTTACTTCATCAACTTTAGGTGTATGACCTTAAGCTAGTAATTCTCTTGGCTTCAGGGCTGTTGTGGGAGTCAAATGGGATGATTTATATCAAATGGGTTTTGCAACTGTGTCCTCTAAAAGTGAGTTATACATAGAATCATAGATCTAGAACTGGAAAGGAGCTTAGAGGTCATTTGGTACAATTCTCTCATTTCATAGATGAGGAAACTGTAGCCCAAAAAGATAGAATTTCCTATGGTCACTCAGACAGAAAGTGTCAGAGGTGAAATTCATTGCTAACCAGATCTCTTAAGATCAATGCCCAAAGGAGAGAGGAGTGCCCTTGCCCATTAGAAGCTGAGACAAGGATTCATCCAGCAGAAATGCTGCCTTTGTACGTGAATTTGGTGAGACCAGTGCTTTGTAGGAAGTGAGCTAAGTATAGAGCCTACTCACTCCAAGACAGGGGTGGTTTAGAAGAACCATATGCCACTAAGGGGTGGAAGGAAATATTTATATACCTCTTCTTGCTGCATCTTTGAAGTAAATATTCCTTTGTAAAAGCTAATCCGCTTCTAAGTAGTAAAATGAAACTGGGGGTACTAGTCACCCTTTAATAAATGCAGGAATACAGTCATTGGTTGCTTTAGCAAATGACTGTAAAGAAGAGATTCCCATAATCCCTCTGGGTACCTGAGAAACTTAAAGGGGAGAGGTAGAGCCTGTTTCCTGGTAAGAGGGTCAAATCATCGACACTAAACCACTTCATCATGTTCCCTATCCAGTAATGAGTTGTGTGGCCCCAGATACATCATTTTCCTCCATTCTAGCTCTCAGTTTCCTTTTCAACAAAATAAACAGGATGAGCTCCAACGCGCCTTCCAACTCTGACCTTCCATGGCTAACTGAAATTTGAGACATCCTCCTGGAACAGGAGAGGCCTGAGTGAAAATGGGCAGTTCAGACCCTTTTCCTTGATGAAGGACAAAAATGGGCAGTGAAAAGAAATTGCTTGCTTTTTCAATGGGATAACCAAAGCTGCTGAGCAACCTCACCTCCAGGGTCTTTTTTGAATTAACACTCAGATGACAGCTTATGCTGTGAGGTACTGCAGAATTAGAAGTACAGAGAATAGAGGTATCACCCTGACTCAGATGGAGGATGACAATCAGTAGATGTGTATTGGATTGCTTCTGTATCACAGCCAAAGTCACATCTTACCTGTTCCAGTAAATGCCAAGCCCGCTCTTCAGTTTCTGGGCACTCTAAAAATCCAACATGAAAGTCTGATTAGCTCTCATAACTTCCTTGAAAAACTCCTCCAGAAATCAGGCTTTAAGGGAGATTCATTCTTTACTAGTAGTGAAGAGAGGGGGAGACAGACAGACAAACAAAAAGGGATAGAGAGAAAAGAACATTCAAAATTATTGAGCAAGAACTAATAAGAGAAAACTAGAGAGGAAGAAAGAGAACAAGAAAAAGAAAAGGAGACAGAGAGAGGAAGAGAAAGGGGAGGGTGAGAGAAAGAGAGAAAGAGGGCACAGAGAGAGACAGAGACAAGAAAAAGAAAAGATAGGGGGAGAGAGAGATAAAAGAGAGATGAGAGAGACAAGAGATGAGAAGATAGGGAAGAGAGAGAGAAGAGATAGAGAAGGGAGAGATGGAGAGAAATCTGGAGAAAGAGGCAAGATAGGGAGAAAGACAGAGATGAGAGAGATCTGGAGAGAGATGCAGGATAAGGAGAGAGACAGAGGTGAGAGATGGACATAAGGAAGAGAGAAAGAGAGAAAGAGAGAGAGAGAGAGAGAGAGAGAAGACACTTATCCTAATTAATGGCCTTCTGAAAGAATTTCTCTGAAAAATGAAAATTATTAGTTGCTCAATCCAAAAAGGAAAAATATTTACCACATTATTATCAAATGGCAGATTTTTGTCTTACTCACTGCACCTGTTGTTAAACTCTTAGCAATGGAATAGATAGTTATTTTTTTCACACTTGTTTAGTGAGCAGAGGATTCAGGGAGACAGAAAATAATGATGATGATAGTATTTGAAACTGGAAAAGACCTCAGAAATCATCTAGCCCAATCCCCTCTTTTTATAAAAAAGAAGCAACCTAAGCCCAGAAAGTGAAATGTCTTGCTCCCAAGGTCAAAGAAGAAGTAAGAAACAGAAGCAGCCAGGATTCCAGTCCAGATCTTCTGATGCTAGATTCAGTGTTCTTTCCAATTTCCAAGTGAATATTCTCCTGAGGTTTAGGTTTTGTGTGAAAGAATTTTTCTAGTGTAGTGTCCTCAAAGGAGCATTGAACTTGAACCCAAAAGACCTGCCTTCTCATCCTGATTGTGTGACCCTAGAGAGCAGGGCATATCAACTCACTTTGCCATGTTTATTTAGCAGTAAAAGAGATTAGGGTTAGGAATGATTTTTTTTTTTTGCAGAGGCAACTAAGTCCAGGGGACAGGAATAGGTAGCATCAAGGTAAGTATGGACTCAGGAACAAAAGACTTGGGTTTACATGGAAACTTAGTCATTTCCCATTCTAACATGACCTTGAGTAAGTCACCACTTCTCTGAATCCTCAGTTTCCACATCTATAAATTGGAGATAGTAATACTTACACTACGTACATCACAGGGCTACTGTGAAGAAAGTGCTTTAAACCTTGCATATGAGTTCTAATTATCAATTTCTTTCTATCACTAAAGAATCTAGATTGTAATTGAATCTACATTATAATCAAGATCAGAGAGTTCATTGCCCTATCCACTGTGCCACCTAGAAGACAAATTAAATATATTCTTGGTCCTTGAAGATAAAAAAAGAACCAGTGAAAATAATGAACAAGGAATTTAACTTGATGTTAACAGGGACTAACTTTCTGAGGAAGCATAGTATAGTGCATAGAGAACTAGCCTTGCAACAAGAAAGATCTGGGTTCAAGTCCAGTTTCTAAGACTATCTAGCTGTGTGACCCTGGGCAAATCAAGAAGGCTCAATGGTAGAGGAAATTTTCTCATCTGGGAGTTCCCTATATCATTGAAGTTATAGATCTATTCCTTGTCTGTAATTCCTAACCGCCCAAGATAGAAGCATTTATATATAACCTACTATGTGTCAGGTACTGGGTAAGTGCTTTATGAATTTTATCTCATTTGATCCTTACAACAACTCTGGGAAGTAGATGTTTTTATCCCCATGTTACACTTGAAGAAACTGAGGCAGACAGAAGTAAAGTGATTTGCTCAGGTCACGCACCTAGTAACTGTCTGAGGTGTCCCTAGCTCTGGGACCAACACTCTACCCTCTATGCCACCTAGTTCCACTTTGTAACATGATAACCATCTCCCAATGGGATGGGATGTCCTCTTAAAGCTAGTCGTATTCAAAATGGAGCCTCTAATATATTGGGAGTAATGTATTAAAAATTGTATGGGATGACTTCTGAACTCCTTTTTAAATAAGGGATTCTGGGATCCATCCAAAGAAGGGCAAACAGAATGATGAAGAGCTAAGAAAATACATCATATGAGGGACAGATGAAAATTGGAGCTGTTGTCCTTGAAGCAGGCTAGACTAACAAACCAAACAACTGCTTCCTTCAAGCATTTCATGAGCTATCACATGGAAGAGGGATTCTTTTGTGCCACTAGTCCCCAAGGGACAGAATTAGGAATAGCAGGGAGAAGTTAAAGAAATGTAGATTCTGACTCAACTGTGCAGAAGAGCTTTCAAACACATAGAACAATTCAGAAGGAGAATGGCCCCTTTCACAAGATAGAGAGGTCCCCGTCAATGAAAATATTCAAGTAGAGGCCAAATAAAAAGAATACTACTACTACTGTATTTGTTGTTTAGTCATTTTTTTTCCATCATGCTGACTCTTCATGACCCTATTTGGGGTTTTCTTGGAAAAGATACTGGAGTGGTTTGCCTTTTCCTTCTCCAGCTCATTTTACAGATGAGGAAATTGAGGCAGACAGAGTTAAGTGACTTGCCCAGGGTCAACTAGCTAGTAAGTATCTGAGGCCAGATTTGAACTCATAAAGAGGAGTCTTCCTGACTCTAGGTCCAGTGCTCTATCCACTGTGCCATCTAGCTGCCCTAGTTACATCAACCAAATGACATGTCATGAGCTCCATTTCCTTCTTCATCCTCGTGATTCTCAAAATGTTCTCTAGGGAGTCAGTATCTTCACAATGAATCTTTCCCTCATTCCCCTCCCTCTTCCCCAGTTATAAGTGCTTAATCTATTTAAAGAGGTTCCCAAAAGCTTTCCTTGCAAAAACTCAATGAATGACCCCTTCTCAGGGTTTTCAGATAAGGATTAGATTAGATCACCTCTATGGTGAAGAAGTTAGGTGGTATAGTGTATAGAGCCAGCAAGACTTGAGTTCAAATTTGACCTAAGAACCTTGCTAGCTGTGTGACCCTGGACACATTATTTACCTCAGTCAGTCTCAGTTCCCCTAATTATAAAATAAGGATCAGCCTCAAAGGGTTGATTTGAAGAGAAATGAGATAATGTCTGCATAGCACTTAGTACAGTGGCTGGCACATAGTAGGTGCCATAGAAATGACATCATTATTATTAGCTATTGTTATTATTACCTCATAGTGTTGATTTGAGGATCAAAGAGGATAATATTTGTAAAGTACTTAGCCCAGTGGCTGGCACATAGTAAGCACTTAATAAATGTTCCCCTCATCCCCCAAGGTCTTTTCTAATGTTCTGTTAGTCTATAGTTCTAGGTCAAAGTCATTGGCACCTTAAATTAAACAGGGCTAATAAGAAAGTCTGAGAATCTATTCATATTTCATTTTCCATAAGGAGACCCACCTTCAAAGGCAAGTCAATGATTTCCTCATTTCTCTTAGCCTTCAACAGAAGAAAAGTGTTTGGGAATGAGATTGGGTTTTAGCCAATTTAATAAAATGTTGAAAGCCCAACATTAATTTCCAACTTGCTCATATGCTGCAAGCTGCTTGTACTGCTTCCAAAATGCATAAAATAATTTTTGGAAGTAAATTATATTTATTCCATGAGAGCTTAAAAAAAGAATCTCAACAAAACCCCCTCACAGCCTCATGGCTCTTTAGCCCTTCTTAGCATTTCTTCACTTAAAAGTTGGATTGTTCTTAACGAATCTCAAGTTTTTTCAGTCCAATTCCATTCTCTCATTATTTATTGAAAACTGGAAACTTCTTTCACTTGAGTGGTTATATTTTGTATGGCCTCAGAGTAGAGAACACAGAAGAGGAAGTAAAAGTTTTCAGCAGGTAAAAATTAACTAAACGAGCAGATTTAGGTTCACTGTAAGGCCAGACTTCTAACTTCCAGTAACCCCAATGAGGAGTTATTCATTCATTTCTTTATTCAGCAAATATTTCTTCAAAAGCCCCTATTTGTCTTGCCCTAGTCTGGAAGAGATGTAAAGCTTAAATATGAAAGAATCCTTGACCTCAAGGAACTTGCAATCTAGTTGAGGGGGATAAGAGGAGAAGCTTAAATATCAGTAATGACCTATATTATAAAATACTGTGTAATATTCAGGATCAAGGAAGGAAACATGGAAATGATGATAAATGGGCTACCATGAAAAGCAATGGATTCTCTATTCTGAAGACTTTGAGAAAAAAGTTGGATGATAAAGGAAGGGGAAAGATTTAAGCATTTATATAGCCCCTACTATGCACCAGGCATTGTGCCAAACATTTCACAAATACAATCTCATTTCCTCTTCACAATTACCCTGGGAGGTAGGTGCTGTTATGATCCTTATTTTACATTTGAGGAAACTGAGGTTAAGAGATTTGCTTAGGATCATGTTAGCTTCCTAAGCTACATTTCAATTCATATCTTCCTGATTCCAGGGCCAACACTCTATCCACCTGATCACTTGTCAGATATATTGTAAAGATAATTCTTATTCAAGGATGGGTTTGGATAGGTAACCTCTGAGGTCCCTTCCATCTCTGATATCCTGTGATTATGATGCTCATGATGAAGATAATAAATATAAAACATTAATAGGTTAGTATTCCTGGGGAAAATCCACTCCCCCAAATTGTTTCCTGCCCAGATAAACCCCATACCTCACCACCACCATAATGTTCTTTTTCATTAAGACTTTCTTCCTAAGTATGCTAAATGAAACATTTTGAAGTGTGAACATATCTATCTGTCGTTGTGCAAGCGTGGGTCATGGCTAGTTGAGAGAGACGCCTGTGTTCATTAAGTTTTGAAGATTTTCATGACAGTTAACTTGATTAATATAAAAGAAAATGCAATTAGACCAGTAGATCTCATTGTGACTTTTAATACACATAAAAATGGCTTTTCTTCTATTGGTTCTCATCAGCTCCTCCATTAGAGAATGCTTAATATCCAAATAAGGGGAAGGAAAAAATCTATCTATCAATTTCTTCACACATTCCAAAAGCCAGTATAATTTAATGGCTTGAGAAGAGCTTTCATGTCAATTCATCACCTTTCCTTTTTTGTTTTTCTTCTGGAGAAGAATAAGGGAAGAGAAACAAGTTTAGTGAAAGCAATGCAAGTCATAAAGTTAATCATCCAAATGGTACTAAAGGGAGAGAAAGAAAAATTGGAAAACAGCAACAACAGCCTCCATAAGAAGAAATAGGAATTGGGTTAGTGTGTTTGTATTATATTATTTAGGACTCTTGTTTGCATTTTCAAACAAATACATGTGAATACATTCCTTGTGTGAATGTTTCCAATAATCCCAACTAAAGCATTAATTCATCAAACATTTACTTCTCACCTAAAGGTGATGCAAAATTTTTTAAAAATCAATCATTTTAAAATATTTTATAAAATTAAGTACAATGTGGTAAGTGCAGAGGAGAGATATAAGCAAAATGTGTTTTGAGGTCTACGAAAGAAAGAATTCTTTCGACACGAATGTCATGAACTTGACCTTCTATGTACCACTCCTGATCAGGGAGAGGTAATGGGATGACAAGACTGGCCCTAGATTCGGGAAGTTCTCATTTCAAGTCTGGTCTCTGACACATTCGGGCGTTGTAGCTCAGGGTAAGTCCCTTAGAGTCTCAGTGCTCTCTGAGACCGAATTTCAGAGTGATGCCAGCCTGAGCTGGTAGAGTTGCCTCATCCAGTATCTTCTTAAAATCAGTAAAAATATACGCATTAGTTCTATTTACATAGCATTTTAACATTTGCAAAGTACTTTATAAATATTATCCCCATTTTACAGATAAGGAAACTGAGGTGAGGAAAGGTTAAATGGTTTACCCATGATCTATCTGCTATTAAGTGACTAGGGTAATTTTTGAACTCTGCTCTTCTTGACACCAGATCCAGCTTTCTATCAACTGCACCACCCAGATACAGGTATTATAGACAATAAGGGAACTAGAAAATTGAGATAAGATAAGACAAGGCTAAGGTGGGAAAAGTACTATATTGGAGGTCAGAGGTTTCCATTTGAGTCCTATCTCTGCCACTAGGAGAAGGGTAGGAAAAAAAAATTAATAAATACTTACTATGCACCAAGCACTATGTTAAGCTGTACTCCAAATCCAACAGCTAGGTGACTATGTGATCTAGGGTAAGTCACTTAACCTCTGTCTGTCTCAGTTTCCTCGTCTGTAAAATGAGGATAAAAATAGTACCTCCCCCACCCCAGGGCTGTTGTGAGGGTAACATGAGACAATATGTGTAAAGTGCTCTACAAAACTTAAAGTGCTCTATATAAATGCTTACCTATAGATATGATTATTATTAACAACAGTAGGGTCATCATTATAGGAGCCACCTAAGAATCATAGAATATGAATAATAATGCTAATCTACATGTGTATAACGTTTGTAAATGTAAGTAATATAAGTAAAAGGCGTGTAACATAACGGTTTGCCAAAACCTTGGTAGCAAATGTTGTTTTCCCATTTTACAGAGGAAGATAAGTGATTCATTCATGCTCGAAGCTACTGTTAGTGTCAAGAGGCAGGATTACAACTGGTTCTTTTGACTTGGGGTAAGCGCAGTGCTCAGTCAGCAACGTCACACTGAGACTGGAGAGGCCAGCCACACTTAGCTGCTCCTAAACAAATCAGCAGCATATCTTGAGGATGTTCAGGAAGAATAAAAGGCCTTGGGGCAACTAGGTGGCGCAGTGGATAGAGCACTGGCCCTGAAGTCAGGAGGACCTGAGTTCAAATCTGACCTCAGACCAAACACTTGACACTCACTAGCTGTGTGACCCTGGGCAAGTCACTTAACCCCAATTGCCTAAAGAAAAAAAAAAGAATAAAAGGCCTTAATTATGATTGGATTAATAATAATAGCAACTGACTTTGGTATAACGTTTTAAGATTTGTGTATTTTGCAGTCCAGAAAACACACACACACACACACACACACACACACACACACACACACACACAGAGGTCTGGCCTATTTTTTTTGTTTTATTTCCTTTTGTTTTTGCCCCTGAAACTGTGTGTTCCCTAGCCAACCCCCTTCATCCTACCTGTTAACCATCTCATACCATGGTCCTTTTCTGGAATGTCCCCATTTATAGAAACTTCTAGCCATGAAATCTTCCAGACCAGAAACTTCCAATCTTTTTTCTAGCTTATGGGCACCTGCCTTCTTGTGACTACAAGTAGACCCAATATGAATTAGAATCATAGGTTCTCAAAGTGAGTGGTACCACCTCTTAGGAGGCATGGGAATGATGGGGGGGTGGTAGTAGCCTCAGGTACAATTGGGGGACATTTAATAAAAATAAGAGGGTAATGAAAGCATAAGGAAAGAAGAGAAGAATTAAAAAAAAAATTCATATATTTTCTATCTGTTGTGTAACAGAATTAAAGTTATAATGATTACATTATTTTCCAAATAAACACACAAAATGCAAGTTATAACTGATGAGTGGTCAAGTCCACTGACAGATCTTAACAAACAAGTGTTGGCAGGCGAGCACATCATGCATTGTTGGGAAGTAAGTTCAGCATGCATCAACAGAAACATATGTGTGTGTGATGACTTATTTACAATGTTCCTATATGGTTACATGACTTATTGCATCATTAAAATTTCAATTCAGGAAAATAAACAAATTTACAATAAATTATTAAATTTAAAATGTGTCATGTTGATATATATATATTATATATAATTTTTTGAAATGATGCAAATTAAAAAAAAAGTTAAAGGGTTAAAGTAGATTTCCAAGGGGGCGCTGAGTAACTTTTTTTAAAAAGGGACAGCAGGCCAAATAAGTTTGGAAACCCTCAGTTAGATCAACTCTTTCCTGTAAAACCCAAAAGTGGTTGTTGGAGCAGCCCTGATACATGGAGGAAAGATAGATCTAGGTGTAATTACCTTGTGCAGTGATAAATCAGGAACCAGGAACAGTCTCTCATTCTACCATGAAATCCTTCCTCCTGCCATGGCCTGGAAGACCTTGTGCCCAATGTTCCCTGGTAACATTACAGGTTTACTCTTTCTCCTGCCCTTCCTAAGGATACTTTGGGGATGTCAATTGACAGTAGTCTCTATGATGGGGGGTAGTGAGAAGAGGGGATCAGTGGACTGTAGGGACCTCTTGTTGTCTTTGTCTCCCATTCTCTGTTTTCCTGAGTGTTCTCTAATCTAATACATACCCTTCACTTAAATTTGAAATTCTTTATTGTGGGCCCATGGAGTCCCTGGATTTCAGAAAGTCTAGGAATTTGTATGGAAGAAAAAAATACATATTAGTTGGTTTACTTTGTAATTCTCTATCTTTTATTTTATGCATTTACAGACATTATTCCAAGAAGGGGTTCATAGGCTTCCTCATATGAACAAAGGAGTACATGACAAAAAAAAAGTTTAAGAACCTTTGACTTTAATACACCAAATTAAAAAAAAAGCTGTTGTTTTTAGATTGACTGGCCCCATCTCATTTTCCTGAAAAGGCCCAGTTTCTAAATTGTTTATTTGTCTTATTTGGTTCTCACCAAGGGACTGTAGCCATTATCTTTCCTATTTTATAGTTTACATAGGACCTTGAAGTCTGGATGTTGTTCATTAAGCCCGGAGAGAGCACTTGAAGTTCTGGAAGATGGGATTGTGAAGGTGCCTTGGTCAGTGGTGTGAAGAAAGATTGAGAGGGAAGAGAGTCCTGAATGTGGATACTATGGTTAGGAGTCCACTAAAACAGAGCAGACATGAGGCTTCTAAACTAGGGAGATGAGTCTGGGAACAGAGAGGAAAATACAAATATGACAGATAATCTGGACATTTATAGGGCCTGGATGGTTGGGTGTGTGTAGATGGAGGAAGTGAAAGGGTTAAAGACAATAAAAATTAACATACAACATTTTTGGCTTAAAAACACAATAGATATAGATAGATAGATAGATAGATAGATAGATAGATAGATAGATAGATAGATAGATAGATAGATAGATGGATAGATGGATGGATGGATGGATGGATGGATGGATGGATGGATGGATGGATGGATGGATGGATGGAT
>NW_020945437.1:15659437-15665280 GCF_900497805.2 Vombatus ursinus
GATGGATGGATGGATGGATGGATGGATGGATGGATGGATGGATGGATAGATAAATGGATGGATGGATGGATGGATAGAGAGAAAGAGAGAGAGAGACAGAGAGACAGAGAGAGACAGATAGAGATATAGATATATGTTAAATCTCCTTTGAGTTACACACCCATATTAGGAATAGATGTGACGGGTGTTATCTACCCTATTTTACAGATGAGACAACTGAGGCTGACAGAGGTTAAGTGATTTGGGATAGTGGCTCATTAAGAGAGTCAAGATTGGAAGTCAGATCTCCCTGACTGCAAGTCCAGCTCTGGATCCTCTAGGTCCCATCACTAGTAAATGGTAGAGGCAGGATTTAAATTCTGGTCTTTCCTGGTTCCAATAACAATAAGATTTTGAGGTTGGTAGACTTAGAGCCAGATGGGGCTTTTCCAGAGCTAAGGAAATGAGAAGGGGAACCAGGTGGGGAGGAAGATGCTAAGTTAGATTTTAAAAATACTTTCCTTTCTTCTTACTTCTGTTTGGAAGTTAAATAATGAAATGGAATCAATAGGCCAGTACTGAGATGGTTGAGTCACATATGTGTTGGAGACTATGTCTGAAGACAGCAAGTAGCTTCCTCCAGGAGTTCTTATTGTTCCTAGGCTTTCATCTAAGCTACCCCTATTTGTTTCTTTCTGCACAATCATCTGTAAAAGTAACCCACAGTTCCAAACTTCCCTTTAATGAATATTTATGGTATAATTTGTACTAGTGTGTGATACACTATGGCTCCTTTCTGCATTGTTAAAAGACCTGGAAGTTTGTGTACAGCCAGGGTGAGATTAGTGTCTCATTCCTCTTGCTGGTGTTAAGAAAACGTTTACTGGAGTGGCACTCCAGGGCCTAATTCGGACAAAATAGAAACCCTTTGTGAAGGCTTTTTCCCCTTCACTTTGCTCTGAGAAAGTGCTGAGCACATTTCAACTGGAAATATTAACTTTAGTGCATTTTAGCAACTCATTAAATCTCTTTTTTCTGAGTTCATTTATAGGTGGAATTCATTAGAGTAGAAATGCAATCCTGTGTTTAACAGTAGAATGTGGAAAGTTCAAGTCGGAAAGAACCTTTGTCACAGAAAGTTAGAAGCAGAAGAGATCTTAAAACTTAGGATCTTAACCTAGGATCTATTGACCGGGGGCTCCATGAACTTAGATGGAAAAAAAATAGCATATCTCTATTTAAATATAATGGGTTTCTTTTGTAATCCTCTTCTATTTAATGAAAGCAAAAAGATTATTCTGAGAACAGATCCATAGGCTTCACCAGACTTCAAAAGGGCCCATGACACAAGAAAAGGTTAAGAACCCATGCCTTATAATACAGAAAGGGGCCTTAGGACATAGAGTAATGGAGCTGGAATGAACTTAAAAAATCATTTCTTCCAGCAACCTCTTTTTTTTTGTCAGTCAACAAGCATTTTTTATTGTTTTTCATCACTTACTAGTACTTTTTCCAATTATATGTAAAGATAGTATTCAACATGCACTTTTAAAAGATTTTGAATTCCAAATTTTTTCTCCCTCCCTCCCTCCCTTTCCCCTTTCCCAAGACAGCAAGCAATCTGATATAGGCTATACATGCATAATCATATGAAATATATTTCCACTTTTGTCATGTCAGCATCCTCCTTTTAAAGGTGAAGAAAGAAGGCTAGAAAAAATGAAGGAATTTGCCCATCATACAGCTAGAAAGTGACTGAGTCAAGGGGAGAACTCAGGGTCCTCATCCCATGGTCTTTTCGTAACACTACTTTTGAAACAATGGTTGTATAGTAAATGTATGCATAAACAGATGTAATTTTGTATGAGGCACATAGCAAAATGAACTACTCTTAAGTGTCATAGACAAAACCTTATAACCTGCCAAAGTTTTCTGATTACCCAGTGGAGTGTTTTTGTACTAAGCTCATCACAATAGAATTGTAAGAGTGGAAGAGAAACAAAAGGTGGTCTCTAGGCCATCTATCCACTGTCAGGCTGACTATCTTATCTATCTTCGGAAGTCAGTTACCTAAGGCAATCTTTTATAATTGTTTAATCTTCTCTCTTCTCTTACAGAGCCTGGTTTTCATGTTCTTGTTTTGGTGAGGTTTTTATTTTTAAAGAAAAAAAAATTAAGTCACTTGATGGCAAGGACTGTTTTGTCCCCCAGTGTTTAATCTGAATCTGCCTGTTGCATCTGAAATCCATTTAAATAAATGTCAGAAGTCATGGTCATACACTATCCTAGATTTGAAAGATGCTAGAACTTTAAGGAACCTGAGAAATCATTTAGTCCTGAAGTATAACAAAGGTCACACAGTTTTAGTATTTCTTTCTCCAGTGCTTTCAATATTGCTAAACACTGCTGTTACTCTCAGTCTAAATTGGAATGGCCTGAGTGGTCTGCACTGGTTTATCTTCATGTATTTAACTTATATGAGGTTATTGGTGCATGTCATCTACTATAATTGCCCCATCTCCTAAAAATCATAGGAGAAGAAAGGTGTCCTTAATTAGGGCAATTAAAGAGGAATTGCCCAACTGAAATTATTTCCTTTTGGTGACATAAGGTCAATAGTCCCATTAATTATGAATATGTTTATCCTCCTTTGGGCAATCAGGCTAATTCTATTATGCCTGGGTATTTCCAGCCTCAGTTTTGCTCTCCCTGATAAAGAATATTGAACTTCCATTGCAGTGATGAATGCCTCGTGAATAGCGGAATGTGGGCCATTTATACCATAACCAAGGAAGCTCATCCTGATTTGTAGCCATTGTGGAAAATGTCAAACAGTGATGAAGAAGCAATTGCAATCTAGTGCTCTTACTAAAGTACCCCAGGAGAGGAAACCAGGAGATGGTTCTGACTGCTTACCCATAGCTGGGGTTTGCATGTTAGAGGCCTTGCTGCCCTGTTGGATCAGCAGCTGTAACTGGGGGTAGGCATAGTCTCAAGGGCTGTTAGAGAAGAGAGAGTGTGAGGTGGTGGGGGTAAGGAGGGTGGGAGAGGTAAGTCCATGGTAGCTATCCTCAGGGACTCTTACACAGAAAATGCAATAGGTTTCTTCTACTTGGTCCCAGAGTACAGACCAAGAGCAGTGACTGGAAAGAAAAACTGCCTAATAATTAGAGCTCTTCTAACTGGAAATAGACTGCTTCCTAGGGTAGAGGGCTTCCCCTCAGTGGACATCTTGCAACAGAGGCTGAATGACCACTTGTAGGTTTGGGTTTGTTTTTTTTTTTTTTTTGTAAAGTTTTGTTTGTTTTTTTCTGACTCAAAAACTCTGGGGTTCTGAGGGTAGAGCAGAAAGAACTGGGGATTCAGAAATGTAAATACCAATTTACTATAGTACTTCCTGGCTGTGTGACCTTGGGAAAATGTGTTCATCGCTCTGAACCTCAGCTTACTCATTTGAAAAATGAGAATAATAACACTTGTCCTATCTACTCAAGGTTATTATGAGACTGATATGAGGACATACACATAAAATGCTTCATAAGTACAAGAAAGGAAATTAATCTAATATAGGAAAAAGCTGGGAAATTCTCTAAATACAAAGATTATGAATATCTCAGGAAGTAATTGGTTCCCCTTGCTAGAAGCCTTCAAGCAAAGTTAATTGACTGCTGGTTGGGAATGGTTTATCAATCACTATCAGTTTAACGTTTGCAAAGTATTCTACATACATTATTTTATTTGGTCCTCATAATAGCCTTGTGATGTAGGTTCAATTATCACCACAGAGGAAGAAACTGAGTGCTAGAGGAAATTGATCAACTTGCCCAGGTTCACATAGCTAAGAAAGTGTCTGAGAAAGGATTCGAATTCTGGGCTTCTTGACTCCAAGTCCAGCTCTCTGACCAGTGTGCCACCTAGCAATGATTCTTGTTCAAGTGTGGGTCAGAGTGGCTTCCAAGATACCTTCCAAATCTGAATTTCTGTTATTCACTCATATAATTTCAACATATATTAAGTACCTACTCTATACCGAATATTGTACAAAGTTTAATGTTGAGTACAAAGACCATAGGATGATAGTATCATAGATCTAGGGACATAAGGAACTTCAGGAACCATCTAACCAAATACCCTTACTTTAGAGAAGAAGAAACTGAGGCTTAGATGACTTACCAGAGGTCATAGAAGTAGATATCCTGCATAGGTTTTGAACTCACGTCTTCTGACTCCATAACCAGTTTTCCCTTCACTATATTATGTTTTCCCTATGAAATAAAGGCAATAATTATCCTTAAGGAAATTACAGACTACCAGAATAAACAATATTTTATAGAATCAAAGGAATGTTAGAGTTATAAGGAAAATCAGAAACCATATAGCCCAATATACACTAGAGCTGGAATTCTCTCTCCTCTGTCCCTGTGAGTGTTCAGCCATATCTCATTTGAATGCAGGTTCCTTGACAGTAAGTACATTTTATTTGCTTGCTTTTCTTTTCATACCTGGCAACATAGTTAGCACTTAATTCATGCCTGTTGATTTGCTGACTCTCCCAGAAGATCTCTATGAATGAAGAACTCAGTGTCTTTCAGGACATCTCATCCTACTTTAAAACAGTTTTGATTATAGGGAAGTTGCTTCTTTATTTTATTTTCCCTGGACATAGAGTCTAAGTTTGCCTCTCTACAATCTCCCCATGTTCCTCACTCCCTAGTACCAAACAGAAAATGTCTTCTCTTTTGTATATTGCAGACCTTCAAATATTTGTCAGTGGCTGTCATTCATGGAATGGTCCCTAGCAGCCAAATAGTCCAGTAAGTACCTAAAAGGAATCCCCTCAATAAAATACCGTACAAGTGGTCCTATAACCACTACTTAAATATCTACAATGAGGGGAAATCCACTATTTCTTGAAGCAGCCCATTCTAATTTGTGGTAGTGAAGAGGTGCAGAGATTTTGGGGTGCTCCTAGATGCACAGAGGCACCTCAAGATCACAGTGCCGAGTCTGCCTGAATGAATTCAACCCAAATCTTCTTCCAGTCAGAGAAAAAAGTTTATAAAAGATAAATCACATATAAGCCAGGCTCCCAAGGAACCCAAACATCAGTGATGCCCATAAGGGCAAGTGGACATGAGAGGTTCTCAGCATCTAAATGGGGGCTAGAGTGGATAAATCACATATAGGCCAGGTGACGCCCATAAAGACGAGTGAGCATGAGACAGTCTCAGCTTTTTGGGCATGAGAAAAGCTCAGCTTCTAAATGGGGGAGGCCAGGTGGATCTTAAGCCAGGTGAGCCTGTAAGGACAAGCGAGCATGAGAGTCTCAGACTTTGGGCATAATAAATCCCCAGCATCTGAAAGGGGGCTGGGGGCTAAGGTGATGCCCATAACCTCAGCCTCTGGGCTTGAGAGATTCTCAGTGTCTAAATGGGGGCTAAGGTGGATCTTAAATACACTAAAGTAACTTTGAAAGAGGAAGGGGGGTGGTTGGGTCCATTTGGAAGGTAATAAACAAAGAGAATAGATAATAAATGGAGCTGAAAGGTAGAAGTTTGCTTTCAAAAGGAGATAAAGAGAGTAGATAAGGAAGCTAAAAGTTTTAAGGGTTTTCTGGGACCCGTAGACAAACTTCTTTTTAGGGCTAGGGGTAAAGGTGCATTTCAATAATCTTTCAAAGAGAGATAAAGTGAGTCTACAAGGAATCTAAAAGTTTTAAGGGTCTTCTGGGGTCTGTAAACAAAGGAACCAAATTCCTTTTGGCCAAAAGGGGCAAAGGGAAAAGGGACAAAGAACTCAGCTTCTGAAACTAATGAAACCCTCCTCAGTAGCACTAATTGTTAGGAAGTGTGTGTGTGTGTGTT
>NW_020945437.1:15665680-15734544 GCF_900497805.2 Vombatus ursinus
CTTAGGACCAAACCCACTGTTCCTCTGCCCACATCCACCCTCCCCATGACTTCATCATTGTGGTCACCCTTCTTTGAGTGCTTTCCAGCTTAACCCTATGTTTCCATAAAAGATTCCCTCCAGAAGTGAATGGAGCATTATGGACAGGGTCTGCCCGGAGCAGAAAAGCACCCAGTGACCGACTAGTAAGCATTTCTGAACCTGGAGTAGGCCATGGCCTTTGTTTGATAAATATATTGTCATCATAGTATTTTGGACTAATTGGTTTCCCTTGTAATCCTGTGTATTTTATTTAAACATTTAAAGCATTTAAACTCATGATTCTGAGAGGGGTTCACAAGCTTCACCAGACTGACAGTCAAAGGGATTCATGACATACAACAAACCCCAGAGTTATTACCCTATCACTTCCTTATTCCTGGGAACTAGGTCTCTGTTAATATCACCTAAGGTCACACTGGGATTTTCCTTCACTTGGAATACAATGACCAAAAGAATGATAATGATAATGACCAGGAATACGATGACAAAAAAAAAAGTTGGAGAGGAAGAAGAGAGAAGAGAGGAGAAGAAGGAAGGAAGGAAGAAAGGAAGAAAGGAAAGAAGGAAGGAAGGAAGGAAGGAAGGAAGGAAGGAAGGAAGCAAGCAAGCAAGCAAGCAAGCAAGAAGGGAAGAAGGGAAGAAGGGAGGAAAGACCCTTAACCTGAAGGAGATTTCATTTGTGGCCCCAGGGGCAGAATATAGCATATGCACAAAGAAGTACAAAGAAAACTGAGAAAAGAGAAGACTGAAAACTGAGGGGATCAGATAAAGCTTCAGAGATGAAGTGATAACTGAACTAAGCTTTGAAGAAAGACAAAGCTTCTGAGAAGTAGCAGGTGAGGAGTTAGTGAGGGGAATGGCTCAGGTGAATACCTGAAAATTGAAGAGTTTGGTGTCCCCTCCCCCATACAATTTCACATCAAGGCCAAACATCCTCGGCTCATTCAATTTCCCTTCATAATTTACTAACTATTTCATGTATATTATATAACATGATGTTCACAAAAATGCTATGAGGCAGAGCAGGTACCTCCATGATGATGACATAGGAAGTGACCAAGGGAAAGTCCAAGGAAGGAAGAGCCATTTCTGATTGAAATAAGGACTTCCTGGGTATGAAGTGGCATTTGGCCAGAGCCTTGGGGGATGGAGAGAATTGCAATAGGCAGAGGTGTCAAGGTGGTGGGCTCATGGAATTCTTGGTATGAGGATTGACATGAACAAATATGGGAAGGAATGAAAGCATGGACCCTCATTCTCAGTTTTTAATGTCTTCTCAATCCTTGATTTTCTTTTTATTGTACTTAGAACCAAGCTTAGCTAGGACATAGGATGTATGGACAGGAGGAGTGGGAGATTGCAAAAGTAAAGTGGTGCCTAATTAAAGGGCCATATAGAGCTGGAAGGCCTCAGAGATCATCTAGTTGAAGCCTGTTATGATTTAGATGTGATAGTTAACACACAGTGAGAAATGATTGTCTCAAGGTCATGCACAGAGTGACAGAATCAGCATTAAAGTACTTGAGTTTTATTCAGTATCTATCAGTCTTCCCAAACGTATTTGGCCTACCACCAACTTTTCAAAAAACAAAACAAAAAAAAAAATTACTCAGTACCACCCTGGAAATCTACTTTCTTTAACCCTTTAATGTTTTTTTTTTAAATTTGCATCATTTCAAAAAATATATATAAAATATTTTTTTAAATCATATATCTTAAATTTAATAATGTATTGTAGACTTGTGGGTGTTTTTCCTGCGATGAAATTTTGGTGACACGATATTGCATCATGTAACCATATAGCATTGTATCATAATCGTGTCATTATGCACAGATATTCCTGCTGATGCATGGTGGACTTCCTGACAATGCTTGACATACTTGTCTGCCAACACTTGCTTGTTAAGACCTGTTGGCAGATTTGACTACTGATCAGTTATAACTTTCATTTTGTGTGTCTTTTTGGAAAATAATGTAATCACTACAACTTAAATCTGTTATACAACAGATGAAATAGTTTTTATTCAAAATTTTCTTCTCTTCTTTTCTTTCCTTATGCTTCCTCAGCCCCCTTATTTTTATTCAATGCCTTCCAATTACACCCAAGGCTACTACCTCCCGCATCATTCCAGCACCCCTCAGGGGGCAGTATTGCCCATTTTGGGAACCTATGATGCATGTTCCCTATTTCAACAATAAAGCACTTCTAACAAAATACTAAAGTAATGTTTTTTGTTTTATACCTCCTGATTTCTCACCTGAAAGACTGATTTTTTTTTCCAGAATTGGAATTTGAACCCAAATTTTTACTCCAAAGCCAGTATCCTTTCAATTATACCACAGGGATGGCCTTGAATGCCAAGCTAAGGCATCTGGATTTTATTCAGTATCTAAATGTTTCCTCTTTCATCAATAGAGCCTTTTATTCTAAAGAAATATTACAGCAATTTGCTATTGTTTCCTATGCTTGTCTCACCTAATAGATGTGATTATTGATTTACTCACTTTCTACCTGTATTTTAAGGAACACTGTGTATGCTCAATGGAATGGGATTGAAATTGATACCATGTGAGCCATGCTGCTGTATTTTATTCAGAGTGAATAAAAGGAGGAAGAAAAGAAAAAAATTACAAAAAAAAAAAAGCTTTGTACCTTCAAGATGATCATTGTCAGCATGGCTGTATTCTAAGCTGTTTTCTAAGCACATGCTTAGAAAGGGTGTCAGATGGGTGGCAGGAGGTCCAGATGAGCCAGGCAAGGCAATGTACTTACAACTTAATGGGTGGGTGTAACACCTCAGGAGAATGGGACCCAAGTCTGGAAATGACCTTAATTTGAGTCATTCTATTCAATTGGATTACTCAGCTTTAATATAGAGAAAGGCAGAAAGAAGGAAGAAATTCCACTCAGGCTATTATTAACTGTCCATCATTTTATGCTCCTAGCTGAGGGGGCCCTAGGAATGGAGCAAAGCTGTCCCTGATGATTAAATCAAAAACCCCATCATTTTTAAGGGCAAAGATGGCAGATTGGGTAAAACCACAGAAATAAGAACTAGGAAAAAGAACGATGAGGTCACCCCGTATGCCTACTTTCAGTCACTTATCTCATTAGAATGACTGTTGCTCCCTCCGAGGCTCTGGGAGCCTCCACATCTACCTCTGACATTGTGACAGGATTATTCTCAGGAACAGAGTTATTCATTCATAATAATAGCTCACAGTTCCATAGCACTTTCAGGTTCATAAAGTTCTATGTTCGCATTCACCCTGTGAGGAAGATAGTATATGGATTACTGTTATCTCCATTTTGCTATTAAGGAAATGGAGTCTTAAAGAGTCCAGTGACTTAGCCATTGTCACATAGCTAAAACAGGATTGCAAACAGAAGTCCCTCAATTCCAAATGTAGCTCTCTTTTGACCACATCATTCCCTTCTACTCAATGAACTACAATGGCTCCCCATTGTCCCCAGGATCAAATATCTACTTCACCATTTGGCGTCTTAAGCTCTTCACACTCTGGCCCCTTCTTCTCTTTCCAAATAGATTCTTTACATATTATTCCCCTCCACCACTTTCGTAGTTTTACCATCCTGGCTAATTTTTTATTCTCTTCTTAGGATGCTCTGTTTTCCATGACTATGCCTTTGCATTCACTCTCCTCCATAGGACATCTCCCTTAGGATTACTGACTTGTTTCCAGACTCAGGTCAAATGCCACCTTCAGCAAGAGGCCTTTGCTGATCCAAACAGCTACTAATGCTTTCCCTTCCCTTATGAAGTGGCCTTCCGTATACCCTGTATTCATCTTGTATATATCAATTTAGGGGAAAATGATCACCACTATTGAATGTAAACTCCTTGAAAACAAGAACTGGTTATTTTTTATATTTTATTTATATCCCCAGGGGTTCTTAAACTAGGATCTGAACACTCTACAAAGAGTTTATAGATAGATTTTAAGAGGTTTATGAATTTTTGTGTGTATGTATAATGTATATACATGGGTGCATATATAATGAATTTGTGTATATAAGTGTGCTTGTGAAATATGTGTTTATATTATACATACATGTACATATATATATGTATGTGTGTAGACACACATACATATACACATACACACATAAATTATGGACCCCCTGAAAACTGTTTGTCTATCTATCTATCTCAATATAAGTGATTTCCTTTGTAATCCTATGTGTTTTATTTCATGAATGTAAAGACATGATTCTGTGTAGAGATTTATAGGCTTCACCATACCACCAAAGGAGTCTGTGACAAAAAATAGTTTAAGAACCCCTGACTTACTTAGTTCTATCTGCTGTTCAAGAATCCTTGCATTCTATTCTTATATCTATCTCATTCCTTACAGATATGGCTCCACACATTTTGTTCCCTCCTTTTACCCTCAACTGCATTCTGAGGCCTTTATTTTCAATTTTTGAATAACTTTTGTCTTTACATCAATTTGGTTTTTTGCTATATCTATCCCTCTCCTACCCTGAAAGCCATCCCTCATATCAAAAAAGAAAAAAAGAAAAAAGAAAAAATAGCAGCTGAGTAAAACTAATCAATGCATCAACTGAGTCCAAAGGTATATGTAGCCATATTCCCCTTCCTTCACAAAAAAGGAAGTAGGGAGTTACATTCTTATATCTCTTGAGAGGCAAGGAGGAAGGGGGGTAGGAGATTCAGTTTTTAGTCTCCTTTTGTTCTTTCCATTTACACTGTTTAAGTCATTGTGCATATCCAATTAATAAATAAGCATTTATTAAGCATTTACTATGTGTCAGATATCATGATAAACTCAGGGAATACAAAGGAAAATAAATAATATTATATTTTATATATATTTATTAATATATATTATATATATAATATATGTATATATAAGATAATAAAAAAGTCTTTGCCCTTCAAGCTGTGGAGAAAATTATCTATGCAAAAATATTATATCCAATATACATGCAGAATGGATGAAAGACAAATATCTGGGTGAACTAAGAAAGACCCTTGGCAAAAGTTGGTTTCTGAGCTAATTCTTTTTTTATTAATTTATTTTAATTTATCAACAATCACTTCCATAAGCTTTTGAGTTTTAAATTTTTCTATCCTTCCCTCCCTGCCTCCCTCCCCAAGACGACATACAATCTGAAATAGGCTATACATATACATTTCTATTAAGCATATTTTCACATTAGTGATGTTGTGAGGAAGAATTAGAACCAATAGGAGGAACCACAAGAAAGTGAAAACAAAACAAAATAAAACAGAAGAAAAGTATACTTTGATCTACATTCAAACTCCATAGTTCTTTCTTTGGTTGTGGATAGTATTTTCCATCATGAGACCTTTGGAGAGGCCTTACATCCTTGCATTGCTGAGAAGGGCTAAGTCTATCAACATTAGTAATTGCACAACATGTGTACTGTGTACTGTGTACAATGTTCTCCTGTTTTGGTCACTTCACTCAGCATCAGTCCATACAAGTCTTTCCAGGTTTTTCTGAAGTCCACCTGTTCATCATTTCTTATAGCACAATAGTATTCCAGTATATTCATATACCACAACGTGTTCAGCTATTCCCCAATTGATGGGCATCCCATCAATTTCAAATTCTTTGCCACCGCAAAAAGAGCTGCCATAAATATTTTTGTACGTGTGGGTTCTTTTCCCTTTTTTATGATCTGTTTGGGATACAGCCCTAGAAGTGCTATTGCTGGGTGAAAGGGTATGCACATTTTTGTAGTCCTTTGGGCATAGTTCCAAATTACTCTCCAAAATGGTTGGATCATTTCACAACTGCATTTCACAATGCACAGCAATGCATTTGTGTTCCAATTTTCCCACATCTTCTCCAATTAAAATTAAACAGAGGTTTATCTATTTTATTGTTTTTTTTCATAAAACCAGCTTTTTATTTCAATTTTATTAATTTTATTAATTTCTCCTTTGGTTTTCAGTATTTCCAATTTGGTGTTTAATTGAGGATTTTTAATTTGTTCTTTTTCTGTTTTTTTTTTAGTTGTATGCCAAATTCATTAATCTCCTCTTTCTCTATCTTATTCCTGTAAGCATTTAGAGATATAAAACTTCCCCTAAGAACTGCCTTCACTGCATCCCGTAAGTTTTGATATGTTGTCTCATTATTGTCATTCTCTTGAATGAAGTTATTGATAGTTTCTATGATTTGTTGTTTGACCCATTCATCTTTTAATATTAGATTATCTAGTTTCCAACTATTTTTTAGTCTATCTTTCCATGGTCCTTTATTACATATATTTTTTATTGCATCATGATCTGAAAAGGATACATTTAGTATTTCTGCCTTTCTGCATTGGATTGTGAGGTTTTTATGCCCTAGTACATGGTCAATTTTTGTGTAAGTGCCATGTACCACTGAGAAAAAAGAATAATCTTTTCTATCCCCATTCAATTTTCTCCAGAGGTCTACCATACCTAACTTTTCTAATATTCTATTCACCTCCTTAACTTCTTTCTTGTTTATTTTGTGGTTACATTTATCTAGTTCAGAGAGGATGTGGTTGAGGTCCTCCACTATTATAGGTTTGCTGTCTATTTCTTCCTGTTACTCCCTGAACTTCTCCTCTAAGAATCTAGATGCTATACCATTTGGTGCATATATATTTAGTAATGATATTATTTCATTGTCTATGGTGCCATTTAGCAGGATATAGCTTCCTTCCTTATCTCTTTTGATAAGATCTATTTTTACTTTTGCTTTGTCTGAGATCAGGATTGCTACCCCTGCTTTTTTTACTTCAGCTGAAGCATAATATATTCTACTCCAGCCTTTTACCTTTACCCTGTATGTGTCCCTCTGTTTCAAATGTGTTTCCTGTAAACAACATATTGTAGGATTATGGTTTTAAATCCATTCTGCTATCCACTTCTGTTTTATGGGAGAGTTAACCCCATTCACATTCACAGTTATGATTACTAACTGTGTCTTTCTCTCCATACTATTTCTCCCCTGTTTATGCTTTTCTTTTTCCTTTTTCCCTTTCCTTCTTCACTGGTGTTTTGCTTTTGACCACCACCTCCCTCAGTCCCACCTCCCTTCTATTAGCCCCCTCCCTTTTCTTCCCCTTTACCCTTACTACTTCTTCCCTCCCTTCTATCCCTTCTCTCTTTTCTTTCCCCTTTTCCCTCCTACTGCCTATAGATTTCTATACCTAACTGATTATGTTATTCCCTCCAAATCTGATGAGAGTAAAGTTCAAACAATGCTCATCTCCCTCCCTTTTTCCCCTATGCTGTAATAGGTTTTTGTGCCCTTTCCTGTAATATAATTTACTCTTGTCTACCTCCTCCTTTCCTTTTCTCTCAGTATATTTTCTTAGTTAGATCAGATTAATCCACTTACTTAGATCCATGTAACCCACTTGATTATATTTTTTTATCATTACATCAAAGTCAACTTATACCCACCCCCTCTACGTATACTCCTTTAAAATGGTGTAATAACAATACAATTCTCAAGAGTTACATGTGTCATCTTCCCTTCTAGGGATATAAAAAGTTTACCCTTATTAATAACATGTTTTGTTTTGTTTTGTTTTGTTTTTCTGTCCCATTTGCCTTTTTATGTCTCTCTTGAGTCTTATATTTGAAGATCAAATTTTCTGTTGAGCTCTGGTCTTTTTATCAGGAAGGTTTGGAAGTCCCTTATTTCATTGAGTATCCAGCTCCTCCCCTGAAAGATCATGCTCATTTTCTCTGGGCAGTTGATCCTTGGTTGTAATCTGAGCTCCTTTGCCTTATGGAATATCATATTCCGTGCCCTATGATCTCTTTAATGTAGAAGCTGCAAGGTCCTGTGTAATCCTGACTGTGACAATTCATCATATTTAAATTGTTTTGTTTTGTTTTTCTGGCTGCTTGCAGTATTTTCTCTTTGACCAGGTAATTTTGGAATTTAGCTAATATATTCCTTGGTGTTTTCAATTTGGGATCTCTTTCAGGAGGTGATCGTTGGATTCTTTCTATTGCTATTTTACCCTCTGGTTCTAGGACCTCAGGGCAGTTTTCCTTTATGATTTCCTGAAAGATGCTGTCCAGGCTCTTTTTTCATCATGATTTTCAGGTAGACCAGTAATTTTTAAATTGTATCTCCTGGATCTATTTTCCAAGTCAGTTGTTTTACCAATGAAGTACTTTATGTTTTCATCTATTTTTTTTTTCATTCTTTGGTATCTATTTGACTGATTCTCGCTCTCTCACAGAGATTAGCTTCCACTTGCCCAATTCTAATTTTTAACAAATTGTTTTCTTCTATTAGATTTTGTATCTTCTTCTCCATTTGGCCAATTATGCTTTATAAAAAGTTATTTTCTTCGGTGTACTTTTTTTTCCAGTTACCCAACTGTATTTTTTAAGAATTTGTTTTCTACAGTTAATTTTTGTCCTTCCTTTTCCAAGCTATTGACTCTTTCTTACATACCTCTTATTTCTTTTCCCAATTTTTCTTCTACCTCTTATTTGGCTTTTAAAATCCTTATTGAGCTCTTCTAAGAATGCTTTTTGGGCTTCAAACCAGTTCATATTCTCTTTTGAGGTTCCAGATGTGGGTTTGTTGACAATGTTGTCCTCTTCAGAATTTCTGCCTTGATCTTCATTATTCCAATAATAAGAATCTATAGTATGTTTCTTTTTGCTCATAGTGTTTGTTTATTTCCTGCCCTTTAAAAAGATTGAGCTCTCCTGCTGGGGAGCAGGGGGCACTGACCCAAGCTTCTTGTGTTGGGAGCCCAGGGCCTGGTCACTGGCTTTGTATGCTGGGGCTTCTGATGCTGGCAGTTGGAAGTTGTAGGGTTCTGGCATCTTACCTGGTATTGGGCTGGAATCAGCAACACTAGAACTCCAGGGGTTGGATTGGGTAGTGTGGCCCCTGGAGGTTGCCTGCTCACTCGGGCCTTTCCTTCCTTTTTCTTTCTTCAGCTCCTTTCAGATGGATGTTTTGTTACTGAGGGATGTTTCTCCACCTGGGGGGAACCCTTGGAGCACTTTCCAGAGTTTTGCTGAGGTACTGGGGAGACTTGGTTGCTGTAGAATGCCAAGGCATGTGGTGGTTTTTTGAGCCAGTTTCCACTGGTTCCCCTGCCCTTACAGAGATAATCAGGGTGCCTGGTGTGGATATTTGCGTGCTCTATCACCTGGGTTTCAGGATTTCCCCCGGTATGCTAAGGTGGGCTTTCCACTAGCTTGCTGGGACACCTCCAGTTCTGTACTGCTCCCCTTCCCCCAGGGCAAGAGGGGCCTTTCCCATTAATCCCTCAAGCCACCTGGGCTACCAAACTGCTGCACTCCATCTTTCTGCTGGTTTAGCTGTTCCAGGGTTTTTCCTGAGGTGATATTTTCTGGGCTTTCAGCAGTTAATAAGGGGCAGTGAAAGCAACTTACTTCTTACTCCACCATCTTGGCTCTCGGAAGCAGAACCTCTTCTGAGCTAATTCTTGAAAGAACCCAGGCATTTTAGAGGGTAAAGATGAGGAAAGAGCAACTTCTAGACATGAAAGACAACTACTAAAGTGGCTCAGAATTGGAAGATGAGGTGTCATGAGTGAGATACAGCAAATGCTACCTCATCCTAAAAGTTTACTAAATCCCTGGATTGTTGTTGTTCACCATTCATTTTTGAAGAGGATCAATGCTGTCCTGAGGGTAATGTCTTAACTTGCTCATGATTTGGATATGAGTGGGGTAGAGCTGTGGAAAGTCATCCACATCACTGTCTCCTCCAGAGTCATTTAAGTCCAGTGTCAAGACAGAGGTCAAGAAGACTGGCTATGGCCCAGGATATAGCAAGTGATATGCCTAATTATATCACTCCAGAAGTTCAGTCTAAGCCTCCAGCCTCTTCTGATTGACTGATTCCTCTCAGAACCTGCACTTTAAGGCAAATGTCCATGCCAACCAAAGGAGTGAAGATTCCTTTCCAGGCTGCACTCAGGTTCTACCTGCCCACATTTCTCTACTATGTCCTTAAGCTAGGTATCTTACACATACGCGCGCGCACACACACACACACACATATACATTTCTACTTCCTTTTTTAAATTTGTTTTCGGATCTTATTAATTTATTTTTAGTTTTCAACATTCACTTCCACAAGATTTTCAGTTCCAAATTTTCTCCCCATCTAGTCCTTCCCCCCAACCCAAGATGAGTTCATTCTAAATACCCCTTCCCCTAATCAGCCCTCCCTTGTATCTCCTCCCTCCTTCTCTTATCCCCTTCCCCTTCAATTTTCCTATAGGACAGGATAGATTTCTGTACCCCATTGCCTATATATCTTATTTCCCAGTTGCATGTGAAAAAAAAATTAACATGTGTTTTTAAAATTTTGGGTTCCAAATCTTCTCCCTTCCTCCCCCCCCCCACCCTCATTGAGAAGGCAAGTAACTCAATACAGGTTATACATGTGAAGTCATGCAAAATAGTTCCATAATAGTCATGCTGTGAAAAACTAAGTATATTTCCCTTTATTCTATCCTATCCCCCATTTATTCTATTCTCTCTTTTGACCCTGTCTCTCCTTAGAAGAGTTTGCTTTTGATTACCCCCTCCCCCAATCTGCCCTCCCTTCTATCATCCCCCTGCTCTCTTGTCCCATTCCCCCTCTGTTTTCCTGTAGGGTAAGAAAGATTTCCATACTCAATTGAGTGTGTATATTATTCCCTCCTTAAGCAAAATCCAATGAGAATAAGATTCACTCATTCCCTCTCACCTTCCCCCACTTCCCCTGCACTGTAAAAGTCTTTTCTTGTCTGTTTGATGTGATATAATTTACCCCATTCTACTTCTCCCTTTCTGCTTCTCTCAGTAAAATCCTCTTTCACCTCTTAATTTTATTCTCTAGATATTACCCCTTCATCTTCAACTCACCCTATGCCTCTATCTAGCTATCTATCTATATACATATATATATATGTATACATATATATATATGTATACATATAATTTTCCCTCCAACTACCCTAATACTGACAAAGGTTTTATGAATTACAAGTATCATCTTTCCATGCAGGAATGTAAACAGTTCAACCTTAATAAGTCCCTTATGATTTCTCTTTCCTGTTTTCCTCTTCATGTTCCACTTGAGTCTTGTATTTGAGAGTCAAATTTTCTATTCAGCTCTGGTCATTTTATCAAGAATGCTTGAAAGTCTTCTATTTCACTGAATGTCCATTTTTCCCCTGTAGGATTATATATTAGTTTTTATATAATATAATTAGTTTTTATATAATATTAGTTTTGCTGGGTAGGTGATTCTTGGTTTTAATGCTGTCTCCTTTGACCTCTGGAATATCATATTCCAAGCCCTCTGGTCCCTTAATGTACAAACTGCTAAATCTTGTGATATACTGATTGTGTTTCCACAGTACTTGAATTGTTTCTTTCTGGCTGCTTGCAATATTTTTTCCTTGACCTGGGAACTCTGGAATTTGCCTACAATATTCCTAGGAGTTTTCCTTTGGGGATCTCTTTCAGGAGATGATTGGTGGATTCATTCTCTTTCTATTTTGCCCTCTGGTTCTAAAATATCAGTACAGATTTCCTTGATAATTTCTTGAAAGATGAAGTCTAGGCTCTTTTTTTGATCATAGATTTCAGATAGCATAATAATTTTTAAATTAATCTCTCCTCTATTTTCTAGGTCAGTTGTTTTTCTAATGAGATATTTCACACTTTTTTCAATTTTTTGCATTCTTTTGGTTTTGTTTTACAGTGTCTTAATTTCTCATAAAGTCACTAGCTTCCAATTGCTCCATTCTAATTTTTAATGACGCATTTTCTTCAGTGAGTTTTTGGACTTTTTTTTTCCATTTGGCCAATTCTTCCCCTCATTGGCTTTTTGGACCTCTTTTGCCATATGGTTTAGGCTATTTTCAAGGTGTATTTTTCTCTAGTATTTTTTGGGTCACCTTCCTACTTCTTTTTATGCCCTGTCTACTACTATTAGAATTTAAGTTCCTTGAGGACAGGAATTGTCTTTTTTTCTGCTTGTATTTGTAGTACCACTTCTTAGTTCAGTATTTAAAACGTGTTGTTATTGTTGTTGTTGTTCAGTTGTTTCAGGCATATCTGACTTTTTGTGACCCCATTTGAGGTTTTCTTGGCAAAAATACTGTGATAGTTTGTCATTTTCTTCTCCAGCTTATTTTACAGATGAGGAAACTGCAGCAAACTGGGTTAAATGACTTGCCTAGTAAGTGTCTGAGGCCAGATTTGAACTCAGGAAGATAAGTCTTATGACTTCAGTATAGGTGCTCTATACACTGTGCCACTTAGCTACCCCATTTAAAACATCTTTGTTGACTTGAAGAATATCAGATAGGGAAAAAAAATCAAGATATAAAGAGCTCCAAATAGCAAACAGAGAAGTTGGTGTTGGATTACAGAGTTAATAGAGAGCCAGTAGGGTGTCTATTGAGCAGAGAAGTGATGTGGTCAAATCCGCATTTTAGAAAACCACTTTGACAGCTATTTGGAGGATGTTTTGGAATGGAGAGACAGAAGGAAGAGAGATCAATTCGGAGGCTTTTGCAATAGTACAGCAGACAAGAGTTGGTGAAAGCTTGAACTACCGTGGTAGTTGTATAACAGAAGAGCAGGTAACATAGAGATGATATGTTGTTGACATAGAAACAATAGGACTTGGCAATTGATTGAATATCTTGTTTTCCTTGTTCTGCTTATTTCTCTTTGAATCCCTTCCTATAAGTCTTTCTGTGCTTCTTTTTACTCTTAATATTCATCATTTTTTTATGATTCAATAATAGCCCATTACCTTCGCGGACCATAATTTGCTCTGACATTCCCTAACAATGGGCATCTGCTCTATTTCTAGTTCTAGCTATTTTACAATGGCCCAGCCCCCATACTTAAAGCACCTGATTAAGGCCTCCTAGTTCATTGAAGAGATCTAGGTCATCTGATAGAAACCCTCTCATTTCTTTTCTATTCTTTAACACTTCCTCTGACTCTCCTGAAAATTACTTTTTTAGCATCTCTGACTTCCCAATCATTCAATCAAAGAGTCTTTGTTTTTTCTTCAATTCCAATCTTTCTTGATGTCTGTCCTCCTTCAAATACTATTGACCACTCCCTCCCATGGTATACACTTTTTCCTTCATGACTTCTAAGCATTGTTTTTTCTTGTTTTATCTTACCTCCAATTCAATCCAGGAAACATGTATTAAGTGCCAACTATGTGCTGGGTACTCTACTAAGTGCTGAGGATACAATTAATAAACAAGAAAGAAGGGGGCAGCTAGGTGGCACAATGGATAGAGCACCAGCCCTGGATTCAGGAGGACCTGAGTTCAAATCTGACCTCAGACACATAACACTTACTAGCTGTGTGACCCTGGGCAAGTCACTTAACCCCATTGCCTAGTAAAAAAAAAAGGCATAAAAAATAAAGATATTTCCTACCTTCAAGGAGCTTTCAGTCTAAAGGGGAGACAACACACAAAAGGAGACAAGGAAGTGGGTAGAGAGGGGGAGACACCAGGCAGCATCTTGTTCCTTGGAACCGAAACCAGGAAGAGCAACAGATGTAAAGTGGAGTTAATTTAAAGTTCAATTTCTGCCCTCTAGAAAGGAAAGCATTGGGAAGAGTTTACTATGCCAGTTCTCTAATCAGAGTGGAGAGGAGGTTGAGAGAGATGGTGTTGATCAGGATTTGAGTCAGCAGCAAGGTGGTGAGTTTGGAAGTGATGAGTTTATCCTGGGAGGGACATCGTGTTCGGCAGAGCTGAAATCAAGCTGAGCAGCAGATGCAAACTTGAATGAGCTAAGAATCTACTTTCTACCCTCTATAAAGGAAGAAATATCTACCGACTAATAATGAAGCATTGTTTCAGCACAAGTATGAAAAATGTATCAGCGGAAGCAGCCTAGCATACTGAGTAGAGGGCCTGTGCCTGCATTGGAGTCAAGACATTTGGTTTTGTCATGTTTCATATAGATAGATAGATAGATAGATAGATAGATAGATATAGATAGGTAGATAGATATAGATATAGATGTACAGATATATAGATACATGTATGTATGTATGTATATATGTAGATATATAGATATAGATAGATAGACAGACAGACAGACAGATAGATAGATAGATAGATTTTCTATGTGATCCTAGGCAAGTCACTTAAACTCAGTTTGCCAGAAAATTCTAGAAGACTCTAAGTTACAGAATACTTCCATATTGTCATTGTTAGATCTACTTCCACACTGGGAATTTCATTCACTGATGAAATCAGAGGTCCAAGCAGGTAAATAAAAAGAATGCATCAGGGAAGCAGAGGGTAGGAATGGGAAGACATTTTAGGAGGTGACTGCAATCATCCAGACAAGTGGATAAGGAGTGCTTGCATATCGGGTGATGGCAATGGGGATGAGAAAAGGAGGCAGATGTGGGAGGTTTAGGAAAGGTGGGAAGGACAGGACTTGGAAATTGATTAAATAAGATATGTGGAAGATAGAAAAGTTAAAGATGACATCAAGATTTCAAAAACTGGAATGAAAAGTGGTACCTCAGTAAGAAATAGTGAAATCAGGAAGATAAAGCATTTATTAAGTGATTACTACGGGTCCAGAAATGTGCTAAGTGCTTAGAATATAAATATAAGCAGAAAGATAGTCCCTGCCCTTAAGAAACTTGCTTTCTAATGTGGAGACAATGTATAAAGGTGAGTGAAGGGAGGGTGGGAGTGGAGCATGGTACCTGTAGAGGCCACCGAGGTGAAATACAGAGGCAGGAGAAGGTCCAGGAGAGGAGTAAAGGAGTGAGTATGGCTGGCTTGGACACTTCCTCAAATGGAAGCTCCAATGACAGACTCGTCAAGGTTTGTAGGAGTGAAAGAAACTGCCAAAGGGAAAAAGCTACAGGTTGCAGGCATTCTGAAGGATGAGGAGGCTTCTGCTACATGGTGGAGAACCCCAAAAAGTCCAAAGCAGAGTTAGGAGTGAAGTGAAAAAATGTAGCTTTAAGGGAGAGCTATAAGGCTTAGTTTGAGATACAATAAATTTGTGGTTATAGCATCATAGATTTATATCTGGAAGGACCTTCAGAAGTCATCTACTTCTGCCATTTTGTTTTATACATAAAGAAAGTGAAGTCCAGAGAGTCACTTGCTCAAGGCATCCCAAGAGGAAGTGCCATTCAAATCCAGGTCCTCTCATTCTAAATCAAACCCTTCTTCCATTGTATACACACTGACTGAGTTCATTTCCAAAGAAAGTTGGGAATTCAGCAGAGGAACTGACAGCACTAATCTCCATCAGTAATTTGAGAGGACTCAGTTTCAACCTGACATCCCCCTGCCACCTCCCAAAAGTCTTTGAAAATGACAGGTGTCTTTCAAATGTCTGTAGCCCAAGGGTAGGCTCTACTTAACCTGGACTCTATCTCATGGCCAGAGCAACTCCCCTGCTGAGACAAAGGCCCCATGAAGGGTTAAAGTGAGGCAATATGGACTTTCAGTCATCCTTATCAAACCCTTTCATTTGAATGTCAAGAAAATGTTCAAAAGTAGTATCAGCATTCCTTGAGAGAAGATTCTGGGCTGGCAAGCAATATCTCTAGTAGAGGAGGTGGAAATGGGAGCTGTAAAACTTCCATTAGAGAGATTATATCACAAAGGATTATGTGGGAGAGAAGAATATTTCCAACAAATAACGATGATCTCATCTTTTCCAAATATCACAGATTTCAGTATCTTCAAACCATGTAATTGTATGAAAATTAGTTCATGGAACAGAAGGAATAAGTTGGGAGTTAGAAGGCTGCTTAGTAGCAAATATCTCTTCAATTCCCACAATGAAATTGACATTGATAATAATAATGATGATATAAATTATTATATATAGTAGATAGGATATATTATATATTAGTGGTTGATAATAATAAAAACAATCTTTTAGAATGTTTTATGATGTTTGATACCTATGTGATCCTGGACAAGTCGCTTCACCTTCATGGGTCTCAGTTTACTCATTTGTACAAGGATGGAATTGGACTAAATGACCTCTAATATCACTTGCATCTCTAAATCTATGATCTCATGAACCTGTAAATGTTCTAGGTTACAAAGAGTGGAATAATGAATAGAGAACCAACCTCAAAGCTATCAAGACCTGGGTTTGAGTATTGTCTCTGATGTGCTGTATATGTGACCCTGGGCAAATTATTTTAACTCTCGATGTTCTAGACAACTCCCTAAAATATGGTTTCTCAGGCTTCTTTGGTAATGGTAAGACTTATGACGTCATTTTTGATGTTTAGATACACAAAATACAAAGAATTATGGAGGAAACCAGTTATATTGAATATAGCTCTGAACATGTCAAAGCTAACAACAAAAAAGACTCACAAACTCTAGGTTAAGAACCCCTTTCCTAAGAATATACATTATTGAAAAGACATCAATGAATATTGGTACAGGGAGTTTTCTTACCTAGGAGTTTACTATGCCAGTGAAATCACAAGTCTAAACTCTGTTCCTATCCTGTTCTCATAATAGCCCCGTGATAGAGATCCTGTAAATCTTTTGATCTGATGATCCCCATTCTACAGGTGAGGGAGGCAGTCAACAAGCAGGTGAAATGTCTTACCTGGAATTCAAACCTAGGACCTTTCATGATATGGAAGGGGAGCTGGGTTTGGCTTTAGAGGGCCTGGGTTTGACTTTTGTCTCCTCTTTTTACCACCTGTGGGATCTTATACACTTTACCCCCCTGGGCCCAAGTTTTCTTTCTTTCTAAAATGAAGGGGCTGTACCAGATGATCTAGACATCCATGTAGGGATGGCTCTATATCCTCTGACTATAATTTTGGAAGTAGTGATCCAATACTCAGAGAGGAAAATGGTTTTATGGATGACCATTCATGCCTGGTATTTACCCAGTGGAAGCTAGAAATACAAGGAAGAAGCTTGGGAATAGCCATGGCAAAGATAACAGGGAAGATGGTAGCCAACAGTGGTACTGATAAGAACACGCTTGCCAAAAAGACTATTTTATGGAGAACTCACACAGGGCAAGCATTTACATGGTAGTCAGAAGTGATACAAGGACAGTCTCAAAGTCTCACTTAAAAACTTTGGGATTGATTGTGCGACGTGGGAGACACTGGCACAGGACTGCCCAACATGGCGTGCCCTCATCAGAGAAGGTGTTGTGCTCTATGAGCAAAGCAGAATTGAAACAGCTCAAAGGAAATGTGAGATATACAGACTTAGAGAACCCACCCCAAATGTTCACATGGACTATTTGTCCCTGACCTATGTAGAACATTCTGACCTCATGTTGGTCTGATCAGCCAGTCGGACACACTGAAACTTGACTATAGCATAGTGATATGCTACAGCAGGACAACAACAAGAGGCCGACAAAGGGCTTTATTAATGTTTGTGAATTCTCCCCTTACAAAAGTCTCTAAGGTGGCTAATGTGGGTATTATTATCCTTATTAAAAGAGGCAGGATGGGGTGGTGGCTAGAATGCTGGCCTTAGCCTCAGAAAGACCTAGTATTCAACCCTGCCTCTTATACTTATATTTGCACTGGGTGGTGCAATGGACAATCAGGAGTCACTGGGCCTTAGCTCAAATTCAGCCTCAAACATTTACTAGCTATGTAATTAGCTGTGCAAGTCACTTAACCTCTTTTTGCCTTAGTTTTCTCTACTGTGAAATAGGATAGTAACAGTACCAATCTCCCAGGATTATTTTGGGGGTCAAATAAGATAATATTTGTAAAGCATTTATCACAATGCCAGGCACACAGTAGGTACTATATAAATGCTTGTTCCCCTTTCCTTTCTGTGCCTCAAGCTAAGACCACCTAGAGTCTATTAATTAGCCTATTTCTATTTGAGTTAGGAGAGGGTATTCCCAAATCTAATTTATGGTGAAAACACAGATCTAGAGGGAAACATATTCAGAAATAACTTGCCTGATGTCACAAAAATTACAACATTAACAACATAGATGATTTTTGGGGAGGAGGGAAAAGTGAACTCCAGATTTGTGATTTCATTTGATAAAGAGCATTCTGGCTATTAAACTCATTTAACCAATGCATGTCTCCACTGGTCTGCAAGTTATCATCTTGGTGAATTTCCCAGGGCATTGACAGACTAATTGACTTGCTCAGGGTAAAGGAGCTAGTATTGATCAGAGGCAGAATTTAAATCCAGGTTTCCCTGAGATTAACATATGTAGAGAACTTTGCAATCCTTAAAGTGCCATATAAACATAAGCTGTTGTTGTTCCTGCCTATCTACTGCACAAACAGACCTCTCAATAGCAGTGATGATTATTTAAATAGCACTTTCAGGCTTTAAAAGTTATTGCCATTAGAGACAGACCCAAGACCTGAACCCTATTCTCCTAACTTCAAGTCCATCATTATTTTTAATAGGCAACATCCTAAAGAATCCCCAATTATCACCAATGGTTTCTAGAAAATACAGCTCCCAAGAAAGGTACTAGTGAGGAGGGGTAACGGTTGTATCACCTTACAGATGCTACAGGGGGAGCTGGCATCACCCAGTTGTCTAAAATATGGGCAGGAGAATGACTTCAAAAAATCATACTCAGGTTCCATGGGAGCTAGAAAATGATTTGTTGAGAAAGATTGCTAAGTCTTTATGATCACCAGTGAAATATGAGTCAGCGATATGACATAGTGGCCCCAAACTCTAACTAAAATTCAGGCTTAATTTATAGACATGAAACATCTTGAATGAAGGAGGTGATAATTCTATTGTAATCTGACCTGGTCACAACCCTTTTGAATTATAGCATCTAATTCTGAGTGTAGTATTTTAGGGAAGATCATGACAATAACCAAACTATATGCAAATTATACATGTGTGTAATAAAAATATAATGCTAATCAACAAGCATTTGCCAAATGCTACTATATTATGTACCAAACACTGTGCTAAATTCTGGAGATACAAAGAAAGGCATAAACACAATCCCTGCCCTCAAGGAGTTCCCAGTCTAATGTGGCAGACAAAACACAAGTAACTATGTACATAAAAATATATAGACAGGATGAACTGGAACTGATTAACAGAAAGGCATTAGACTCAAAGACGGATAGAAAAAAGTTTCTTACAGAAGGTGAGATTTTAGCTGGTGTTTGAAGGAAGCCAGGGATGCCAGAAGGCTGAGATAAGGGGGGAAATCCAAGTAAGAGAAATAGCCAATGACAATGTGGCATGGTGATAGGATCCTGAGAATTCCTGTTGGGGCCAGGTAAGAGACCAGCAGAGGAATACAGGACTCAAAGAATGATTTTGGACTTCCTCAAATGGGAAATGTTCTCCTGGTTCACCTTTCTTTTTCAGAATCACCAACTCTTTTCAATATTGAGTTTGTGTCATTTCCTCCCTGGGGCCTTTCCTGATCTCCTATTTGGTAATATTCCCCCCACCCAACCTCCAGTGTATCTTAAAATCTTTTGCATTTTCTTATTGGTTTACATTTTGTTTTTCCAATGGTAGAATAGAATGGTAGCTCCTTGAGGGTAGGGCATATTTAGGTTTTTTATCTCTAGCACCTAGAAAACAGTAATTTTTTTTTCAGTCAAAGACAAGGTTTATTAAAGATATCTGCCATATTAGCCAGACTCTTAAGGAAACTTCAGGTCTGTGAGGTATTGGCTAGATTCTAAGAATCTGAACAATGGCTAAATTATAAGAATCTAAGCATCTTAATGGAGACAAGGTAGACTTTATATACAGAAAGATTGTGGGAGGGACCTAGGAGTGGCCAGCAAGCGAGGGTGAACAGGACTCCTGGGACCTGGACCTTGTGGTCAAGTGAGAATGGAACCTAGCTAGGATTAAGGGCAGGGAAATGGGTGGGGGCCATAGGGACGTAAGACAAAGGGAGGCCAGGCTAGGTTAAAGGTAACAGAATTGGGAAATTGGGTGTAGTCACAATGAAAGGCCAGATGATGGGATTATAGCCTCAGGCGGAAGCCAGAGATTTGGCCATGTGGGAAAATCCAGGGTTTTTCCTGTCTGGGGTCCACATCCCAACCTCATCATTCCCCCCTCAAACAAATGGGACCCAAATTCTTTTGGCATAAAGGCCGAAGGTCTTGGCTTCTGAAACTGCTTTCTGCTGGCAAGGGGTATAGAGCTGTCCCTGCCTCAAGGGGGTCCCAAAGAGGAAGTTGACTGGGACCAAGCACAGGTTGTATCCAGGGAACAATGGGGAGACATTGGCTGGTACCCACTGTTTGCTATCAACTGTAGGTGAATGGCCTGACAGAAAAGACCACAGGGCCAAAATGAGAGGATAAAACATCCTTAGATTCAGATAATTCAGTTTTCCAATCATGCAGTACCAAATCCACCTCATAGCCAGACTCAGGAATGGCCAGATGGGTAACATTCCCTTTCAAAGGAACATAATGGGGAAACTGAGCCAGGAGGATTTTATCTTAGACTGAAGCTAAAATTGTCCTCTCAACTTTACCCAATGCTGACTTCCCACCAGTATCACATTCACTGAGTACCTTGTGGCATTTCTCTCAGATGGTGGATTATCAATTATCAATGGATTATGATCCATCAGACAACTCAAAATAAAATCCTACAAGTTTTTACCTCAAATAGCAAGTTTCACTAGTCACAGTTGAGGAAAAACATTTCCAGGATTTACATCTCAAATTTAAATTTGTCCTGGTATAAGAAGCCAATTGTTAGAGATTCCTATGTAATTGCAAATTCTTAACAAGACAAAACCTAAACAAGCTTTTTGGCAAATTTACACATTAAAACAATAACCAACAATAGCCAAATTATTTTAGCAGTAACCAAATTATGAAAAGTTGCTTGACATAACTGATACAAAAAGCTCACCTATTTGAAACTTGAAACAAATCCATTACCAATCAGGTGACTTCAGTTTTGTTAAATTCATTGCCAAATTACTTTACTGAGAGAGTCAACATATCATCATTAACAGTTAAAACTACGACTTTAAGAAGAGCGTGTTTACCCAAGTTCGCAGGCTAGCTTCTTTCCCTTAAGCAGGATGTGCTGAACCTGGGTGATGCTTCCAGGCAAAGGTTGCCCTAGGGCCTAAGGCTATTGCCTGTGGGGCCCATGCTGTAGCTGCTGCCCCTCCCCCTGCCTTCCTTTCCCAGGTGGGGGAAGGTGAAATCAAAGGTGAGGGGTAAAGGGTGAAACTCTCTTCCCTTATGGGAGGGGTTAACATACCCTCTTGACTCAAGGGAAGGGAGTGAGACAAAAGAATGACCAGGGTTATAAGGAGGAGTTTTAAAACTCCTTAATGATCAATCACAAAATGTCCAAAATCTGCCAAGACTTCTTTTTAGCTGTTCCAACTTTTCCCTGTAACCTCCATGAAGGAGGATTCAGGGGTGTAGAGGGAAGGGAGTAAGTAAGCCTCCGGGAGCCAAAAAGCAACTGCAGTTTTCCCCAATTTTCTAGCACTGAGAGAATTAACAGAATTGGGCATATACTTCCAGATAGGGAGTCTGTCCTTGTTCTCTATGCTGTGAAAGGTGTACCCAGGTCCATGGCCTTGAACTGACCCAGGGGCCCAAGAGCCTGAGAGTGTCGGGCCAAGTGTGAGACAGCCTTGTAACTATCTGCCCAAAAAGTATCTCCTAGCCTTAGCGCTTAGAGAGTGACCCCAACTGCAGAGCAACGAAGGAGGTGGGGGGGAGGCTTAAGTACCTTGCAGTCTTGGCTGGAGAAGAATTTGGGGTTTGGCAGGTATTCCCAGTGCAGGGAACCATATGATGAGGTCTAGAGGTTTAGGGGTGCTGGGACCTTGAGATCACAACAAGTGGATCCTGCCTGAAAGAATTCAACCCAAGCTTTCTTTCAGCTAAAGACAAGGCTTATTAAAGATATCTGCCATATTAGCCAGACTCTTAAGGAATCTGCAGGTCTGTGAGGTGTTGACTAGATTCTAAGAATCTGAGCAATGGCTAGATTACAATAATCTAAGCCAAAACAGTAAGTATTTTTAAAACGTTTATCAAATTTAATTCACTTTAACCTAACGTGTACCAGGCCCAGTATTAGGGCCTATGGGCATACATAAAGAATAAAGAGATGTGGTCTGACTCTCTCATGGAAGTTACTTAGTGTCTTGGAGCAAAGTACTGATCACCTAGCCCTAGTTAGAGCTATGGAACCCCCGAATTCCTTTTAGTTCTATGATTCAAAAACTTCAACACAGTTCTTCATGGAAAGCAAGGAATAAAGGAGTACTATTTAAAACAATGGCTTTGGATATTTTTCTAAGTGAATGTGGTTATCTTAGGATCATTATTTTAAGTTTGTAAGGTTCATGAACTATATTTTTGAACTGCCAACCAAGTATACTCAAACATAACAAAGTATAAAATAAGCAAGATGAGAAGAGGGTTCATTGATTGTGGTGAGTGGTGAAAAGGGAACTGAGGACATGAAGAATGGTTCACAGGTATGTAACCTTGAGCTTCTTGACTTCATTAGTATATTTTAGAATCTTTTAGCTAATGCAACCTACTCTATTAATAGAAGAAACTACACTCTGCACTCCTGAAGGCCAACACAGTGTTTATTCATCTCTCCACCCTCTACCATATCTTCTCCACAGTAGTTACTTTGTAAATATCTGGGAGAGGAAGGAAGGAAAGAGAAAAGGAATAAAAAAGGAAAAAAAGCTATTGTCTGATAGGAAGTACTATTAGATATCAAAATGAGTATCTAGAAGGTTATTTTAGGCCTGCCTTTCTGCAAAATAGAGTAGAATCAATTCTCATCTTTCCAAGGTGTATAGAATATGGTCTTACCCCAAATCTTTGAAGTCATCTCATTCCACCCCTTCATTTTGCAAATGAGAAATCTAAGCTTCAGAAAGGTGAAGAGATTTGGTCAGGGCAGCACGTTCAGTCAGTGACAGAGCTGGTATTAAAATCTAGGTCTTCTAACACCAAAACCGGTGCGCTTATTTTAAAATGTGTACAGATTAGTGTTAACGCCTTAAAGATCACCTAGTTCAGTGCTCATCATCTCACAGATGAGAAAATTGAGACCTAGAAATGTTACCTAATACACCCAAGGTCACACAGATTGTAGGTAGCAGACCTGCAATTTAAACCTGTCTTTTTATTTTCAAGCTAGTGCTTGAAATCTTAGAATTATAGAAAATCTTGAAATCTTAGAATTATAGAATGATCTAGTCTGACTTTCAATTGATTCAGGAACCTTTTGTGCACCAACCCAGAAATCATTTAGCCTTGCTTGAACCTTTCCAGCATTAAAGAGCTCACCATGAAAAAAAAAATCTGCCATTTATATTTACTGACCCTTCATTTTGTCAATGTTCTTTCTATTTTTTTTTCTAAGAAATAACAGAATTGGCCTAAAAGTGGACTTATGTATTTATAACTGCCTCCTTCATTTGCTTTTTTTTCTGCTGTACCACAGTAGCTCTAGGTCACCTCTCAGTCACTTTTCTGTCCAGAAGCCTGCATCTAGACGAAATGGCTTACAAAGAATCCACCTCTTTGACAGATATCATTTTGTACCTGTCGTGTACATCCATTATAGTTCTTATTATAATCATTTGTGTATTCTCTACTCTTTACCATTGTACAAGTTCCATGAGAACCAAACTCTATCTTATTTTTCTTGTGTCCATCCATAAGACCTAACACTGAGCTCTCTTTATATATAGATTGACAAACATATATAGATTGACAAACATATATATAGATTGACAAACACAGAGAGATATGTAGTTGAATTTGATTCAGTTCCACAAATATTTCTTCAATTGCCTACCATATGTCTGGCACTATACTTGGAAATGGATTTCAAAATAATAATAATAATTAGTCTTCAAGGAGTCTGTATTCTACTGGGGAGTTTACATTCTATCACATATATGCAGATAAATAAATTACAAAATAAACACATGTAATCATCAGGTGGCACTGTGGAGGACAGAGTTTATAGAACAAGTACTTTCCTTCCTTCCCTGAGAAAAGGGAAGAAGCTGGTCATATCTGCCTCTTCCCTAAGGGAATAGCCTTCAGTGTACCCTTCCCTTTGTTGATTATCCTCTCCTCCCTCCTTGTTGGAGGGAGTCGGAATTGAAAGGTTTCCTGGGACCCAAGGATTTGAGGAACCTCACTTTTCTGCATCAGTAAATGAGTTATCTCAGCTTAGAGACAAACAACAAATCCCAAATCCAGTTTAAACACTGACTTTGAGGAAGTTTATCAAAATTATTCATAAAATCATACCATATAGATCTTTATCTCTCAAGATAAGAGAGAAATCTTGACTATCTGGATAGACATGCAACTGTCTCACTTAGATCTGAATATAATATTCATGATTGTATAATATTCATGATTGATTATGGATTTTATATAAAGGGAAATCAAATCATAATAAAGAAATAGTTTAAAGGGATAATATATATATGTATGTATGTGAATACATACATATATAACTGTACATAGGTATGTATAAACATATGTATATAGTATATACGTGTGTGTCTGTATATCTCGATAAATAGACATAAACACACACACACTCACAAATACACAGATATACCTAGCACCTGGAGTCCACACAGGCTGTGAGAGAAATGAAGGGAGCATTTTGAACTTTTCATTGCTTTTCCACAGTGCCTAAGGCATGGTCTCCCACAGCAGATGCACTCAGATCTTGATGAAATCAGTGTCTGTGTTTAGTTGACACTCCAGATTGCCACAGGAATACCATGGTTTTCTCCCTGTCATGGCTTATTCTTGACTCCCTCTCTCTCTAACTACCTGTGTCTCCCACTGTGTTTATTACAGAATAATTTTAAGACCTCCATCAGAGAAGAAAAAATCTGTGTTCCAGCTCAGTCAGCAATAGAAGTCTAGCCTTTTCCAAGGATGAGAAGTTTACAAATCCCATGGTCCCTAGCAACCCTCTAGACACCTCTCTTTCTACTTGTGTGAGATTCATTAGCAGTCGAATGCACTGTTGCATACAAAATAGATTTCAGGAAGTATGGAAGATCAGGAACAGCCTCATAGCAAAGATGGAATTTGGGCTGAACTTTGAAAGCAGCTCATAATGCAAGGAATTGAAGTAAGGAGGGAGAGCAAATAGCATTGCAAAGTCTCATAGATGGGAGACAGAATTTCACTTTCAAGGAAAAATGTTGAATGTTCAATAATGAATGAACAGGGGGCAGCTAGGTGGCACAGTGGATAGAGTACCAGCCTTGAAGTCAGGAGGACCTGAGTTCAAATCCAGCCTCAGACCAAACACTTGACACATACTAGCTGTGTGACCCTGGGCAAGTCACTTAACCCCAATTGCCTCACCAAAAAAAAATAATAATAATAATGAATGAACAAATGTATCTCTACTCAAAACCAGCTCTCATATGAACTACTTTAAGACTGACCACTGACGATGTCATTGGTAGTTAAAGCTTCATAGAATGTTAGAACTAGAGGGAGATTTAGAACATAGAATGTTAAAACATAGAACATACCAATTTTTTTTCCCTTT
This sequence comes from Vombatus ursinus, assembly GCF_900497805.2. Classification (NCBI taxonomy): domain Eukaryota; kingdom Metazoa; phylum Chordata; class Mammalia; order Diprotodontia; family Vombatidae; genus Vombatus; species Vombatus ursinus. The sequence goes on from NW_020945437.1 coordinate 15,691,329, forward strand.
TTTAATCATAGCATTATATAAATGCTAGTTAATGATAATAATAACAGCAACAACATTTTTTGAGAGACAATGTGGTATTTCAGAGAGCTATCCTGAGAGTGTTTGAGGAGCTGAGTTCAAATCCCACTTCTGATATATACTAGATGTAGGACCCTAGACCTCTCAGTGCCCCTAGACAGCTCTTTAAGACAAGTTGCACAGAAGATGCTGATCTGTGTTGGCAAAAGAGGTTTCTTCATTGGATGCTCTTTATATTGATGAAATCATAGACCCAGTAAGACACATACATAAGAATTCACTTTAAAGTAGTGCTTTAATATTTACAAAGTTCTTTCTTCATGCCAACCTTAGGAGGTAGATTGTGTAGATAATACTATCTGAAGCAGCTGATGGCTCAATGGATAGAGTGCTGGGTCTGGAGTCAAGAAGACCTGAGTTCTAATTTAGCCTCAGACACTTACTAGCTTTGTAACCTTGGGCAAAAACTTAGCCTCTATCTGCCTCACCTATGTTTCCTCACATAGTTTCCTCAACTATGAAACAGGGGCCATAAGAGCATCTACTTTACAGATGGTTGTCAAGATCAAATGAGATAATATTTGTAAAAGCACTTAGTATTTTGCCTGGCACTTAGTAAGTGCTTAATAAATGCTTATTCCCTTCCCTGTCCTGACTTCATTATACCCATCTTACAGATGAGGAAAATGAAACTCAGAAGGTATGATATCCAAATCCACACAGCTAGTAAACAGCACTTTTGATAATCAAACTTAGATCTCTTTACTTTAGTCTCATCATTTCCCCCCCTACAAAACTACATTAAATAATCTGAAGAGACTTTGAAATACGTAATGTTAAAACAAAGAATATAGAACTCTAAAACCTGAAGGGACTTTCGGTTACCTAGTCTAACCTTCTCATTTTACTGTTGAGGAAGGTGAGGCCCAGAAAGGGTAAGTAAATGTCCAGCAAATTACTAGCAAAACCAGGATTACAATGCAGGTCCTATGACTCCTGGCACAGTGCCTTTCCTGATACACCATGCTTCCACTCACCTCAGAAGGTTGTATGGTTCAAATTTAGATTCATCTAAACAGCTCAAACACAAATGTTCAATTTCTTGTGCAAAGCATTGCAGACATTCTCCTTTTGTTGATTTTGAAAGAGCTTTATGTTTGGAATACTACCATTTATTTTTACCCAAGCTAGCAAGTCTTTGGGATGTGGGTGGAGCAGGAAATGTTGGCTCCCAACAGCAGGGCTAAAAATGTGCTTGCAAGCCTGGCAATTAAAGTGCCCTGCTTTTGCTAAACCTCACGCTCTTTTGTGTACTCTATCACTTTCTTTTCAATTAATTCTACCCCTTTCTGTTCCTTTGTTTCTTCAACTCCTGACCTGGCCTTTTTTCTGAGCTCCTCTGATCACTGAACCAAGGAGAGAAAACAGGGGAGAGAAAGAGACTAAGAGAGGTTTGTAGAACTAAGACCAAGAATGAATTCCAGGAAAATGAGAAGCTTCCTTCAGACAAGGAGGAGGAAGAAGGTATACTTTGTTCTTTCAAGGATCCATGAGTTTATGAGGGTAGGATATGCCCTCCCACTTTAGCACCTCACAACCCCCCATGTCTCGGTAAATTTTGATGAAGTCTTTTAACTCCATCAAAATTCATCACTGGGTAACCAGTTCTTGGATGATAAGACTCTTCTTATATATGTAGACTGGTCTTCAAACACACAAAGAGGCAAACTATCTTCACAGCCGTCCTTACAGTTGTTGGGGTTTTTTAATTTTTTTTTTCTTTTGTAAATCTTGGAAGAACTTATCAGAAGGTCTCTACTGACACTGCCTTCAAATTTCCAAGATCATCTTCCTTATAATTTTGTTATTATCAATAATCAAATAGTTATTGAAAGGCAATATAGGTAGACACATGACCTTGAAGCCAGGAAGGTCATGGCCTGCCTCTAATATGTACTGGCTGCTATGAACCTGAGCAATTTATTTCTTAGTAGTCTGGCCACTCTTTTAGACTTGAACTTGTAGCGAAGCTGAGGGCATACCTTGGCAGAGGGAATCTCCCAACTGGAAACCACATTCCTGATATCATTTCTATCAATGCTAATAATAGGCTAACTGAGTCAAAGTCCAATGGAAGAATACACTTAGAGCAATTAATATCTTCATAACACCAGTCTTTGTGGATTTTTGAAACAATGGATAGATGCCAATAGATTTAGAAAGTTTCCAAACAAAAAACTATATAGTGTTAGCAAAACAAAAAGCGTATTACCCTAATACAGCTACAGAAAGGTTAACACTTTATCATTAAAAAAAGGACAGAGGTCCAGTATGTTACCACACACCTGTAGACCTTGCTACTGTGGAGGCTGAAGTTGGTGGATTGCTTGAGTTCAGCAGTTATGAGCTATAACAAGGCTAAAGCTGATTGGGTACCCATGCTAAGCCTGGAGCCTTTTATAGAAAGCCCTCAGGAGTGGAGGATCACCAGTCTGCCTAAGGTAGGAAGAATTAGCCCAGATTAGAAAAACAGAATAGGTTTAAGTTTCCATGTCATGACCAAGGGGCCAGAAATCTAGGCAATATTAAAGAAAAGATGTTGATTTAAAAAAAATGAAACCATTGTTTATCATAAACTACCAAGAGAATATGTACTCATTCTATAAGTACAACTGGTAAGATTTCATTGAGAAGGAAACACATAAAACTACACTGAAATCATGGTATTATCAGAGACAGATCTATAGTCTATAATTGCCTGGATACGACACTGACCCATAAAAATTTAAGAAGTTTTTTTAATGCTAATACTCATGATCCCCAACCTTCACAGAGTCAATCAATCAATGAGCATTTATTAAATGCCTACTCTGTAGAAACATAGCAGAAGAAATCAATATCGTGTGGGAATTGGAAAGAGTTCATATCATCTACCCTGTCTAGTCGGCTACTAGAATTTTATGTAAGATGCTCTCAGTGAACCTAGAGAAGGTGAGCTTCAATTCCAATATTTTTATTCAAGTGCAAAAAGCCATCATTTTACCCACCCACATAACAGACTATCAAACCTTGAACATATGAGAATAATAGTTGAATAAAAACTCATCCCAAGGTATTTCTTTCCTTCCTCTTTTGGTATTGTTTCTTATTCCTAGAATCTCCTCCCTCCTCCTTGCATGTTGAATTACTACTCATCCTTTAAAGTCCAAATCAAATGCTACCTTCCCTTTGAAGACGTTCCTGATCCCTGATTTCCTGATCAATAATGAGCCTCACATAGTAGTTTTTTGTACACCTCTAATCATAAGATTGGGCAGCTAGGTGGCACAGTAGATAAACTCCAGGCCTGGAGTCAGCAAGACCTGAGTTCTGATCTATACATAGACATTTACCAGCTGTGTGACCCTGGGAGAGTCATTTAACCCTGTTTGCCTCAGTTTCCTCATCTGTAAAATGAGCTGGAAAAGGAAATGGTAAACCACTCCAGTATCTTTGCCAAGAAAACCCCAAATAGGGTCACAAAGAGTCAGACACAGATGAAATGACTGAACAATAACAATCATAAGATCATGTGTTATTATCTAACTTGTTATATCTTTATGAATCTTATAGCCTTACTAGATTATAGGTTCCTTTATAATAAGATTTAGTTTTATATAAACATTTTAGCACCACAGAACTTAGTTCTATATTCTGCAAACAGTATGTGCCTAATAATAGTATTGGTTAAATTGAATTGAACTGAATAAGACAGTTATTGTTCTCCAAGAATACAAGCTACCCTAAAATGTATGCTTCTTGAGGACAGGGCCTTTTCATAATTTGTTCAAGATTCTATCCCCAACTGGCAACTCATTGACTTGACTATATTAGTTGCTTAATAAATACTTGTTGAATGAATGGATCTTATAGTCTAGGAAGATATGACATATATAAACTTGTGTAAAATTGAGCATAGTAAATACACAAGAGTGGTAGAAAGTGTTATACATGGTCTGAAGAACGAAAGATAATTCACAGTTTAATAGATCTGCAAGGTTTCCTGAAGAAGGTGGGGAAGGAAAAGGAAAAAGCATTTATAAAGTGCCTACTACGTATAAAGCATTGTGCTAAGCATTTAAAAAAAATATTTCAACATTTAGCTAGGCCTTAGAAGATAACAGTAAGAATAATTGGCATTTATATAGATTTTAAAGTTTTCAGAGCACTTATATATTTTCTATTTTGATACATGCCACAAACTTCTAACAACCATAGGAACTAAATATATTTTATTTCTATTTTAAAGAAGAGGAAAATGAGGCTCAAAAAAATTAAGTGTCACCCAGCCCATGTTTATAGTTAGTGAGAGTAAAGAGCGAGATATTAACCCAGATTTTGCTTGACACTAAGTCCAGCACTCAATTCACTATTCCACGGAAGGAAAGCTAAGATTGCAGCAGATTTGGGGTAAAAAGTGGGGAACGAGTATTTTAAGAACAGAGAAGAGACTGAGCAAAACTTTAACCATAAGAAGACCCTGGAAAAGTTCAAGGGAGTTTAGAGATGTCTATGGAAATGGTGGATGTATTTATGAACTCCTTCTACCGATGTGTGATTACTTTTTCTAGGGATGATATAGGGAGATACAAATGTTAGTCCCTGAACTTGTGTATCTAATAACGTAAATTTCTCTGTCTCTTTCTCTGATTTCCCACACCCTGGCCTAGTTTTCCTTTTATGAATGCATCCAGATGTTCGGTTAACTTTAAACCTATTAAGGAACTCATTTTTAAAATGTGTTCTTGTTTCACTAAATTGTACTGCACACACACCCATGATTCCTCCAGTTTACAATCTTTTCTTGCTCCTCAAATTACTTTGTTTTTACCCAGTATAATATGGAATAATGAGTAACGTGAGTTCCCTGAAAGCAAGGATTGGCCCTATTTTTTTTGATCTTTGCATCCCTGAAGACTCGGAAGACAACATCTGCCTGGCAAATAGTAGTTCATAATGTGCTCATTGAATTATATTGAATCTAATTTATCTGGGTGTATCCCCTAGTTAGAAATAAATTCCTTAAGGAATTTATTGCCTTTGTATCAATAGCACTTATCCCATTGCCTTCCACTTAGAAGATAAAAAATGAATGTTGAATTCAGTACAGTTATTGATACATAAAACATCTAGAATGAGACATCTTTCACCCTGTAACCTTATGATAGGTATTTCTCCCTTAGGAGGATCCATTGAGACAATCTGCAATTCATGACAAATATCTCAGAAAAAAAAAAAAAAAAAACAATTGTCAAGCACAATTGCCTTGTACATAGTAGGTATCCTGTGAACATTTGTAGGATTTTATTGTTTTTGACTTCTATCTTCAGAATCACTGAAAGAACTCTAATTCTGACATTGCCATGAAATGACCTTATAAAAAGACATTTAACCATCCTGGGGATTACTTACTACTACTGAAACGTGAATAGCTTAGGTTAGATTAAGGTTAAAGGTGCCTTCCAGCAATAACATTCATTGCTCTATCTTTTGTAACCATCTATGGTCTAAAGTCTCTTTCAATGCTATCATTTTATGGTGTGTTCTCTGCCAATCTATGTTCTAAGTTCCTCTCCAGCTGTAATATTTTATGTGCTTCCATGTACAACATACTATACTCTTATCTGTTCTAACATTCTATGTTCTATGCTCTCTTCCAGCTCCAATGCCCTATAGTCTACCACTGTATCATTTCATATCCCTTTTAGTTATATTATTTTATGTTTTAAGGTCCCTTCCCAGGCTAGCATTCTATATTTTATGCTCTAAAATTCATGTTCTCGGGCTCATTTCCTGTTCTGACTATATTTTCTAATATTCCATAATCTAAGATCTCTTACAGTACCAACATTCTGTGTCCTAGTATTCAGTGTTCTAAGGTCCCTTCCAGTTTTGACATTCTGTGATTCTTATTCTTCAAAAACTGAAAATATATCTTGTTTCAGGACTCAGGAAATAGTCACTGATCTAGACTGGTTGGTGTATAAAATGACATGAATGCTATCTATACCTGTAGTCATGGCATTAAAATTCATTTTTGACTTAACACCAGGAAGATCTTGTTTCTAACTGTGTTGAACTAATGCTTATTAGTTTATCCCACCGAATGATGCTGTTGTTTGTTTTTAACCTAGGAAAGGGAAATGTCAGTAATAAATGAAACCCAACTATGACTGTTTTACATTTTTTACTGTATCCTCTCCCTGCAAAGTCAAAAGTGCATTAAAAAGTAATATTGTGCTGAGCTCACATATATGCAAACGCCTCTAGATATCTTGTCTCAATAAAGTTTATAGAATGCATTCCCAAAGGTCTGACAACAAAACAGAATAAATCGCAAGGCTCATAAAAATATAATGCATGCTACGTTTTTGTTTTTTTTTTGTTTTTTTTTGCTTACATAAACACAAACAGAGCTGGCAAGGAAAGGGAGTGTCTGAGTGTGAGAGGCAGCCCCTTCTCACACCAACCGTTTTATCATCAGCACCTACACACGAGGAATGATCTTGGAACTCAGCCGAAGATAAACACTGCTTCAGAAACATTGAAATGCATTAGAAATCTGTTTGACTGCATCCTGCAACTATTAGAGAATCACATAGCTGTGATTTGGCAGAATGAGGCAGTTTAGTGTAATTAACAGATACTGAAGCTAGAGTCAGGAGACCTGGGTTTGAATTTCACCTCAGATAGTCTTACTGCCTAGCTGTGTGACCTTGGGCAAGTCTTTTCATAGCTCTGAGCCCTCCAGTCCCCATTTGTAACCTGGCGATCATAGTTCCCTGGCCTCTCTGTCTCACAGGACTGCAGTGAGGATCAAATGGCACTCTTTCCATAAGGGGGGTTGGAACTGCGAAGAGCTACCACAAATATTAACTATTACTTAGGGAGACCTGTGATTTCATTTTTAGAGCTCTGGAATGTGGAAACTCCCTCCACTAATGCAAGTTGGCACCTTTTCTGCAATTTATAATCTCAGCTTCCTCAGAGAAAAGAGACATTAAGTGACTTGTGTATGAAAGAGGGTTAGCATTTACGCATAGATCTTCCCTATCCAAGCCCAGCTTTCTACCCCCTGTGCAGTTTAAATTCCATGTAGTCACTTCGACTGAGTGTTTAAACCATGAGATCTGGGCTTAAATCCCATCTCTGCTACTTATTCCCCACGTGCTAGTCTACATCAGTTAAGCAGAGTGGGCGTCCACTTCTTTATCTGTAATCATATTGAGGGCATTAGACTAGATGATCTCTGAGGTCCCTTCTAGCTTTATTTCTATGAACTCTTAATATGTGTCCAATTTTCGAGGTCAACATTTGTTATTAAGCTTTATATATTCATGAGAGTTCAAAGGGGGTAATGGAAGAGCTAGAAAAGAAGCTGTTATGATTCAACTGAATTAAAAAAAGAAAAAGCAAGAGTAGCAATCATGATCTCAGACAAAGCAAAAGCAAAAATAGACCTAATTAAAAGAGATAATCAGGGAAATTACATTTTGCTAAAAGGTACCGTAGATAATGAAATGATATCAAAAAATTTTACCACAAGGTTCTCTGATAAAGGTCTCATTTCTCAAACATATAGGCACCAGAGTCACATTTATAAAAATAAGAACCATTCCTCAATTGATAAATGGTCAAAGGATATAAACAGGACATTTTCTGAAGAAGAAATCAAAGCTATCCATAGTAAGAATAAATTATAAAATCATTATTAATTAGAGAAAGGCAAAATAAAATAACTCTGAGGTACCACCTCATACCTATAAGAAATGACAAATGCTGGAGGGGATGAAGGAAAATAGGTACACTAATAAACTGTTGGTAGAGTAGTGAATTGGTCCAACCATTCTGGAGAACAATTTGGAACTGTTCCTAAAGAGCTATAAAACTGTACATACCATTTGACCCAGCAATAACACTGCTAGTTCTGTACCCCAAAGGAAAAGGACCAATATGTTCAAAAATATTTATAGCAGCTCTTTTTGTGGTGGCAACTAATTGGAAATTGAGGGGATGCTTAACAACTGGGTGATGGTTGAACATATTGTGACAAATAATTGTGGTGGAGTACTATTGTATAAGAAATGACGAGGTGGTCAAGTTTCAGAAAAACATGACCAAGACCCATACAAACTGATGCTAAATGAAGAGAGAAGAACCAGGAGATCATTGTTGTGCACAGTAACAGTGATGTTGTAATGATGATGAAGTGTGTTACTCTAATCAGTATGGTGATCCAAGACAGTTTCAATGGATTCATTATGAAAAAATGTTGTCCACTTCCAGAGAGAGAACTGATGAACTCTGAGTGCAAATTGAAGTCTAGTTTTCCCACTTTTTTTTGCTTTTTTTTTTGCAATATGGCGAATATGGGACTATGTTTTGCATGATTTCACATATATAATTGATATCATATTGTTTGACTTATTAGCAGGTAGGAGAGGGGTGGGAAGGAGGAGGGAGAGAATCTAGAACTCAAAATTTAAATAGAAAAGAATGTTAAAAATAAAGTTAAATGTCAAATATAATATATTTATATAATATATAAAATTATATGTGATATATGCTTATCTCTTTTATATTATATATTTCTAATATATCATTTAATTCTACTTATAAGTCCCTAAAGCAAGCTATACATAATAAAGATTCATCATTTAAAGCATTAGCATTCTTTGAGTTTTATTTTGTATATATATATATATATGGAAATGCTCATTTTAATTGCTGCTTATTAAGTTCAGAATAAAATTAGTCCTTTTTAAGTTTAGAATAAAACTAAATTTAAAAAAGAGGAAGGGAATAATGGAAAGTACACTGGGCCCAGAGTCAGAAGATCTGATGGGCTATGTTCTAGATCCAACTTTCCACTTATTAGCTATATGACCTTGAATATGAGTTTCTGCATTTGTAAAATGGGAATAATCCTTGATTACCCTACAACATGGGGTAGTCTTTTTTTCAGATCAAATGAAATTATGCATATAAACTATTCAGTCCCCACAAAATGCTATAGAAATGGAAATATCATTATGTAGTCAAAATATATCTATAAATTCTCATGAGTTTTATATAAAGGGATCTCAGAGGTCATATGGTCATAGATGTAGATTTTTTAAAAATTTTATTGATTTTCTTCTTAATGTATTCTGAACAAACATTTCCATAACATAGGAGAATAGAAAGAAAAGATGATTACACATGAAACTGCAAATTATGTACAACTTGCTATTTCTTTTAAATGTATAGAAAAGTTATCATGTACCTTTTTTTTCCTTTTTTTCTTCATCCTACCTGCCATCCTAGAGAAGGCCAAGATTAGACACAAATATGTATATGTGTATATGTGTGTGTGTGAGTGTGAGAGAGAGCATATATATATATATATATGTATATGTGTAAAATTCTATAAATACTTCTAATTATCAGTTCTTTCTCTGGATACAGATAGGGTCTTCCTTTATAGGTCCTTTGTATTTAATTTGGGTATTTATAATAATCAAAATGACACTGTTACTGTAAACAATGTTCTCTTAGTTCTGCTTATTTTGCTTTTCATCATTTTGTGCATGTATTTTGAGTTAGAAGGGATCTTAGAGGCTGAGAAATCTCTCCCTCCCCTCCACCACCATCCCACTTTTATAGACCTAAAGAGTTTAAATAACTTGGACAAAGTCAAAAAGACAGTAACTTAAACTCAAGTCCTCTGACTTCAAGTTCAACCCTGTCCCCCTTTCCCAGATGTCCAATATTACGGTCAAAGATGAAAGGCTTGTTAACAAGTGCAGCCACTTTTAATTTTTAGCACACTCAATAAATAAACACTTTGCTTAGTACACATGAACTAATAGGTTCACAAGGTATTGCCCAGCACTATAATTGTGTAACTGACTGCCCACTAGTGTCATGTGAACAGACTCTGACTTTTTTCTGTCCTAATTAATAATGAGAATTGATAACTACATTTTAAATTCATATAGCCTATACACATCATCTATGATTATATGGTACACTACTGAGAAATGTTTGGATCACTCCACCTTACCCTAGTGGAAGCATAAGTCCACCTGAAATGCCTTGCTTTTGGACTCGGAAGACCCAAATCCAGTCTCTGCAATTTCTTACCCATGTGATCTTGAGAACATTATTTAATCAATATTGTTCTCAGATCTCTCATCTGTAATATGAAAGGATTAGGCTAATTGACCCCAAAGATTCCTTCCATCTGTAAATCTATAACTTTATGATCTTGGGCAATTGATCAGCCCCACATTGATTCCCTCCAGTGACTCATGAAGCCATCCATTCTGCTTTGGGACAGTTCTGATTGCTAGACAGTGTTTTTTTTATTTTATTTTATGTTGTTTTGTTTTGGTTTTTTTCCCCAATAAGATTAAATCTGACTCCCTGAGATTTCTAGACATTGCTTTTAGATTTTTCCTCCAGGAACAAGCTGAGTTCAATTTATCTTTCAGAAATACTAAGAAATATCTATCATGTCTCTTCTAAGTCTTCCCTTCTGTTGTAGAAGTATCTGTAGTTCATTCAAGTGTTTTCTATTCTCCTCTATATTCTGAGAGAATTCCAACTGATTCACACTAATGCATCAGTGCCCCTTCTAAGATATGGCACCTAAGAAATAACTGAGGCTAGTACTCAGCATGTGATCTGACAAGGACAGAGTCCTTGCCCTGGACACTGTTGTACATCTCTTTTTCACAAGCTGTGCTTCCTGACTCCTCTTAGATATTCTACCTTCTCTGTATTTTTTTCATGGCGATGTTCTCTCAGCTATCCTCCTAAATGTTAGACTGTTCCTTCCCAATCTCCTTTGCTATGTCGTCATCCTTATCCCCTACCCTAACTATGGATACACCTCAATGTTGCATCTTTTTTCTTCTCTCTATATATTCTCTTTCCTGATGACTTCATCCACTATCATAGGTATTATCATATAGGTATATAATAATTAGTCTCTATGCAAATGATTCCTAGATTTATGGATCTAACTTTAATTTCTTTTCTGAGCCCCAGGCCCATTTCACCAATTGCCTGTTTTCTATTTCAAATTGGCTATTGTACAGACATCTCAACCTTATTACATCTACAAGAGATCTCATTACCTGTTTGCCAAAATCATCCCTCTTCTGAACTTCCCTACTTCTGTCTAGGGCACCACCATAATTCCAGTCATCCAGACATGGTGTCATGACTCCTCCCTTCCCTTATGACACATACTTAACCAGTTGTCAAGTTATAACGATTCAACTTCCATAATATCATTGAATGTATCCTTTCCTTTCTTCTCACAATCAGATACTCATCATCTCTTGACTAGATTGTTGCAGTGGCCTTCTAAATGGTTTCCTTTCTTCAAGTCTCTCCCCTGTCCAGTAATTCACATAGTTGATGAAATGATATTCTTAAATTATGGACTTGACCATGTTGATCCCTTACACTATAAACTCCAGTGGCTCCCCATCCTTTTTAGGATCCAATACAAATTACCCTGACATCTAAAGCCCTTCAAAACCTGTCTTCACCCTACCTTTCCAGCCTTACCATACATTATCCCTCTTCACACATGATACAATCTAAGCAAGCTCTCCATAAAACTCTTTCTCGCACACGATACTCCATCTCCCAACTCCATCCTTTTGTACAAGCTGCCTGCCTTGTCTGTAAACGTCTTCCTTCTCACATTTGCCTCTTAGAATCTCTAGTTTACTTCAAAGCACAGGTCAAGTGTTACTTTCTATGTCAAGCTTTTCTGATCTCCTCAGTTACTAGTTATTTCTTGCCTAAATTACTTGATATTTGGCTTACGTGTACACATAATTTTTTTTCTTTATAAAATATAAGGTCATTCAGGGTAGGAACTGGTTTATTTTTGCCTTGGTGTCTACAGCTCCTGGTACGTTACTTGCTACTTGGTAAGTATTGAGTAAATGGTTATTGATTAACTGATTCATTATATTTCTTTTAATGCAATCTAAAATTACGTTAGCCCTTTTACTTCTCACATCAGCCTGCTATTGAGCAGGCTTTACACTAAGTAGGCAGAAGCCTCATTCACTAAGTTTATCTGCAGAGTATTCCTTAGCAGGTATATTCCCAGGCAGCATTCAGAGTGAGGCAGAAATGGCATAAAACTTTATTGTGTTAGCAATTTCATATCATGTTAGATCAGGATCTCACTGCATTATTATTGCTTTTCTCAAAAAGATCGCATTACAACTTGTTCCCACCAAAATAAATGCTTAATTCACTGCAACCTGGGCTATCTGCCTGGCTATCAGCATGTGTTAATAGAGTGCCTTTCATCCTTAAGAATTCCAAAGTGCTTTTTGAACTCAGCAAGAACTGGCAACTCTTTGTCACTGGTGGGAAGCACTTCTGAGGGAAAGAGAAGTATACGAATGGGGTGGCAAAACAAATGGGGACCGAGGATACAGAATCAATTGCTAGCTGTATGGTTTCAAAAATTGTGTTTCCAAGAAAATTGGAAAGTGGGACCTACTTTAGGCTCCACTTTACTTTTTAAGCAGCTTGGTCTGATAAATTATTACTACACTCCCTCTCTGCGCTTAGATCCTCATTGTTCGGACTTCTTTCTCACCCTGGTAGATCCCTCTAAGATTTCTTTTCCTCATTTGTAAATGACCTGCATACCTATTTAGAAAAAAAAAAGGAAACACTGAGGAAGAGAAAGGGCTGTCTTAAAGAAAGGGATGTGAATGGACAGGAAACTCATTGATCTATTTAGATTTTTAAAAAGCAATATGTAAAAACAACTTGAAATTTTGATGAGAAAGTGACTAAAACATCTATACCCTTTTATCCAAACATCCCACTGCAAGAAAGAGATAGCCTAAGGAGATCAATGTTAAAAAGGCCCCACATATAGCAAAATATTTACAGCAATGCTTTTTTGTACTTGTAAAAAACTAGAAATAATAAGAGTTAGCAGTTATATAGCACTTTAAGGTTTGCAAAGTGCTTTTAAATACAGGATATCCTGAAAGATTGGATACAATTTTAATCTATTAAAGCCTAAAAGCTTAAGCTATAAAAGCTTGGAACTGCATTAAGACTTTTGGGACAACCTGCATAGTGTGCTATTTGATTCTTACAACAACCCTAAAAGGTTGGTATTGCTATGATCTCCATTTTTTAGATGGGAAAATTAAGGCAGAGAGAGGTGACATGATTTGACCAGGGTCACTCAGCCTGTAAGTATTTAAAACAGGATTGGTACTCATCTTTTTGACTCCAGCTATCTTTCAGAGTAGGTGTCCACTGATTGGGGAATGGCTAATATGAAATACTGAAAAGTGAAGTAAGCAAAATTAGGGGAAAATATATACACATAAATATTTAAAAATGTAATTAAAAACAGCAAAACAACAAAACAATGGAAAATAAATGCTATGAAATGATAGTGGCCAAGCTTGACTCCAAAGAAGAATAAGGAAAATGTTTCTCCCATCTTTGCTGAGGTGTGGGACTATAGGTATGGAACATGAAATATTATGCCATCCTTGGTTGATGAGTTAAATAATTTACTGAATTGTTTTACCTACTTTTATATTCTTTATTATAAGAAATACTTCTCTAGGTAGGAAGACATATTGAGAAATTAAAATATAAAAAAAAGATATAGAAAATTGAGATTTTATTCATATTCCTTTTTTCTGTTCTTTGAAAATAGTCATGTTTTCAGTGTTTACCAAGTTCTGCATGACAAATTAAAAGGAAACCACAATGCTTGAGTAAGAGAATTTCAAATAACAAGGGACCTTTCGCCCATTTGGACCTTTATCTGAGCAGGGACCGTCCTATATTAGGACATGGACAATGTAGTTGACTATGTACATCCATTACAAGATTTTGTTTTTCTTTTTTTCCCAGTGGAGGGTGGTGGGTGAAATATGCATTCTTGTTAATTAAAAAAAATTAATAAATTGCTTCAGACAAACTTTGACTTTAAAAATCAATTAAAATGTGAACAAAAATGCATAGAGAAGATAGAAGAGCAAGTGTGAGAGATTAAATTTTTATATAGTCCTAAAAAAATTGGATAAGGACAGCTAAAGCTCAGGATGAACTGAAGTTGACCCAAAAACTGTTATACACAACTTTTAAGAAGGAGAGAATTTTTTTAAAGGATATGTTGTTGGTATAAGGAGATCAAAAAAGGGATTAAAAAAAGGGGCTAAGGCTTGATGAGATAATTAAAATGAACAATGGCAAGAATAGGACTATAGAACTCTGAGTTTGCTTCTGTTTTCATTTTCATGAAGAATGAGCTTTAGACTGGAAAATATAGAACAAAATTGATTTTACAAAGAAATTGAAGGCCATGGAGATTACAAAAGAAGCCTTCCTTGCATTCAAGTCACCCAGCCTGGACAAGCTGCATTTCAAGATCCCCAAGGAACCCAAGGATGTGGATTGCTGAGCTGCTGTCATAATGGGAGAAGTTCTATAAGTTTGAGGAAAGTCAAATGTTATTCCCAGTTCTTTCTCTTAAAGATAAAAGAATGGTGTTTCCAAATCATAGGCCAGATGGTTTTACTACAATTGCGGACTAGATAGATAGATAATGACAGAGAGATAGATAGAGATAGACAAATAAATAGGTAGATATAGAGATAGCTCTAGCTATCTCTATATCTACCTATTTATCTCTCTATCATCATATATATGAACAAATGTATAGCCACAGCTATATATTTACATGCATATATCTACATGTACATATGGGTGTATATATTGTATATATGTGTGTGTATATATCATAATTAACATAATATATGTATATATATGTATATATGTATATATCTATATATATTCTAACAGGATGGTTTGTGAACATCCTGCAAGTGAAAATGTAATCACTTCAATACAGCATGGCTTCATGAAGAGGATATGGCAAATTACCATCTTTTTCCCATTTGATAGTGTTACTAGAGTGATGTAATCCATGGTGTGCTAAAGATGCAACATCACAGAATCACAGAAGCCACCTAGATCAGCTGGTACCTGAGCTATTATCCACCCAATGTGTACTTATCTTCTATATTAAATTGGATACCAAGTAACCATTGGGGGAAGGCACTCGCAGTTTGAGAGATAGGGAAGACCTCCTTCAGAATGAGATACTTAAACTATGTCTTACGAGGGATTCTGGGAGATAAAGATGAGAAAGGAACAAATTCTAGGCCTGGGAGATAACTGGGGCAAAGGCAAGGAGACGGGACCTGCCCAAGGTCACACAGATGATTGCCTTATGTGAGGAATCAAGAGACATTCAGTTTGGTTAGCCTGTAGAATTTGGGGTACGTAGTACTGGACATTTAATACTGGAAAGATAGGTCAAGAATAAGTAATATAATATTATAAAAGACACACAGAAATTTTTCATTTGCACTGAGAGGCAAAAGGGAGCTGCTAGAGTTTATTGAAAAGAGGCATACCACTCAAGTACCAAGGCAGCCCATTCTACACTTGGATAATTTTAATTGTTATGGATCATTTTCCTTTTACACTGAACTTAAAGCAGCCTCTGTGGAGCTCTTTCCTTTTGCTCTTAGTTCTTCCTTCTAAAGAAACAAAACAAGGCTAATCTCTCTGTTACATGATCATCCTTCATATACTTTAAAATAGCAATTACATTCCCACTTAAAATCTTTCTCTTCTCTAGGCTAAACATTCCCAGTTCTTTCTATCAGTCTTGTTATTATAGAGTCTCCAGATGTCACATCACCAGGTCTTCCACCACAGGATTTTACCACATTGTCCATGCTTATCCTGAAATATGGCAACTGAAACTAAAGTAGGTAATTTAACTAGATTTTAGCAAAGCATTTGATGAAGTATATCCATCCTACATTGTGGATACATTAGATTTGGGCTAGATGATAGTATAGTTAGGTAGATTCAAAATTAATTGAATAATTAGATACACTCTGGCTGCACTCATTTAGACTTCTCCATCATAACTTCGTGCAGGGTACCTGCCCTCCACCTCCCTTTTCCACCTATTTTCAATTCCTTTTGCATATTGCCTTCTCCCATTAAATTGCAAAGTCTTGAAAACAAGTACTTTGGTTTTTTTTATTTGTTTGTTTTGTTTTATTTTTGCATTATATCCCTAGTATTTAGTACCTGCCTGGCACAGAGAAAGCACTTAAGGTTGCTTGACTACACAAAAAACTTTAGAGAAATGTCAACAACTATCTTCTTCCTGATAAGTTGGAGGACCACCAGACCTTACTGCCTACCCTGCCATTAAGTCCTAAAGTCCTCCAGACCTTACTATCTGCCTTGCCTCAATGTCTTACATTCACCTAGGACTACCACCAGATCTACTTTTGCAACTTCTATCCACCCACAAAAACACCAGTAGAATTTCCATCTGCCTTGAAGCTGATCTTAATTTTATCTTGCCCAATTAGAGAGTGAGCTCCTTAAGAGCAAACATCATATTTTTGTGGTTGTTGTTTTTCTATTTGTATCCCCAGCACTTTGCACAATGTTTAGAACATAGTAAGAGCTTAATGAATGCTTTTTCATCATTCATTCATTCATTCAGTCAGTCAGTCAAGTTGTAGGACATCAGGTTTAGGTTTAATAAAAGGAAGGACTTCCTCATTATTAGAGCCATCCAAAAATAAAATTTAATATATATGGAAGTAGTGGACTCCCTGGCAATGGAGGTCTTTAAGCAAAGACAACCATTGGTTGGGGAAGTCACCAAAGGTATTTCTGTTCAAATAGTGATTGAGGTTCACAGCCTCTGTGGTCCTTTCCTACTCTTACACTTTTTTCTACCTCACAAGACTCTAATGGTGCTCAAAGGAGACAATAAATGTAAGGCATTTTGCAACCATAAAGTGCTATCTTGACGTCAGTTATGATTATCCAGGTGAAGTAAGGTCAAGGGTAAGGTGACCAAAATGCTGAGGATGTGTGAAATAGTGTCCTATAAGGATCAAAGGGACAAATTATTGATGTTTAACCTGGACAATAGAAAATGTGTGTGCCATCTTCAAATATAAGAAAGACTGTCAAATGGAAGAAAAGTTAAATGTATTCTGCTGAGGCTCAGAAAGCATCAGGAGCTCAATTTCCTCCTCTTTAAAATGTGAGGGTTAGACAAGATCAGCAGTTCTCAAAGTGTAGTCTGTGTAACCCTAAGGATCCCTAAAATCCTTTCGGGGGGTCCCCATGGTCAAAACCATTTTCTTAATAATAAGACATTATTTGTCTAATAAAATCCTCCTCCTTCCCAACTGCCTAAATTTCTGAGGCTGGATTTTCTCTACCTACTTGAACCAAAACAACATATCACAAACAGAATGAATGAAGAATCATACACATCTACCTTTCTTCTATTTAAGCCAGACATTAAAGGGATTTGCAAAAATACATGAAAATAATGTCACTTTTCTCATGAATTTTTCTTTGTTTTAGAAAAATATAGTTGCTTCTCATAATGTTTTATTTTAAATGAGAATTCCTCTAATTTTTATTTTTTTTAAAAAGAGTATTTTTCCCCAGCCACATGTCAAGAAAATTTTTAACATTCATTTTTACAAGATTTTGAGTTCCAAATTTTTCTCCCTTCCTCCTGTCCCATCTTCTGAAAATGGTAGGCAGTTTGACATAGTTTAGACATGTGCTATCATGTAAAACATATTTCCACATGAGTCATAGTTGTAAAAGAAGAAATAGATAAAAAGAAAAAAATAGAAAGAATAAAGTAAGTGAAAAAAAATATGGTTCAATCTGCATTCAGAGTCCATCCAGAGTTTTTTATCTAGATATGGATAGCATTTTCCTCCATGAGTTTTTTGTACTTGTTTTGTATCACTGTGTTGCTGAGAAAAGCTGAGTCATTCATAGCTTGGTTGCGCTTTGGGCATAGTTCCTAATTGCTATCCAAAATCACTGTATCAGTTCACAACTCCACCAACAGTTCATTAGTGTCCCTATTTTCCTACATCTTCTTTAGCATTTATCATTTTCCAGTTTTGTCATGTTAGACAATCTGATAGGTGTCTTTTGGAGTTATCTTAGATTTTTGTATTGCTGAGAAGAGCCAAGTCTATCAAAGTTGGGCATTGCACAATGTTGCTGTTACTGTGTACTATGTTCTCCTGGTTCTGCTCACTTCACTCAGCATCAAATCTTTCCAGGTTTTTCTGAAGTCTGCCTGCTCATCATAGCACAGTACTATCCCATGACATTGATATACCACAATTTGTTCAGCCATTCCTCAATTGATGGGCATCCCATCAATTTCCAATTCTTTGCCACCACAAAAAGAGCTGCTATAAATATTTTTGTACATGTGGGTCTTTTTCCCTTTTTTATGATCTCTTTGGGATACAGATCTAGTAATGGCATTGTTAGATCAAAGTTTTATAGCCCTTTGGGGTTCCAAATTGGTCTCCAGAATGGTTGGATCAGTTCACAACTCCACTAACAATGTATTAGTATTCCAGTTTGGGAGTAATTTTTGGAATTTTCTCCAATTTTCTCCAACATGCATCTTTTTCCTGTTTTGTCATGTTAGCCAATCTGATAAGTGTGATCTGGTACTTCAGAGTTGTTTTAATTTGCATTTCTCTAAATAATAGAAACTAAGAACATTTTTTCACGTGACTATAGATAGCTTTAATTTCTTCATCTGGAAACTGCCTATTCATATCCGTTGACCATTTATCAATTGAGGAATGACTTGAATTCTTATAAATTTGACTCAGTTATATATATTAGAAATGAGGCCTTTATCAAAGACACTAGCTATAAAAATTGTTTCCCAGCTCTCTGCTTCTAATCTTGTTTGCATTGGCTTTGTTCATGCAAAATCTTTTTGACTTAATGTAATCAAAATTATCCATTTTGCATTTCATAATGTTCTCTATCTCTTGTTTGGTCATAAATTCTTCCATTCCCCACAAATATGACAGGTAAACTATTCCTTGTTCTCCTAATTTACTTACAGTATTACACTTCATGTCTAAATCATGTACCCATTTTGACTTTATTTTGGTATATGGGACAAGATGTTGGTCTATGCCTAATTTCTGCCATACTATTTTCTAGTTTTCCCAGTAGTATTTATCAAATAATGATTTCTTGACCCAGAAGCTGTAGTCTTTAGGCTCATCAAACAGTAGATTGCTATAGTCATTGACTACTGTGTCTCAGGTACCTAACCTATTCCACCGATTCACCACTCTATTTCTTAGCCAGTACTAAGTAGTTTTCATGATTACTGCTTTATAATACAGTTTTACATCTGGTATGGCTAGGCCACCTTCCCTTACATTTCTTTTCATTAATTCCCTTGATATTCTGGACCTTTTGTTCTTCCAGATAAATTGTGTTATTATTTTTTCTAGCTATATAAAATAATTTTCTTTGATAATTTCTTGAAAGATGCCCTCTGGGTCTTCATTTTGATTATGGCTTTTAGGTAGTCTAATGATTCTGATATTGTCTCTCCTGGATCTAGTTTCCAGGTCAGTTAGAGCTATTTTACCTTTTCTTCCATTTTTTTTTTTCATTCTTTCGAATTTGTTTGATTGATTCTTGATGTCTCATAGAGTCATTAGCTTCCACTTGACCAATTCTAACTTTTAAGGTACTGTTTTCCTCAATTAGCTTTTGTACTTTCTTTTCCATGTGGTCAGTTGTAGTCTTTAAGGAGTTGTTTTTCCCCCCTAGTGGATTTTTCTATCTCCTTCTTCATTTGCCAATTTTACTTTTTAAGCAGTTTTCTAAGGAGTTGACCTTTTTTTTCATAATTCTCTTGCATCACTCTCATTTCTTTCCCCATTTTTTCTTCTACCTCTTTAATATGATTTTAGTCTCCCTTTTGAGCTCTTCCAAGAGTTCTTTCTGGGCTTGAGATCACTTCCTATTTTTCTTTGGAGTTTTGCCCATAGGTGTTTTGATGTTGTTATCCTCTTCCGAGTTTGTGTCTTGGTCTTCCCTGTCACCATAATAACTTTCTATGGTCAGATTATTTTTGTTGTTTTTCACTTATCTTTTTTAAAGCCTTTTTCCTTCCTTTTGAATTTTATCTGTGCTCCCAGGGTTCAAGGCTTCTTGTGCCAGTGGCTACAGGCCCTGCTATTTACCTGGTGCTGCATTGATGTTGTCCTGAGGCCCACAGGAGACCCTCATGTCTAGTGCTGCACTGAGGGGGGCAGTGTTGTGGCTGGTGCTGCTGGAGGGTGTAGGGAGCTGGCAGCTTACCTGGTGTGGAGCTGGAGTCCTAGTGTGGTGTCTGGTGTGTGCTGAGACCCAATGGGGTGTTTCTGAGTTTTCCTGGTGCTACACCAAAGCATGTGGAAGTCTGGCCTTCTTTCTCCCTGAGCTAGAGGATGCCTGTTTAGTCAGGGGCATGCTGAAGCACATGGTGGTACTCAGAGCTGGAGTTTGCTGATTCCTCTGGATTTGCTAAGGCACATGGCAGGTCCTGGTGTTGGCATTTGCCTATTCCATCACAATGGGGCTCAGAATCTCCCACTGGTTTGTTGAAGTGGGGCTTGCTGATGGTTTTCTAGGATGTTTCCTCTCCTGGAAAGTACTTCCCTTTTGCTAAAGTGAGATGTACTTTTCTTGCCAATATTCCAAGTGTCTTGGTCTGAAAGATTGTTTCATGCATGTTTTTGCTGGTTCTGCTGTTCCAGGATTTGTTTTGGGGTGCTATTTTATGGTTGTTTGGAGGTGAATATGGGAGAGTTACAGCAATTTACTGCTTGCTCCATCATCTTAGCTCCCAAGAGTCTTCTCATAACATTTTAAAATTATATCTGCTTTAATTTCTAATACTCTAATTAGTAATTATAATTTTTAATTTTTAAGAATGTATAAAGGTCCTTAGACCAGAAAGTTCCAGAACCACTAGACTAAATGATCTCTAAGATTGTTTCCAGGTCTAACATTGGAGAATTCTGTGAGCAGTAGATAGAATATACATGGAGTTACAATCAAAACTATAAAATAGTGAAATGGGTTACCTGGATGGTTGAGGGGTTATTATTGAGCTTAGTAGTAGAAACTAGATGACCACTTGTGAGAGGCCATCTAGTTCTCCTTTTCTGGTTGAAGAAACTGAAGATGAAGTGATTTACCAAAAGTCACACAGAGAATGATCATCAGAGCTGAGATTTTATCTTAGTTTCTCTGACTTTGGAACGTGGGCACCTTTTACTGGTCTCCAGTGCTCCAGTACTACCTCAGGATCAGGTTGAACTAGAAATCCTCTGAGATCTCTTTTCAGCTCTGAGCTCTGAGATGAACTCCTTATTAAACAGATAGGTCCTGAATATTATAAAGAATAATAAATTCCTTGAATTGGTCACATGGGTTTGAATTCACACTATTCAAAGTTATAATAATATAATGATGTAATATATGGTCATTAGGGCAGCTAGGTGGCACAATGGATAGAGTACTGGGCATGGAGTCACAAAGACTTATCTTCAGGAGTTCAAATCTGGCCTCAGACCCTTACTAGCTGTGTGATCCTGGTCAAGTCACTTAACCCCATTTGCCTCAGTTTCCTCATCCATAAAATGGGCTGGAGAAGGAAATGGCAAGCCACTCCAGTATGTTTGCCAAGAAACCCCCAAATGGGGTCACAAAGAGTTAGACACGACTGAAAAACAACTGAGCAACAATGGTCATTGGTTCCAAATGCAATGCAGTGTGGATTTGAATAATGTTAACACTTCAGGGGATTTGTTACTCTCATTAATCAAGACCTAACTGTATACTGTGGGACAAAACCTTGTACCATCTATTTATCTATTTATCCAATTGTATTTATAGTAAGTTGACAACTTTGCTAAGTACAAGAGAAAAACAAAGATTAAACATGATATGTAATTTTTGCCCTCATGAAAATTAGAGTCTGAATGGATATAGCACAATAATAATTAATTATAGCAGCAGTTAGATGGCACAGTGGATAGAGCACTGACCCTGGAGTCAGGAGGACCTGAGTTCAGATACTTACTAGCTGTGTGATCCTAGAAAAGTCACTTAAGCCTAACGGCCTCAAAAAAAAGGATAGGTAAAAATAATGTACTATATTGCATGATAAATATATTCAAGAGATGTATGCAGCAGAAAGTGCTACTTGGGGTAAAAAGAAAAAAGTAATTTCTTTCTAGGGGAGTAAGAAGCAGCATTTTATTTTCCCCAGGAAAACTGGGATTTGATTTGGTTTTAAAGAATGGGTATGAATTCAACTGGTGAAGATAGGGAGAGAATTCATTGTAGGCTTAGAGTGTGGGTGAATGTATGGAGGCATCAGAACATAGGGCTTGTTCACTAGACTAAAAAGAGTACAGGTTTTATCTGTAATATATGATATCTGGTGGGTGGTAATAAAAGATAGATCTGAGAAAATAGGGTGAGTCAGTCAATAGCCCTTTGTTAAATGCATACATAATGGGGATGCAAAGAAAGGAAAAAAGAGGTCACTACCTTCATGGAGCTCCCAATCTCATAGGAGAGACAACATGTAAATAATTAGGTGTATACTATATTTGGGAAGTTGAGGGGATTACAACATTAAATGTAGTGGGAATTGAATGAGCCACACTGACTCCATCTTGTGACTCAATTCTGGATCCAACTCATTTCATCTTTCACCCATCATAATGCAAGATACAACTAAAAGTAGATCAAAATAATCTGAAAGGGGAAGGAAGGCAACAGTATCTGGGGGAACTGAGAAAGGTTTCCTTAAGAAGGTAGAACTCAAAGTGAGTATTGAAAGATGTCAGGAAAACCAGGATGCTGAGGGAAGGGGACAAAGCATTAAAGGCCTAAATTATAGCCAGAGTAAAGCATGGGGACAGGATATGGAGGATCCTGGTAATTGTCACCAGGTACTATTACCAGTCACTGCTAAGGAATAGCCCTTTGTTAGTTGGATTATAGAATGTGTGAAGGAGAATAAAGTATAAGAAGACTGTAAAGGATGGGGCTCTTCTTTGTTACTCAGTTTTTAAAAAGTTAACACAAAGATGGTAGGTAAGAAGTAACAGGAGGAAAAGTCATTTAGTAACATGGGGTAAACATTTCCCTGGTCTAGCCAGTATGCTAGAGATTTTTAATATAATTGTCCTTGTCACAAGTATAGTCATCAGCAACATTATTAAACCCCATTCAGAGTACAATGATGGGTCAGGTTCTTCTCAAAGATGACAAAAGATTTCCTGTATTTGGGCAGGGATAATGAGGGCTTACATACCTACACAGGTATATGAGAACACACACATGTACAGTGCATGATTACACATATACATGTAGGTATAGGTACACATGCATGTGTGTTTATGTGTGTATACATATAGATATACACATGTAGCTGCTTCACAAAGCAGCTTCACGTGGATATTTTGGTTGAATCTCTCCTGTCCAATAAAAGTTAGATATTCTACTCTCCAGTTCTAAAAATACCTCCATCCAACAGAAGAATAAATACAGAGGCTCAATTCTCCCAGTGTGCATCTCTGTCTCCATCCTGGTCTCCCTGTGGACTTACAAGAGAACTCTGTGGGCACAGGGATAAGGTGCATGCTGGGAAAATCAAACACAGAGGACTTCAAAGCCCTCTCCACATGGAATCTCTGCACAGAATTCTGTACCATTGAATACTCCCAGATAACCTAACAAGCCTTGGCCTGCTTCTCTTTCATTCCGATGATTAGAATTTTGAGCCCTTACTAGCATCTCCATGTTTCAAGGGGAAGACATAAATAGAAAAAAGGGGGAGGGGGAATTAAAATGACAAAGTAAATTCTCTCAACCTCTGAGCATGGCTCAAAAGTGCCTCCAATCAAACACTGGATGGGGAGAAATGATCTGATTTTATTACTGACATTATAAATGGTTTCATCTTCACCACTATTGCCGTTGACACCAAGCTGTCATGTGGGATTCTGGGATGCTGAGCTGGTGCTCACGTCTATGAGCTGCTACCCTCACCATCATCAAGATCAAGCCAATGCAGAATCATGAGATTTTTCACTGGCAGTGCCCTTTACATATACTGTGGGATTTAAAGGCTCCCAAAAGTATTTGCAGTTGAATGATAACCAAGAAGGTGTCAGTTTCCTTGGAGAAATGATTGTACAGCAATCAAGGAACCATGATAATGATTGATTTTTTTTTAGAATTTCCAGAAGACTTTTTCTAAATATGGATGTCTTTTTGTTTTGGAAGCTTGGTTACACCATTGAATATTCATAAACAGAAATATGAGACTGTAGTTTATTAATATACTAGATAGGTCATGGCACTTACAGTCAGGAGAGCTCTATTGAAGTCCCATATTCTCAACTTACTAGCTGTATGACTTTGGGAAAGTCTTTTCCTTCGATATGCCTCATTTTCCTTATCTAGAAAATGGGGATAATAATACAGGAGATCCTTCTGTAGGAAGCCTTTCCCAGTCCTCCTTCATCTTAATTCCTTCCTTCTGAGACTGCATCTAATTCATACTATTTGTGGACAGCTAGACATATAGATCACTGGGCTTGGAATCAGGAAAATTAATCTTCCTGAGTTTAAAACCAGCCTCAGACACTTGCTAGATGTGTGACCCTCAGCAAGTCACTTTAACCCTGTTTACCTCAGTTTCCTCATCTGTAAAATGAGCTGGTCAAGGGAACTGGCAAACCACTCCAAGGTCTTTGCCAAGAAAACTCCAAATGGGGTCACAAAGAGTCAGACAAAACTGAAACGACTGAAGAACAACAAATCTTGTTTGTAAGTAGTTTTTTGCATCCTGTCTCCCTGATTAGACTGTGAGCACCTTGGATCAGGACTTTTTGTTTGGGGGGGAAGGAATCTTTCTTTATATCCCCAGCACTTTACATAGTTCCTGTAACATAGCAAGAACTTAATAAATACTAGCTGATAGACTCATTGGCTGAATACATTTCCTCACCTACCTTGTTGATGTGAGAATCAAATCCCAGCCCTCCTATTTTACTACAATAAGCAGTAAGTACAACCTTTGACAAGTCATTTCAACAGTCTGGGCCCCAGTTTCCTCATCCATAAAATAAGAGATTGTATTAAATTAACTTTGAAGTCAGTGTTAGCTCTGTGAAATGAATGTGTTTGGAAGTGATTGGAAAGGATGAAATGAAATAAACCAATGTAAAGTATCATTGTTATACTTTGCAAAAGATCAGGCCTAGAATCTGAGAGAACTCTTTTCATCTCCATCTTCCATTCAACCTAGGCCTAGTTGGTAAGATACAGAGGATTCCAATATTATATTAGTCTAGTTCTATGCATGTAGAAGGTAGCTAGCTGGCGCAATGGATCTAGTACTGGCCTTGGAATCAAGAAGACTTATCTTCATGAGTTCATATCCAGCATCAGACACTTACTAGGTGTGTGACCCTGGGTAAGTTTCTTAACTCTGTTTACCTCAGTTTCCTCATCTGTAAAATGAGCTAGAGAGGGAAATGGCAAATGACTCTAGTATCTTTGCCAAGAAAATCCCAAAATGGGGAAAGAATCATCTGACATTACTAAACAAAAATACATGTAGTAGATAAACAATGAAAGCTTATTGGCTAAGGAACTGGTAAAAAAAAAATCCCCCTACCCTGTCAAATTTTAGCTTTTGACAGTGCATCACTATAGAGAGGCCTGAAGATTTGCTCCTCAGCTCCTTTGCCACTCAAAGCCCTGTTTGGGCAGAAAAATGTCATGGACTCACAGAATCAGAGATCCTTCGGTTCACTTGTTCCTGGCCAAGCATCACCTCTAGAACATTTTCAATAAATGGTCATCCGTAATCTTCTTGGAGGAGAGTTCATGTCAAATGAGGTGAAACCCAATAGCTACTTGGGCAGCCCATTCCTCTTTGGGACAGTTAATTCTTCTTTATTTCAAGCCAGCATTGACTCCTTTGCAACTTCCATCTAATCCTAAAAGTTCTATCCTCTAAGGGCAATCAAAATGAATCCCATCCTTCTTCTATATGACAACCTTTAAAATACTTGAAGATGCTTATCATCTCCCCTATCCCTACCCCAGTCTTCTTTTCTGGAGGCTAGTATCCAATTCCTTCAAATGATCTTTGTATAGTATGGTCTTCAGTCCTTTCACTATCCATATAGTCCTCCTTTCAATGTTCAGATGACTTTGGAAATGGAAGAAAAATTGGAGCCAAGTTCTCTAGTTTTCCTTTTTCTCCAATGTTTTCTGTCCAATTAAAGGCACTTCCAAAGCATATGACAGTTCATCTGGCCATGAAATGGCACAGAATCACAGAATATCAGAGGTGCAAAGGACCACAGAGACAATATACTTCAAATTTTGTCAGCTAAAATTTTCAGGGTTTTGTTTTTAAATCAATGTCAGTTAATCTATTCCCATCTTTTCTCTGGTGCCCTCTTCTCACCCTTTGGGCAGAGAATGCTGTCCCTAATATCCAAACTTTCAGGATAGATTTTGCTTTAAGTCAGTTTATACCTTAGTGGGAAATCAATGCTCTCCCTTCCCTGGGGCATTTGCATTTTAAGCCTAGGCTGTGGTTGTGGAATAGAAGATGCTATTCCCAGTTAAACACTTCTATGCATCGGAATCCCGAAACGAGAGATATTTCAGGTGAATAGGTCCTGGATCAAGGTCTCATAAAATAATGCCCTGTAGGCAACCCCTACTTAAGAATGGAATTGCTAAAGACAATAGTGACAGCACTGGAAAAGGCAAAACCCTCCTGAAGTAAGCCTTTCTGAAAGTTGACCATATGTTCACCTCTAATAATAATAAGAACTCACATTTCTATGATACTTTAAGATATACAAAGTGTTTTCCTCTTAATAATCCCATAAGATCATTAGTACAAGTATTAGTATTCCCATTTTAGAGATGAGAAAACTAAGACTCAGATAATAACTGAATTTTATATAGCATTTTAAGATTGCAAGGAACTTCATTCATATACATTAAATCATTTGACTGTCTCTACAAGTCTGTGATGTAGGTTCTATCAAGTGATTTACTCAGTTACACAAATAGTGAGTGTCAAGATTCAAATACAAAACCTAGACTTCCATGAGTGAAAGAAGAAATAACTGAATGAATAATGAGTGAGTGAGTGAATAATTGAATGAAAAAAACAATTATTAAATGCTTTTTATGTTCTAAGCCCTGTGCAAAGTTCTAGAGAAATAAATAGAAAAGCCATATAGATCTTGCTCTCAAGAAGCTTACATTCTAAAAGATAAAGACTCTCTCTCTCTCTCTTTCTCTCTCACTCTCTCTCTCTCTCTCTCTCTCTCTCTCTCTCTCTCTCCATACATACATACATACATACATACATATATGTGTCAGATATACATATATAGGATAGTGGTGGCAAGACAAGGTGTTTTAGTCTGGGAAGTCACAGAGATGGTGTGTGGAACAATAAAGCAGTTCATTGATATACCCTTTCCAGAGGCAGGGGTAATATTGATCACTGTTCTCAGAGCCAAAGGTAATAAAGGGAGAGGGGTTTACTCACAGAATCAGGAACAAAAATGACTAGGTTGAAAATGAGAATGTCTGGTCCCAGGGATTACAGAATTGGATAATTTAGTTCTTCCTAGGCATGGTTTCCAAGTGACTGAGTGTAGAAAGTAGAGTAGTCAGTCAAGAAAAATTTGTTAAGTGCCTACTATGTTCCAGGCACTGTGCTAAATACTGAGGATATGAAGAAATGCATGACAGTCCCTGACCTGAAGGAACTCACAATCTAATGGGGAAAGAAAACACATTAAGAAAAGCTGAAAAGAGGCGAGGAAGGAAGAGGAGGGGAGGTAGTGTTAGTGTACTGAAGTTCTGAAGCCAAGTGGAGAATGATGATTCTGCTCTGGGCCCCCTTTAAATATTTGGAAGGAGATCTGGATCTGAGAGTAGATTTTCAATGTGTACCCTCCACATTCTTCAATCACAGGGAGGAAAGAACCCAAAGAAAAAAGAATTCTGTTGAGGTATGAGTTACAGAGCTGATTTAGCCTTGTAGGAAGATGAATTTTTGGAGACGATGGTGAAATGCTGGTGAGAAGCCAGATAGGCAGTGAGTAGGTATAATAACAGTCCAAATCCAGTACTTACTCTACTGGACAATGATGATATCTCTTTTACCTGATCACTCTTTCCATATTCCATACTCCGTCTCCTCACAAATCCAGACTTAGTTCACCTCCAAGAATGCATTTCTTCCCTTCCTGTATCATCCTAGACTTTTTATTTTAAGTCCTGGCTCACTCCACCACTTCATTCCATTGTCTTTTCTGCAAATGTCCCACCTCCATTTTAAAGGACATTGCTTTCTGGATGACAAAGAAGCACAGTCATCTGCCAGAGGGGACATGCAGGACCTGTACACTTGGCTCCAATTTCCCTTTCATTTCCAAAGTCATCTGAACATTCAGCCAGACTTTCTCATGACTGATGGATGGCAGGTTTGGGTATAAAAATAGCACTCTGGAATTCAGCAGAGTTGCAGGCCACAATGAAGGGTTTACAGGGATGAGTTCCTGCTTTGCTCATCCATTTATCAATGTACTTTCTTACTTGTCATTTATCATATGCTTTTCTAGGCTTAAAAAGGAAAAAAAAAACCCATGCATTGTTCTCAACATTCTGAGGATTTGTAGCCAGTTAAATAGAACACAAGCTGTCTACAGCTGAGACATATACATACACTGGAGTGCCATTTGATGGACTGAATAGCATGCTAGACTTGGAGTCAGGAATAGCTGGGTTCAAATCCTACCTTGTATGATTGGTAGCTGTATGACCAAAGGTAAGTTGCTTAAACTATCTGAACCTGTTTATGAATCTATAAGATAACTCTGCCACTTTCTCCTTTACTCCTGTCTCACATGAAAAGGTAACACTTCTCAATTCCAAGGTAATCCTTTCTACATGCACAAGTGACTCCATTCCATCCTATCTTATCCAGCAGATTGTCCCTTCTATCATCCCCACTCTCTCACTTACCTTCAGTCTCACTCTGTCTACTGCCTGCTTCCTTACTGCCTACAACATGCCATATCTCCTTCATCCTCAAAAGACCTTCACTTGATCCATCCATCCTATGTTTGAAGCATGTCTTTGCTCCCTTATGTGGCTAAATTCCTTGACAAGGCTCTCTACAATCATTGTGTCTACTCCTTTTCCTCTCACATTCCCCTCTCCTTAGCTTTCTACAGTCTGGCTTATAAAGCTCTCCATGAACTGTTCCCCTCTTGTCTTCCCAAGCTTCTTCCCCATTTTTCACTGCAAAAGATTCTGTAATTCAGTGACACCAGCCTTCTTGCTGTCCTCGAACCTGATATTACATCTCCCAACCCTGAACGTTTGCATTAGCTTTGCTCACTGGCTGGAACTCTCCCCTCCCTTATTTCTGCTTTCTGACTTCCCTCACTTCCACCAGGCTTCACTTAAAGTCTTACCTCCTGCCAGAAATGTTTCCTGATGCCCCATCATGCTAGTTCCCTCTCTATGTTAATCAGCTCCAATTTATCCTTTATATATAGCTTCTTTTTCTACATAGATGTTTGCATGTTGTCTGTAAGCTCCTTGAGGGTGGGACCTGCCTTTCACCTTTCTTATTATCTTTAGTGTTTAACACAGGGCTAATACACAGACACTTAATAAATGCTAGTTGATCAACTGACTGGTAGCTCCCTTATAGGAATTTTGTGGGGACTAAATGAGATAATATATGTAAAACACTTAGTAAACTAAGTGTTATAGAACTGTTAGTTATTATTATTACTTCCATAATTCAAGGATCCATGGGTTTGTCAGTATGTGCTCTCCTACTTATATAGGTCATAATGACTCCATAGCATTAGAGATTTTTTTCCTGAATATTTTATTTTTTCCAATTACATATAAAACATTTTAATGTTCATTTTTAAAAAATTTTAAGTTCAAAATTGTCTCCCTCTCTCTCTCCCCTACACTTGCATTGAGAAGACAAGTAACTTGATATAGGTTATACATGTACAGTCATACAAAACAGATTTCCATATTAATCATGCTATGAAAGAAAACATAGACCAAAAAAAAAAGAACAAGAAGAAAAAAGAAAGAAAGAAAGAAAAGAAAAGAAAGACAGAAAGAAAGAGAAAGAAAGAAAGTTTAGAAAAAGTATGCTTTGATTTGCATTCAAACTCCACATTAATTCTTTCTCTGGAGGTAGGTAGCAACTTTTATTTTTTTGTTTAATCATGAGTCCTTTAGCATTTTCTTAGATCATTGTATTGCTGAGAATAGCTGTCATTCAAAGTTGATCATTGTACAATATTACTGTTAATGTGTACATTGTTCTCCTAATTCTGCTTATTTCACTTTGTTTCATGTAAGCCTTTCTAGATTTTGCTGAAAGCATCCTGCTCATAATTTCTTTTAGCACAATAGTATTCTATCACAATCATATAGTAAAACTTGTTCATCCAAATGAATAAATAGAAGAAAATGAAAAATACCTAATTGGTAAAACAAGTGACATGGAAAGTAGATCCAGGAGAGACAACTTAAAAATTATTGGTCTACCTGAAAACCATGATAAAAGAAAGAGCCTGGACAACATCTCTCAGGAAATCACCAAAGAAAATTACCCTGAGGTCCTAGAACCAGAGGGTAAAATAGTCATCAAAAGAATCCACAGATCACCTCCTGAAAGAGATCTCAAATTGAAAATGCCAAGGAATATTGTAGCCAAATTCCAAGATTACCAGATCAAAGAGAAAATGCTGCAAGCAGCCAGAAAGAAAAAAATTAAATACCATGGAACCACAATCAGGATTACACAGGACCTTGTAGCTTCTACATTAAAAGATTGGAGGGTGTGGAATACAATATTCCATACGGCAAAGGAGCTTGGATTACAACCAAGGATCAACTACCCAGTAAAACTGAGCATAATCTTTCAGGGGAGGAGATGGATATTCAATGAATTAGAGGACTTACAAACTTTCCTGATGAAAAGACCAGAGCTCAACAGAAAATTTAACCTTCAAATATAAGACTTTATAGAGGCATAAAAGGTAAACAGGAAAGAAAAAAACTTGTTATTAATAAGGGCAAACTATTTACATCCCTGCAGGATAAGATGACACTTATAACTCTTGAGAGCTGTAATGTTATGATGACTTTTAAAAGTGCTATATTTAGACAGAGGGCATGGGTATAAGTTGACTTTGATGTGATGGTAAAAAATCTAATTAAGTGGTGAAAAGGGATTGTAATGGGAGAAGAGGTAAGGAGGATGCAGACAAGGGTAAATTATATCATATGAAAAAACACAAAAACTTAATACAGTAGAAGGAAAGAAAGGAGCGAGATGAGCATTGTTTGAGCTTTACTTTCATCAAATTTGGTTCAAAGAGGGAATAACATAATCAGTTAGGTATAGAAATCTAACTTATCCTGTAAGAAGTAGGAGGGGAAAGGGAAAAGAAAAGGGAGGGGTGAATAAAAGGGAGTGAAGAAATAGAAAATGTAAAGGGGAAAAAAAGGGAGGGGGAAGGGAGGGCAGACTGAAGCAGGTGATGGTTGAAAGCAAAACTCTAGTGAGGAGGGAAAGGAAGAAAGGAGAGATAAAAATATAAATAGGGGAGGAATTAGGTTGGAGAGAAAGTAATCATAATTGTGAATGTGAATGGGATGAACTCTCCCATAAAATGGAATGAATAGCAGAGTGGATTAAGAACCAGAATCCTACAATATGTTGTTTACAAGAAACACATTTGAAGCAGAGGGATACACATAGAGTAAAGTTAAAAGACTAAAACAGAATATATTATGCTTCAGCTAAAGTAAAAAAAAAAAAAAAAAAAAAAGCAGGGTTAGTGATCCTGATCTCAGACAAGGCAAAAGCAAAAATAGATCTAATTAAAAGAGATAAGATCCTGGTAAAAGGCACCATAGAAAATGAAGCAATATCATTACTAAATATATATGCATCAAGTGGTACAGCATCCAAATTCTTAAAGGAGAAGTTAAGGGAGACACAGGAAGAAATAGGTAGAAAAACTATACTAGTGGGGAGCCTCAACCTTTCCCTCTCAGAACTAAATAAATCTAACCAAAAAAATAAACCAGAAAGAAGTTAAAGAGATGAATAGAATTTTAGAAAAGTTAGATATAGTTGATCTCTAGAGAAAACTGAATGGGGACAGAAAGGAACATACCTTGTTCTCGATGGTGCATGGTACCTACACAAAAAAATGACCATGTACTAGGGCATAAAAAAACTCACAATCCAATGCAGAAAGGCAGAATTATTAAAGGTATCATTTGCAGATCATGATGCAATAAAAATTATATGTAATAAAAGACCATAGAAAGATAGCACAAACAAAGCCAATGCAACCAAGATTAGGAGGGAAGCAGATAACTGGGAATGAATTTTTAAGCCAATGTCTTTGATAAAGGCCTCATTTCTAAAATATATAGAGAACTGAGTCAAATTTATAAGATTACAAGTCATTTCCCAATTGATAAATGGTCAAAGGATATGAACAGGCAGTTTTCAGATGAGGAAATTAAAGCTATCTATAGTCATATGAAAAAAGTGCTCTAAATTACTATTGATTAGAGAAATGCAAATCAGAACAACTCTGAGCTACCACATCATCCTATCAGATTGGCTAACATGACAAAACAGGAAAACGATAAATATTGGAGATGTGGGAAAATTGGAACACTAAAGTATTGTTGGTGGAGTTGTGAACTGATCCAACCATTATGGAGAGCAATTTGAAACTATGCCCAAAAGACTATAATATTGTGGATACCCTTTGATCCAGCAATACCACTTCTAGGTCCATATCCCAAAGAAATGATAAAAACAGGAAAAAGACCCACATGTACAAAAATATTTGTAGCAGCTCTTTTTGTGGTGGCAAAGAATTGAAAATTGAGGGGATGCCCATCAATTGAGGAATGGCTGAACAAGCCGTAGTATATGAATGTAATGGACTACTATTGTGCAATAGGAAATGATGAGCAGCCAGACTTCAGAAAAACCTTGAAAGAGTTATAAGAACCAATGCTGAGTGAAATGAGCAGAACCAGGAGAACATTATGCACAGTAACAGCCATATTGTGCAATGACTGACTTTGATAGACTTGGCTCCTCTCAGCATTCAAGGATCTTAGACAACTCCAAAAGGCTCATGATGGAAAATGCTATCCACATCCAGAGAAAGAACTATGGAGTCTGAATACAGATCAGAGCACACTATTTGCTCTCCTTTTCTTTTGTTTCATTTTATTGCTCCATTGTTGTGGTTTCTCCCATTGGTTCTAATTCTTCTTTACATCATGAATAACAGGAAAATATGCTTAATATGAATGTATAAATAGAGCCTATATCAGATTGCATGCTGTTGGGGAGAGGTGGAGAAAGGGAGGGGGAGGAAATGTAAAGCTCCAAATCTTATGGAAATGAATGTTGAACCCTAAAAAATGAATGAATTAATTATTTTTTAAAAGCTTGTTCAACCATTCCCTAATTAATGGGCATCCCGTCAGTTTCCAATTCTTTGCCACCACAAAAAGAACTGGTATAAATAGTTTTGTACATATAAGTCTTTTTCCTTTTAAAAAAAATCCCTTTGTGATCTAATATTGCTATTGCTGGGTCAAAGGGTATGGATGGCTTTGTAGTCTTTTAGACATACTTCCAAATTGCTCTCCAGAATGGTTGGATAAGTTCACAACTCTATTGACAATGTATTATTGTCCCCATTTTCCCATGTCCCCTCCAATGTTTATTATTTTCCTTTCCGGTCATATTAGCCAATCTCATAGATGTGAGGTGATATCTCGGGGTTGTTTTATTTTGCATTTCTCTAATTAATAGTGATTTAAGGCATTTTTCATATGAATATAGATAGCTTTGATTTCTTCATCTGAAAACTGTTCATATCTATTGACCATTTATCAATTGGAGAATGATTTGTGTTCTTGTAAATTTGATTCAGTTCTCTACATATTTGAGAAATGAGGTCTTGCTCAGAGAGACTTGCTGTAAATTCCACCAACACTACCTCCAGCTTTCTGCTTTCCTTCTAATCTTGTTTGCATTCATTTTGTTTGTGTAAAACATTTTAATTTAATATAATCAAAATTATCCATTTTATATCTTTTAATGCTCTCTATCTTTTGTTTGATCATAAACTCTTCCCTTCTTCATAGATGTGATAGGTCAACTCTTTTTTGTTCTCCTAATTTATTTATGGTATCACACTTTATGTCTAAATCTTGTATTCATTTTGACTTTATCTTGTTATGTGGTGTGAGATGTCAGTCTTTTGATTTTTTCTAGCAGTTTTTGTCAAAGTCAGTTTTTGTCTGAAAAGTTTGAATCTCTGGGTTTATCAAACACTAGATGACTATTTCATTTACTTTGTATTGTGTACCTAATCAATTCCACTGCTCCACTACTCTTTCTTAGCCAGTACCAGATTACTTGATGATTACTGCTTTGAAATACAGTTTGAGACTTCCTTCATGCTTTTTTTTTCATTGATTCACTCAATATTCTTGACCTTTTGTTCTTCTAGATAAATTTTGTTATTTTCTGTAGCTCTACTTTTTTAGTATTTTGATTGCTGTGTCACTGAATAAATAAATTAATTTAGGTTAAATTATTGGGCTTTTTCAAATTGACTCAGTCTACCTATGAGCAATTAATATTTTATTACTTGTTTACATCTGACTTTATTTGTGTGAAAAGTGTTTTGTAATTGTATTCATATAGTTCCTGGATTTATCTTGGCAGGTTGACTCTCAAATATTTTATATTGTGTACAGTTATTTTAAGAGGGATTTCTCTTTCTAGCTCTTGCTTCTGGACTTTGTTGTTAATATATAGAAATGCTGATGATTTATGTGGGCTTATTTTATATCCTTCAAATTCACTAAAGTTATAAATTATTTTAACTACTTTTTAGTTAATTCTCTAGGATTCTCCAAGTATACCATCATATCATCTGTATAGAGTGATAGTTTTGTTTCCTCATTGCCTATTCTAATTCCTTCTATTTCTTTTTGTTCTCTTATCGTCATAACTAGCATTTCTAATACAATATTGAATAATAGTGGTGATAATGGGCATCTTTGCTTCACCCCTAATCTTATGGGAAAGGCTTCTAGTTTATCCCCATTACAGATAATATTTGCTGGTGGTTTTATTATAGATACTACTTATCATTTTAAGGAAGACTGCATTTATTCCTAAGCTTTCTAATATTGTAATATGAATGAGGGTTGCATTTTCTCAAAAGTTTTTTCTGCATCTACTGAGATGATGATTTCTATTGGTTTTGTTATTGATATGGTGAATTTTGCTGATAGTTTCACTAATATTTAGCCAGCCCTGCATTCCTAATATAAATCTCACCTGGTCATACAATATGACCTAGAGATGTTTATTGAAAGGAGCTATGGCAGAAAAATTTACATTATTGGGACCAACCTGAAGAACCTCAGTACACTAAACCAGAATGGGCTTCAGATGATCATCATGGAGCCCCTATGAGATAGTGAAGGCGAACTCTAGGGGAGGATAATAACATTTTTGTTGTTCTTCAAATGTTTTTCAGTTGTATTCAACTTTTTGTCACACCATTTGGGGTTTTCTTGGCAAAGATACTGGAGCAGTTTGCCATTTTCTTCCAACTCATTTTATAGATGAGGAAACTGAAGCAAACAGGTTAAGTGACTTGCCCAGTGTCACACAGCTAGTAAGTGTCTGAGGTCAGATTTGAATTCACAAAGAATCTTTCTGACTCTGCAATAATACATCACATTTTCATAGAACTTTAAAGTTTACAAAGCACTTTACATGCATTACGTCATTTGATCCCTACAGGAAGCCTGTCAGATAGGTTTTGTTATTATCCCTATTTTACAGATTCAAAAACTGAGACAGAAAAGGGGTAATACAGGGTCACACAGGTAGTGCAGGGCAAAATTTTAAATTCAACTCCTTCAGACACCAAATCAAAAACTGACCATTGAGACACCTAAATATCATGAATCACAAACTTTTCTTTCTTTTGAGCAAAGTTTCCATCAAAAGATATATATATATAATTTCATTTCATTTTTATTATATATGTATATATATTTACATATATATATATGTAGTGTGTGTATCTCCATTTTACAGAGCAACTCTATGAGATACATAGGGCAAAGATTATGATCATCTCCACTTTACAGACAAGGCCTCAAAGAGGGAAAATGATTTGCCCATAGTCATACATCTAGTAAGTCACACTATTCTGAGTTGTGGTCAGTGTTCCTTAGACAATAAACTGGTGAAATCCAATAAAAAGGCTTCTCTGTCATTAGTCTCTCCGTTTCTGACTCTGCTTTTTTACCAATGGGGACATATTCAGATAATGGATCCTGCCCCCGGAGGGCCCAAGGTAAATCCTCCTTAAACTTTCACATATCCGTTGCCATAGAATGTCTTCCCAAAGAAAAATGGACCTGAGGAAGGAAGATTTTGGTAACATTTTTTTTTTGGTTTTTGATTTTTCAATGAATAAACATTTATTTTTTTTCTCACTCCCAACCCTCCCTCCCTACTGGAATAAAAAGAAGGACAAACACTGTAACAAATATGCACAGTCAAACAAAGCAAATTTTCATATTGGCTGTGTGAAAAAAAATGTGGGCCTTCCTCTACATATTAGTCTACCACCTGTTTGTCAGGAGATAAGACATATTCTTCATCAACAGTCCTCTGGAACTGATTCAGTTCATCAGAGTTCTTAGGTTTTTCCAATTTATCCATTTTTTTAAATGAGCAATAATTCTTGAGACTCCAAGAATGCAACTGATCTATTCTCTTAATAGAAAGGATTTTTTTTTATAAATTTATTTATTTTTAGTTTTCGACATTCACTTCCACAAGATTTTGAGTTCCAAATTTTCACCCCATCTCGCCTCTCGCCCCTCCCCCACCCCAAGATGGCATGCATTCTGAATACCCCTTCCCCTAGTCTTCCCTCCCTTCTATCTCTCCCCCCTTCTCTTATCCCCTTCCCCTTCTATTTTCCTGTAGGGCAGGATAGATTTCTGTACTCCATTTCCTGTATTTCTTATTTCCCAGTTGCATGTGAAAACATTTTTTTAAACATGTGTTTTTAAAACTTTGGGTTCTAAATTTTCTCCCTTCCTCCCTCCCCACCCACCCTCATTGAAAAGGCAAGCAACTCAATATAGGTTATACATGTGCAGTTATGCAAAACACTTCCATAGTAGACATGTTGTGAAAAACTAACTCTATTTCCCTTAATCCTATCCCACCCACCCATTTATTCTATTCTTTCTTTTGACCCTGTCCCTCCTCAGAAGTATTTGCTTCTGATTATCCCCTTCCCCAATCTGCCCTTCTCTCTATCATCCCCCTGTTCTCTTGTCCCCTCCCCCCCCATTTTCCTGTAGGGTAAGACAGATTTCTATACCCAATTGAATGTGTATGTTATTCCCTCCTTAAGACAAATCCTATGAGAATAAGATTCACTCATTCCCTCTCACCTTCCTCGTTTCCCCTCCACTGTAAGAACCTTTTCTTATCTGTTTTATGTGAGATAATTTACCCCATTCTATCTCTCCCTTTTTCCTTCACCTAGTATAATCTTCTCTCACCCCTTAATTTTATCCTCCAGATATGACCCCTTCATCTTCAACTTACCCTGTGCCCTCTATCTATCTATCTATCTATCTATCTATCTATCTACATATATACATATATATTTTTTCCCTCCAACTACCCCAATACTGCCAAAGGTCTCATGAGTTATAAATACCATCTTTCCATGCAGGAAGGTAAGCAGTTCAACCTTAATAAGTCTCTTATGATTTCTCTTTCCTGTTTACCTCTTCCATGTTTCACTTGAGTCTTGTATTTGAAAGTCAAATTTTCCATTCAGCTCTAGTCTTTTCATCAAGAATGCTTGAAAGTCCTCCTTTTGACTGAATGACCATTTTTTCCCCTGAAGGATTGTACTCAGTTTTGCTGAGTAGGTAATTCTTGGTTGTAATCCTATCTCCTTTGCCCTCCGGAATATTATATTCCATGGCCTGCAGTCCCTTAATGTAGAAGCTGCTAAATCTTGTGTTATCCTGATTGTGTTTCCACAATACTTGATTTGTTTCTTTCTGGCTGCTTGTAATATTTTCTCCTTGACCTGGGAACTCTGGAATTTAGCTACAATATTCCTAGAAGTTTTCCTTTGGGGATCTTTTTCAGGAGGGGATCACTGGATTCTTTCAATTTCTATTTTGCCCTCTGGTTCTAAAATATCAGGGCAGTTTTCCTTGATAATTTTATTGAATTATGATGTCTAGGCTCTTTTTTGATCATGGCTTTCAGATAATCCAATAATTTTTAAATTCTCTCTCCTGGATCTATTTTCCAGGTCAGTTGTTTTTCCAATAAGATATTTCACATTATCTTCTATTTTTTCATTCTTTTGTATTGGTTTTACAGTGCCTTGATTTCTCATAAAGTCACTAGCTTCTAACTGCTCTATTCTAATTTTTAAGGAAGTATTTTCTTCAGTAAGCTTTTGGACTTCCTTTTCCATTTGGCCAATTTTGCTTTTTAGGGCATTTTTCTCCTTATTGGCTTTTTGGAACTCTTTTGACATTTGGGTTAGGCTATTTTTGAAGGTGTTATTTTCTTCAGTATTTTTTGGGTCTCCTTTAGCAAGCTATTGACTTGTTTTTCATGATTTTCTTGCATCACTCTCATTTCTCTTCCCAGTTTTTCCTCTACTTCTCTTACTTGCTTCTCAAAATCCTTTTTGAGCTCTTCCAAGGCCTGGGACTGATTCATATTTTTCTTGGAGGCTTTGGATGTAGGAGCTTTGACTTTGTTGTCTTCTTCTGGTTGTATGTTTTGATCTTCTTTGTCACCAAAGTAAGATTCTATGGTCTGACTCTTTTTGTGAGGTTTGCTCACGATCACAGCCAATTACTTGAGTTTTAAACTCTTTGTTAAGGTAAGAGTCTGCTTCCAATGTGGAGAATGTACTGTCCCAAGCATCGGGGGTTTGTACAGCTGTTTTCAGAGCTACTTCTAGGGACCTGTAAATTTTCAGTTCTTCCAAGGTGGTATGATAAGGGGTGAGGTGTTTACTCCTTTCTTGGCCTGTGCTCTGGTCTATAAGTGACCACAAGCAGTCTTTTCAGTCTTGGAACTGTGAGGAGAATTTCCTCTCCACCACCACTTCAAGCTCCACCATGCCAGCACTCCTCCTCACCCCAGGATTGCAACACAGAACTGTGACCCAGATCCAAGTACAGGCAAAGCAAGAGATTCCTGACTCAGCACTGGCAAAGAGGTCCCTGCAATCCCCCTCTGATCAGCCACCCAATTCCCCCTCAGTCTGTGGGCAGAAAGCTCAAGAAGCAGCTGCTACACTGGAGCCACACTTGGAACTTGTGACTGGGAACTAGTTTCTCTCTCTCACTGCAGACACAGACACTTTTCCCACTTACCTTCTAAGTTGTCTTTGGTGTTCGTGGGTTGAGAAGTCTGGAAACCACCACAGCTGCCTGCAATTCAGTCCTCTGAAGCCTGCTCCAGGTTTGCTGTGGTTTGTGCGCCCATGCCGAACTGTGTTCCTCTCCCCACCCGGAGTGATATACCTTTCTGATCAGCCATCCAATTTGTCTTGGGCTGGAAATTTGTTTCACTCTGTCTTTTTGTGGGTTCTGTTGCTTTAGGATTTGTTTAGAGCCATTTTTTTTTA
This sequence comes from Vombatus ursinus, assembly GCF_900497805.2. Lineage (NCBI taxonomy): Eukaryota > Metazoa > Chordata > Mammalia > Diprotodontia > Vombatidae > Vombatus > Vombatus ursinus. The sequence continues at coordinate 15,731,231 of NW_020945437.1, forward strand.
CAGGTATTTGGAGTGGTTTGTGGGAGAGCTTAATCAAATCACTGCTTTCACTCTGCCATCTTGGTTCTGCCCCCAGAAAGGAATTTTCTTAAGACCACTTGGGTATCAAAGCATGCACAAGCATATCTAGAGGAAGGCGATATGGGAGTAGAAAGTCACCTAAGCTGTCAGACATAGTCATGATATTGGCAGGTTTTGTTTAACTGTTGGTGTTTTTTTTTTTATTTTTCATGTTACAAGGGAGTGTTCAATAGAAAGCACATCAAGAAATGACAGTCATAAAAAATAAAGGCAGTAATCAAACCATCAACCCTAAAAAAATCACTTTGTAAACCTTAAAGTGACATAGAAATATAAGTGATATTTCTTCTTTTTACAATTGACCTTATATACACAGCCAAGAGACATCTTTTCTTGGGACACTTGGATACTTTTACTTTTGGGGGAAGTAACAGATAGAAGAGAGCAACAGTTGAGCTTTAGTTCAGCAAAGAATTGAGGGGAAAACTGGAACATTTCCTTGTTACTATCTCTGAAATCACCTATATGATAATTCTCTGATTTTATAGTCCTCAGCCCATGTGAACAGCTCTAAGACTTACCTCTCCTTTCATGCTTAAACAAATATTTTTCCCTAAGGCATGTTTCAAAAACATAAATTTGTTCTATCACTATTAATATATTGGGGAACATTTTTGAGTATCCCTGAATTTTGAGATTACTTTTACTTTATTTTGTTCACAAGAATGCAGAAGATTGTACAACTTCACAATAACTCACAATCTGTAATCCTTCCAATGCCCACCTCCACAAGCAAACTTCAGGCCTTTTTCAAGTTCTAGTGCCATATTTATTGTGTATCTCCTAGAGCAGTAGGACCTAGGACTGATCTGCCTCTACCCTACCTCTTTACCATATATTCATCATGGTATCCATCCCTGAGGCCCAGAATTGTGGCCTGCCCAACCTGTTTAACACTTTACCAGCCTAGCCCATGGGAACCAGGCCTAAGGCTGAGCAGCAGCCCAAGGCTTAGGACAGTACCACTATTTGTTGCAATATGTTTTTTAAATGATTTAATATGTATACAACTATGCGATCATTTTTATTAGTTTCTATCTTTTTATGTGTCACTGATGAAATTTTGAGTATTGTAACCTTAACCACATTGTCCCCATAAGGTGTGTGGTTTTTAGGCAACAATTTTATATAGCTATGTGCTTCTTAGGGAACCCATATGATCTTTCATAGCAGAACTGACTATACACTGGTACCTGGATTCCCAGAACATCACCTACTTGTATCATGAAAAACATAGATTGTTTCTTTGACATTCTATTTTATTAGAAACATACTAAACTTCTTTCTTTATTAAGGCAGAAAGAGCCATGTGTTTTAAGAAAATGTTCTTCCCATCTGTACATCAGATGTCTTTCCCATAGAGGGAAAGGTCTGGAGAGAAAAGATCATGTTTTCATGGTTAGTCTTTTTTGATGCAGTATCTATTCCCTTATAAGAATAGGATCTAGGGTTGGAAGGAACCTTATGAATCATCTAGCCCCTTTCATTTTATTGAGTGAAGACTCAGACCTAGAGGAAAGAAGTGGCTTCTCTAAAATAACATAGCATGTTAGCTACAGAGCCAAGACTCTCTAAAAAGAGTTTAATTGCACGTGGGTTTGCTAGCTTTGGATCAAGACAGAAAATGGTGAATAGTATGAAAGAAGACTAACCTGGAAGTCAGGAGAATAGGCATGTTTTCTTATTTTGTCCCTAACTAATGAGGAGACCTTGGGCAAATCAATTCATAGGCTTTGATTTCTAATATCTAAAAGAAAGAAAATAACATTTGCAATTTCTATTTCATGGAATTGTTCAGTTCAGTGAACATTTATTAAGTGCCTACTATGTTCTGGGGATAAAAAGAAAGGCAAGAAATTTACAGTCTATTGGGGGAGTTGCCACAAAAATAGCTCTATACAAATAAGATATATACAGAATTAATTCATTGAATATACTCTCAGATGGTAGAAGTCACTAGCATTAGACAGGGCCAGGAAAGGTGGCTTGCAGCAAATAGGATTTTAGGTGAGATATTAAAGAAGTGAGGAGGCACAGATGAGAATGGAGAGGCAGCAAGGAAATAGAATGTTGTATGCATGGAGCACAGTGACTATTCAATGGATCTTAGATGATATAGTGAGAGTAAAACTGGACAAGTAAGAGGGGGCCAAGTTATAAAGGGTTTTAAAAACCAAACAGAGGATTTTGTATTTTATCCTAAAGGTAGTAGGGAGCTAATGGAGCTTCTTGACTGAGGGGGTGATATAATTGGACCTGAGTTTATTAATAGCTGAGTGGAAGATGGACTGGAGTGGGAAAAGGCTTGAGCCATGGATTCATAACAAAAGGTTATTGGAATAATCTAGAAATGAAGAGATAAAAACATGTACCAGAGTGATGACAGTGTCAGAAATAAGGGATTATATACATGAGATATTGTGAAGGCAAGGTTGATGAGACTTTGCAATTGATTGCTATGGGAAGGTGAGATAGAGTGAGGAGTTCAGGGTGGCATCTATATTATGGGCCTGGGTGACTAGGGAGATGGTGGTGCATTTAAAAATAATAGGGAAATTAAGAGGAAAGGAAGAATCTGGGATGAAATTAGTTTATTTTTTGACATTTTGAGAAAATTGCTACTGGACATCCAGTTTAAGATATCTGGACAGCTGGAGATGGGAGATGGGAGATGGGAGGTCACAAGAGAAGTTAGGTCTAGGAAAATAGATCTGAGAATCATTTGTATAGAGATTATAACTGGATGTAAGGAAGTTAATAAGATCACTAAGAAAAAAAAGTGTAGAGGAGAGGAGGGCCCAGAACAGACCCCTACCCCTGTTTAGCAGGTATGACATAGATGAAGATACAGCAAAGAAGATTAAGGAGTAACCACACTGGTGAAGGGGAAAAGCAGGATAGAGCAATGTCACAAAGACCTAGAGAGAAGAGATTATCAAGGAGATAATGATTGACAATGTCAAATGTTTCTGAGAGGTCAAGAAGGATGAGTGTTGAAAAAAGGTCATTAGTTTTGACAATTAGAGAATTGGTATTTTTGGATAAAGACTGTCTCAGTTGAAAGGAGAAAGTGTCACAATGGATTGTAAAAGTGGGAGCTATTGGCAATAATAACAGGGATAGACACTTGACCTGTTATTTCCCTGTTATAGGGAATTGCTTGATAAGGAAACTCTCTCTACTAAGGCAAGTTGGCATCTTCTTTGCAAACTATGCAAACTAAGAGAATTACT
>NW_020945437.1:15734554-15744966 GCF_900497805.2 Vombatus ursinus
ACAGGATGTGAACTCAGATCTTCCTGTACCACATCACTTCCAGTGCATCGTGCACCACAATTTCTGACTAATCCTCTGAGCATCAGAGATTTTTAAAATTGGAAGGGAACTTAGAGATCATTTAGTCTGATCCTCTCAACTTACAGAAAAAAAAGAAACCAAGGCTTAGAAAGCATTAGAGTGACTTGTCTAATGTTATGTGGGTAATTAGGGTCAGCGTTATTTGCATGCCTCCTCACTGCTTCTCCTCACCTTGATTGAAGGCTTGCTGGCTATGATATGCATTACTCCATGACGGTTCTTCTGATGTTAGGTTGTTTTTTTGTAGTATGTTCTTTGTAGTTCATCTTCTGAAGCACCCAATGCACTTGATGTTAAATCATGTAGAGAGACTAGTATGCTTGGGAAAAGACAGTTATAAACACAACCCTTCTCTCTAGCTCTTCTCTATTATTAAAAAAAAACATTTGGATGGGCATAAAGGCAGGTGGGCACATGAGGAGATCACATTTCTTATAATGGGTGACTCTTTCTGCCTTAAGAAAGAAGGAAAATTAGTATTCTTCTAATAGATAGAATGTCATGGAAAAGTTCAACCTTCTTCATAATACTGTAATTAGTATTTCATATACTATAATTTTACTCTTGATGAGATAAGCACTTTCTGAAGAAATTTCAATATCTATATTGCTAGTGCTAGCAAAAAGGCAATTTAAAATGACAAATTTTAATGCATAATGACTGCCCCAACCTTTTGATGTAGGAGCATGAATATCAAATTCTCTAAGTGTTAAAGACTTTTTAGGTGCCTTCAAGGGGTTGGTGCCTTTATAACCAAGAATGGGAGCTGAGAGGTTCCCATCTCATCTTGGTGCCTCTTTGCTTATTGAGCCAATTGGAAAGGTTCATAGCATCAAAGAATCTCAACGCTACAAAGGATGGTGAAGGTCATCTAGTTCTATTCATACCTCATAATGAATAATTCTCTCTTCTCTTCTTACTCCATCATCATCATCATCATCATTATCATTATCATCACATTCACCTGAAGCAATAGACCCTTCCCTTCCTTGATTGGACCCTTTCCCCATCATAGCTAAAAATGCCATTTTTCTTCTCATTAGGACTTATTGAATGTTTCAACTGTTTCTCAGCTTCAGGACTTGTGACATTATTTTTAAAGGACTACAATCCTTCAAATGCAGTTAACAAACCCTCATACCCTGTGTATATGCCTGTTTCTATTAGTATACCTACATACACACATATGTACATGCATTTGTGTGCGTATATGTGCTTATATGTGTGTATATGTGTCTATCTGTGTGCATATATATTTGTGTGTGTGTGTGTATGGAGAGAGAGAGAGAGAGACAGACAGACAGACAGACAGACAGAAATAGAGAAAAAGAGACAGACAGACAGATAGACAGAGAGACAGCCAAGGTGCACGGTGGATAGAGTAGAGCACCAGACGTATCTTCATGAGTTCACATCTGGCCTCAGACACTTACTACCTGTGTGACCCTGGGCAGGTCACTTAACCCTGTTTGTATCAGTTTCCTTCTCTGTTAAATGAGCTGGAGAAGGAAATGGCAATGAAAATCCCAAATGCAACCACAAAGGATCAGACATGACTGAAATGACTAAACAACAAAAATACCTACATATACACATGATGTCCCAAAAGTCTTGGTGCTTTTGTTCATGCTTTGATAGCTTCAGAAATATAAATGCTACAAACTTGGAAAAGATCACATTTGAAAGGTATGTTATTTTAAAATATTAATGTTTCTTATTAATATTTTATTCATTTACCACACTAGTTGATTTTCAAACTTTGCCAAAATTTTCACCAGCTGCTATTCAGTAACTGAAAGGATTGCATTTGCAATCTTAGCCTTAAGGTCATCCAAAGAGCAAGATTTGGATACATATATAACAATTTTCATGTGATACCAAGAGATAAATTATAATAGAGTTAAATGAAGTGATGGAAGTGGCCGAACAATCGAACTCTTCTGCCAATTCATCACTCTCAGAAGGTGTCATCCAGAAAACTAAATTAAATTTTAAAATTTATTATTAAAAATTCACAAATCTAAGTATGTATAAAAGCAATTTAAATAATTAAATTTTCAAATAATGCTGTTGTAAGTTTGTAATATTTACACTTCTAAAGTGATTAAAGCTTGAAACTGCCCTAAAACTTTTATGATATATTCATTAATATGTATATAAATGCATATACATATGCATGTCTATATGCATGAATGTGTTTTATACACACACGTGTATGGATATACACATATATGTAAGTGTTCATGTACATATGTTACAGTAGAGACCGGACCTGTGATTTCACTGGGATAGAGAACTTCTTGATCAAAAAAAAAAATCCCTCCATTAATTGCAGTCAACATCTTCTCTGGAACTTACAATCTTACTGTTGTCTGAGGCACTGAGATGTTACATGACTTAGGAAGGGACAGAAAACTACAATGTGTTAGAGACAAGACTTGAACTCAGATCTCAAAACTGGCTTTCCGTTATACCAAGCCACATCACTTCTAGCTAGGCTTCCTTTAAATATGTAATGGTTGGTGACTTCCTTAAGCATCCACATATGTCCATGACACATGTATCCACATTTTTTGCCGTATCTCCTTTTCTGTTCACCATAGCTGTTGAGATCACAGAACTTATACTTGAGAGTTTCTCATTCCTCTTGGACTGTCTTCTCTTAGAAATTTTAGACCGTAGACTCCTATGTATCCTTTGTCAGACCTCTCTGAAATATAATCCTTTAAATCATGGTTGCATGTAAGAGATTGCCTGGCTTTCTGCCCATTAGCTATCACATCATTTCTATTTTTTTTTTAATTCCTGACCTTTTTTCTGATCAGAATCATGTCCAAAATCGCAGATTCCATCATCTCTCCTTTCAGTATTCAAAGAGCCAAGTCATCACTGAGGCAAATTACGAATTTTTTTTAGATTTTATTTTATTTTATTTTTAATCATGAAATGCTCTGGCAGACTTCGATAGTTGAAAGCCTTCATTATTGACATTTCCTCCTTCCGTGAAGGCTTTGTTGTCTACTTCCAAAATTCATTATACCTTCTATGTTTCGTCTGTGTGGTCTCTAAAATTTCCACCACTCTATTATGTCAATTTTCCTGGTGCTATCAACAAGCATTTATTAAGCTTGAGCTTGACTTTAAATGGTCCCTCAGTGTCGTACTCCACAATCTAAAATAATAATAATAGTTAACATTTATATGGGGCCTACTGTGTTCCAGGCACAGTGCTAAGCACTTTATAGTTATTATCTTATTAAATAGATCCTCACAACAACCCTGCTAGGTAGGTGCTGTTATTATCCCCATTTGACAAAGGAGGAAACTGAGATAAATGAGACTAAGTGACTTGTTCAGGGTCATAGAGGTAGGAAGTATCTAAGGCCAAATTTAACCTTAGGTCTTCCTGACAGCAGGCTCAGTGCTCTATTCATTGCACCACATTGTTGCCATGCAATAAATGTTGGGCTGAATTGAATTGTAAAACACTAAATGAATGAACTAAAAAAAAAAACAAAAAAAGTTTTTATTAAGTGTATACTTTGTGCTAAGACTTGTGCTAAGGGGGAGTGGGAGAGAAAGTACAGAAATACCAAAATCAAATCAGTCCCTGCCCTTAAGGACTTGTACACATATAAGAAAGGGGTATCTAGGGAGGAGGCAATGGACAGCTTTCCTGGTGTCAGGAAAGCTTGAGTTCAAATCTGACCTTAGACCCTTACTAGCTGTGTGACCCTGGGCAAATCACTTAATCACAAATCTGCCTTAATCCTTTGGAGAAGGAAATTCCAAACTACTCAAGTATCTTCATGGCCAGTATTGGTCCACAGAGGCACACAGATTTCAAAGTGAGCCAGTGAAAACAAAAATCCAGGGAAGAATATTTGGTTTGTAAATTCATAGGGATAGTAAGTAGAATCTTAGGAGAGTGTAATGACCACTCTTTCCAATGAAGATGTCTGTATTGATTTGATTATGATTCCAGAACTAGAAAGTAGGGGTAGAGTGCCCTCTAAATTTGAGGCAATATACTGGTTGCTAGGAATAGGAAGACAAAAAGGATTAGTATTGTGACTATCCAGTGAGGACTCTCCCTTTGGGAAGGGTGGGGGAGGGAACCAAACATTTTTAAGGTCCTACTATGTGCCAGCCATCATGCTCAGCACTTTAGAAATAGTATCTTATTTAATCCTCACAGCAACCTTGGGAGGTAGGTGCTTTTAATGTCCCCATTTTACAGATGAGAAGACTGAGGCAGATGGTGATTAAGTGACTTGTCCAGGACCACACAGCTAGTACATGTCAGAGGCTAGATTTGAACTCCAGTCCTCCTGATCCCAGGCCCAAAGCTCTAACCACTGCACCACCTAACTGCCTCTACCAAAGCAAAGCAGATGCACTCTACAATTTATCATCTTAGAGAGCTGTCCAGGGTCCTAAAAAGCTAAATGATTTGTTTAGAATCAGTGAGCCAGTACAAGTCAGTGGCTAAGCATGAACCAAACTCTTCCTGACCAAGGCCAAGTCTTCCCCAAGCTGCCTACAAACTGTATGGATAATAAATACAGCCCTTGGATTTCAGTATCACCACTGCTTCTCTAATACCCAGGCTGGAATTAGAGCTTGTTTCTTTTCCACTTGGATCTTCCTGCTGAGAAACCACAGTATTTGAAACCATTCCTATCTCAGACATCATCACAGAGAAATCAGTTTGATGGAATCTTGACTTAAGCCTTTATCTCTTCTCTGTGGTTGCATTCCCTCTCTGAAATCCCAACCCTCTCACTGGCAATTTGTCCCACAAACAATAGTCTGCTCCTCACCTTTTACTGCAAAGGGGTGATTTAAGCTCTGTGGGAATCTGGATTCTTTAAGAACTGAAGGTGGCCACCCAATACAATGTAGAGCACAGAGCAAATGATTCAACATGGCATCTCCCATCCAACTTTATTCACTGAAATTAAGAATGAAATAACAGAGAGACATAAAGCTACAAAGAGAAAAATGCCATCTTATTGATGAGGCCTAGAGGTTTAGGGGTGCTGGGACCCCGAGATCATGGCACTCAGGTCCTGCCTGAAAGAATTAAACCCAAGCCTTCTTTCAGCCAAAGATAAGGTTTATTAAAGATTCGCCATATTAGCCAGGCTCTTAAGGAATCTGAGCATCTATGAGCTATTGGCTAGATTGTAAAAATCTGAGCAGTGGCTAGATTATTAGAATCTGAGCACTTTAATGGAGACAAGATGGACCTTATATACAGAAAGGCTGTGGGAGGGATCTAGGAAAGATCTTGATGGGAGTGACTGGAATGGGGTCTAGATAGGGTCAAGGGTGGGAAATAGCGAGGAGCCATAGGGAGGTGAGACAGTGGAGGGCTAGGCTAGGTTAAGGGTAACAGAATTGAGAGATTGGGCTTAGGGATAACAAAAAGCCAGTTGATGGAACTATAGCCTCAGACGAATGCCAGAGATTTGGCCATGTGAGAAAGTCCAGGGTTTTTCCTTTTTGGGGTCCAGATCCTATCACTTGGTATAGGTAGGAAAATAAATGCTGGTGCAAGTGGGCTTCAAGATCAGAAGGAAGCAAGGCAGGATGATATCTCCAATTCTTATTGCTACTCATACTGTGCTATCTAGTGTGGGTGGGTGGCAGGAGTGTAGACGGGGCATACTGAAAGGAAAGTAGAAGACCAGAATTCAAATCTTAGTTAGATACCTCTTTGCCCTTTGGCAAGTCAATTCTTTGTGTCTCATTTTATTTTATTGTAAAAATCACTCACTTATAAGATTTAGGGCCAAAAGATGTTAATCAAGTTCCTTCATTGTGTTGTTCTTGTTTGTTTCAGAGCTCTGATTTAATCAGTGCAAGGAGTTCCCAATATAGAAATCCCCTTTGCCATGCCTATCTATAACTTTGAGTCTTACCCAATTGAAGAGGTTAAGTAACTTGCTCATAGTCATGAAAACCATGTGTCAGAAGCAGAGCTTGAATTCAGAACTTCATGATTCCAAGACTCTATATCAATCCTCCAACCCCTGCTATCCCCTCTGCCATTGTACAGATGAAAAAACTGAGGACCAAAAAAGTTAACTGAGTTGTCCAAGGGCACACAGTAAGAAGAAAGTCAGGTCTCTGAAACTTTCTGCAACATCATGTGAGGGACTTGGGATAAGGTTACTTCCTTCTTTAGGATTCAATGATTTTGCAAAGCTTCATTCTAATACTGGGTCTACCACTAACTGTGTCTTTAAGCAACTGATTTCAACTCTGTAAGCCTCATTTTTCTTATCTGTAAACAGAGAGAACTGGACTAAATAATCTTTAAAGTCTTTTCTATCTGTAATAATCATACACATACATATTTCTTGTTTGTGAGTAGTTTCAGTCATGCCCAACTCTTCATGACCTTATCTGGGTTTTTCTTGGCAAAGATACTGGAGTGGTTTGTCATTTCCTTCTCCAGCTCATTTTACAGCTGAGGAAACTGAGACAAATGCGGGCTAAGTGACTTGCCCAGGGTCACATAGCTAGTAAGTGTCTGAAGCCACATTTGAACTCAGGTCCTTCTGACTCCAGGCCTAGTGCTCTATCCACTGTACCATCTAGCTCCCCTCATATACATATAGTGTTTTGCAAATCTTAATGTGCTGTATAACTATTTATTAGTATTGTTATTGTCATCATCATCATCATTATTATTGTTGTCTCTAAAGTCAGTAGTATAAGTGCATAATTAGACTGGTTGTTTTCTTTTTCTTTCTTTTTCTTTCTTTTTTTTTTCTTTTTTTGCTTTTTTGGTGAGGCAATTGGGATTAAGTGACTTGCCCAGGGTCACACAGCTAGTAAGTACCAAGTGTCTGAGACTGGATTTGAACTCAGGACCTCCTGACTTCAAGGTCGGAGCTCTATCTGCTATGCCACCCAGTTGCCCCTACTGGTTGTTTTCTTAACCCTCCAGAAAGTTTCCAAGTCACTGATGAGCTCCTCTTAGGAAAGACAGACTGATAATGTAGAAGATAAAATTATAATTAGAATTATATGTTGGGAGAAAAGTGAGGGAGAAACCTTTGCCAACTACTGCAAAACCTAAGACATTAGAGAAAAACTGAAGAAATGGTTAGGGTAAAAGATGACATGAGAGGCCAGAGGAGTTAATAATTCATAGAGAGTTATGGTTGGCATTTGTAAATTTGATAAGTTGAAGAAACTGGGGATGTTTAGCCAGAAGGGATGAAGACTTAGAGGGAACATGATCACTTTCTTCAAGTATTTGAAGGGCTGTCATGTGAAAGAGAACCAGGCTTGTTCTCTTTGGCTCCAGGGGGCATGCCAACAACCAATCTGTGCATGCTGCAGAGGTAGATTTTTGGCTCAATATAATGGGGCCAGTGGAGGGAACCATTTCTTAATGATTGGGACTGTGCAAAAATGAAATGCGCTGCCCAGGAAGGTATGAGGTCTTCTGGGGGTTGTCAAGCAGATCCTGGGTAAACACGTGTCAGAAATTTTGTAGAGGGCAAATTTCTGCTTAGGAATGGTTTATATTAAGGGCATCTGTGGTATCTCCCAATTCTGAAATTCTGAAACTATATGAGTCATTGTAAATTAGTCTGGCTAATTAATTTATCTTAAAGTATCATTTTTTTTTTTAACAAATGCTTATTTTCAGTCTATGGGGTTCAATAGGCTAGTGAAGATTAAATGTGAAATTACTGGGAGTAAAAGACAGTTTGGTGTAGCAGGAAAAACATTATCAATCAACCATCAGCCAATCGGCAAACATTTATTAAACATCAATGACTCCTGGCCAAGTTCTGGAGGAACAGTGCTGGGAACACAAAGACAAAAGCAAGAAAATTCATCCCATAAAGCAACTGATATTATCCCTACTCACTTAATCCCAGTGGATCCCTGTTGCCTCCAGGATCAATTACAAAATGGTCTTTGGCATTCAGATCTAGCCCTCTCCTACCTTTCCAGTCTTCTTACACCTTACTCTCCAACAAGCATTCTTTGATCCAGAGACTCTGGCCTCCTGGATGTTCCATAAACAAGACACATGATCTCTCAACTCTACCTATTTTCTCTCCTTCTTTTCCAAGTCTAGAATACACTATCTCATCTGCTCCACCTACTGACCTTTCTGACTTCCATTAAGCCCCAACTATAATCCCATCTTTTACTGAAAGCCTTCTCCAACCTCTCAATTCTAGTGCCTACTCTCCATTGGTTATTTTCCATTTATCCTATATAAAGCCTGATTTGTATATATTTGTTGGCATGTTGTGTCTCCTATTAGATTATAAGCCTCTTGAGGGCACAGACTGTCTTTTACCTCTTTTTTATCCTCAATGTTTAGCATATTTCTTGACACATAGTAAGTACTTAATAAATGTTTATTGATTGGAGGTATAGAGGGTTTTTAATTTGAGTAAGTCACCCTCCTTGGGACTGAGTTTCCTCATCCATAAAACAAAAGGTTGAAAGAGATGATCTGAAAGATCTTTACGAAATCTAAATCCTGTGATTCTAGAATTTTATTTCATTTTCAGAGGAAACACAAACAATAAGTGAACACACAATTTTGTCACTCATGCCTAAGGATGAATCAGTGCCATGGCCAACAAGCTTCCATTCGTTGGCAGAATGAAGCACCTCTGTTAAATCTGTGTTAAGTGACTCATGAGTAAGTGGCAGCTCCACATCAAAGTTAGGTTATATGTGAAGGGGCCAAATAGTGTGTAACACCCCCCACACCTCCCATGTAAAAAAGCAGTAATGTTAGAGTGACTTGAGAGGCAACATGTCTTATAGGATATAGAACTGAAGTCAGAGCCAGGAAGACCTGGGTTCAAATTTGGCACCTGAAACATACTGACTGTGTGACCCTTGGCAATCCAGTTAACATCTCACTGCTCTAGGCAACTTTCTATTACTCTAATTGGCTGAGAAAGTGCCAACCTGCATTCTCCATCTGGGAATTCTCTGTATCAATAAAATCATGGCTCCACAAATTCTCAAGTCATCATTCTGTACTCTTAGCTCCAACACTTACTAGTAATATGATGTTGATACATGCATTTCATACCTTTCTGCCTCAATTTCCCCATTAATGAGATAATAATATGTGAACTTTTTTTTTCCTCAGAAGGTCACAGTGAGTAAGGTATTTTTTAAAAGATAATATATTATAGAAATGTGCCATTATTTGTTCTTATTTTTCTCATCCTCTTTTTGGACATTTTCCTGGTAACTTGATTGATCTTTCTTCTTTCTACTGTTTGGCACTTTGGCAGCAACAGTAGGGGCAGAAAAAGTACTGTCCATGGAATCAAAAGATCTGAGTTCAAATTCCAACCCTGTCACTAACTACCTGTGAGACTCAGAGGAAATCAGTTCCTCTTGCTAGACTTCCTTGTCTTTACCTGTCAGTTGGGGAAGTTGAAGTAGCATACATCTAATGTCCCTCATAGCTTTTAAATCCTACCGTTCTATAATTGGAATAAATAATAGTGGCCCAGCTTCTCTGGACACCCCTCTATGTGCACATATGCACATAAATTACAAATGCACACACACACACCTATACACATACATACATCTACCAACCCTTTGTGACAGAAGGAGGAAAAAGAATAGATGGAGTCTCAAACCGTCTTGACTCTCCTTCTTTGTGTGTCAGCATGAGGGTCTAAAAGAAGGATTGCGTCTTAGGTTATGGGCACATCTTCTACTTTCTTTGTACTACAGAGACTCTTTTAATGGTTCTGTAAATCAAACGGACCAAGATAATAATTTCCATCTGTGTATTTGAGGATTGTTTATAGCAGGTAGAAAACTCTGGGAAATTCATCATCCCATTTGGAGAGTAACCTGTGGGCAGCTGCTAAATCTTTCTCTTAGAGAAAATTTCCCAGAACCCATTTGCTTGAAAGATATGAGCATGTTCTTCCCAATAAATAAAGACCTTTACAAAAAAAATCCCTTTATAGACTAAATACAATACTTTGATGGAAGATATATATTCCACAGGAGAGGAATGCTTTTGACATGCTTATTAGATAAACATGTTGAATATATTATTCTAAAGAGCAATTTTACTGGCATGGAATGTGCCCAGTCTCTTACTCTGCCAATGCAGTGCTTGATATGAGGTGTTTCTTTGATACTGTGACAGGTTATTGGTTTGGTTGATGAATGAAACATGGTATCTACTTCTATGGTAATAGTAGAGACTTGATATCTCTTAATGGAATGAATGGATGGATGGATAGATGGACAGATGGATGGATGGATGGATGGATGGATGGATGGATGGATGGATGGAT
>NW_020945437.1:15744976-15787370 GCF_900497805.2 Vombatus ursinus
GGATGGATGGATGGATGGATGGATGGATGGATGGATGGATGGATGGAGGGATGGATGGATGGATAGATGGATGGTGCTGGTCTGGTGACCTAAATTCAAATCATAGCACTGGCACTATGGACAAGTCACTCCCATTCTGTGTGTCTGCAATAATTCTCTTTAATCAGAGAATGATAGTGATCCATACAAGATTATTTTAACAGAGGCATGACAATAACATCATCAGGTTTATGTATTAAGGAGACTGAATACCTGGCAACTGTGTGATCTTGAGATGTTAGACAATTGAGCTCAAAGATAAAATGATAATAGAGACAAATGTAAATTCTTATACTTGGGTTCAGAAACTCAACTTTGCAAGTAGGGAGAATGGGATAGTGTCTAGACAGTAAGTTAGCAGTGTCAGATTCCAGCCAAAAATAGTTAATGCCATTTTCATTTGCTTTGAGGAATGAGTTAAGTAAGAATCCTGCTGTGTACATTACCCTCGTCAGCCCTTATTGTTAGTATTGTGTTCAGGTCTGAGCACCATGGTTTAAGAAGGACACCAATAAGCTAGAGATAAAGTAGAAGAGAGCAGCCAGGGGAAGATGTTATTTGAGAGTTAGCTGAACAAATGGAGAGATTTAATCTAGAGGGCAAATACGATAGCTGTCTTCAAGAATTTGAAGATTGAAACGTATAAGAGGTATTCAATCTGTTCTCCTTAGAGGGAGCAGACCTATCAGAAAGGGTTAGAGGCTGCAAAATGGAACATTTCAGAAATAGTCCCTAATGATTTAAGTCCTGATCTATAGTTCACCCTTGTGGGGTACTCCCATTGTGGGAATTCTTTCCCTTCACATAGACCAACTACATGGCCATTAGCATATCCTTTAGGGCCTTACCCAGGACACCAAGAAGTTAAGCTACTTCCCCATGGTCAGACAACTTAAATATGTCAAAGATATGAACAAATCCCACATCTCCCTGACTCCATGGCTGACCCACAGTCTAACCAGATACACTGCCTCCTATCATTCAGAGCTGTCCAAAATTAGAATGAGCTGCCAGGGGATGTAAAGAATTCCCCATCACCACAGAATGTGAAGGAAGGGATGGGGGCATCTGATTGGGAATTTTGTAGAGGAGATCCTTCAGATGTGATCCTGAGGTCTATTTCAACTCTGAAATTCTGTGATTGTGTATTGGTCCAAATAAGGTCTATATATTTTCCTCAAATCTGATTACGGGATATAAAGAATTCCCCATCACCAGAGAATGTGAAGGAAGGGATGGGGATATCTGATTGAGGATATTGTAGAGGAGATCCTTCAGATGTGACCCTGAGGTCTATTTCAACTCCGAAATTCTGTGATTATGTATTGCTACAAATAAGGTCTACATATTTTCCTCAAGTCTGATTATATAGACCCTGAATTCTGCCTACAGTAATTTAAATTGTCTTGTATGTGAGTATATTTTTCCCTTCCTTTCCACTATTCTGATAAGTAGAAAGATAAGTAGATAAAGATGGTGGACTAGCCATTGTAGCACTAGTATGGTTTGTTTCCATAGTGCTAACAAATATAATTCTGCAACATGTTTTTTAATTGATCAGAAATCAAAATTTAATGACAGGAAAAAATTAAATTAATGAATTGATTCTTACAATGTAGACATTAAACATTGATAGAACAGCGAAATTACCATTACCACTGTTATCCATAATAAGTGATAATAATATTCTAATAATAGACATGAAAGTTTATATGATCATTTATTAATAATAATTAGACTTCCAGTTGAAAGAACACTGAAGTAGAAGTCAGGAAAACTTAGGTTATAGTCAAAACTCCATCACTTAGTAGCTGTGGGACCATGGGAGATGGCATTTGCCTTCTCTGGACTTCAGTTTCCTCCTTTATAATATGATGAGGGAGTTGCACGAGGTGGTCTAATGTCCTCTTTAGTTCTAAAATGTGTAAACTGAAGTATATATCATTTGGCTAACACGGAAACATGCTTTGTGTAACATCATATGTATAGGCTTCCCTTCTCAAGGAGGGGAGGAAGGAAGGTGCTGCATTTAAAAATTTTTAGAGTCAAAGTTTCCAAGAATTAATAATCAATTTATTAACTAGGCTAGCTGATAATCAATAAATTCATGGTCAGTGGCTTCTCTCAGTAACCAAAGACAAAGATACAGGGTCTTGAATCATCTTAAATGCCTTACTGTCCTCCTCATAACACATTATTAGGCCCTCCCCTGGCAAGAGAATGACAACCCCTGATTGGTGGACATTTAATGAGGAGGTGGTCTAAGAGCCCTAGGCTCATCCATTACTTCATCATCACGGCAGAGGTAAGCTGACAAATGAGGCTTGATCATGAGTTTTGAGGCCCCTTTAACAATCTGGGCATCTCTATCAGGTTCTGTCTGGTTTTATTTCTTCTTCATGAATCAGGCTGCCCCAGATTCTAATGAAAGGAGCAAGGACAGAAGTTCATCCCCCTGGGGAGAGATCTAACTCAGACTGGGTCCTGTTTATAGAGTAAACAGAACTCAAGTTCCCATTTGGATGGGGCCCAGCCCAACTTAGTTAAGTAGCAGATGCCTTGAGAAGACAATTCAGTGACATTCCTTAGCTAGAATTGGTGGGGAGGGGGGTTACGGAAGGGAATTTTCTTTAAGCAAGTGTAAGAGATGGCCTTTTTACAGAGAAGGGAATATTATAAATTAATCTTAATAATCAAATGATATAGAATTAAAATGAATTTTCCTCAGAGGGAAGGAAGGAATTTGGAACTCAAAATTTAAAAAAAAATTGAATGTTAAAAAAAAAGTTTTACATGTAATTGGGAAATATTTCACAAAACAAAAATTTATTGAAAAAAAAAGAATATACTAGAAAAAAAAAAGTATATGCCACTACTTTAAATGGAAGTGATCTCATCCTTCTGAGTATATATACCACTGACATAGATGACATTTAACTGTCCTTTAAGTCATAGTTTTGTAAATATTACTAGAAAAACAAAAACCATCACCTTGTGGCCATATCTCTGGTAATCAGTCTCTTCATACTTGAGTAACCTAGCAATAGAATCACAGACAGTTATAAGAAGAGATCTCAGAGATCCCAAAGGTCAGAAGTTTTGTCCTTTTTGTGTGTGTCATGGATGAATCCTGTTGGCAGCCTGATGAAGTCTATGAACCTGCTTCTCAATATAATGTTTTAAAATTCATTAAATAAAAATACATGAGATTACAAAGGGAACCAATTATTTTGTAACACAGCTATCAAAATAGTTACAGACCTCAGGTTAAAGACCCCTGACTTAGAAAAATCCCAAAGTGAATGACCTATCTTGCCTCTAGGAATTACTGAACAGGTGGGTGAAATGACTTTTTTTCTAACCGAATACAAGTATTGGTGTGTAAATGTGCATCTTCTGTAGGCTCACTTAAAGAGTGTTTGGGACAATTCCAGCAGCAGACAGCATGATGGTGATAATAAGTGCCTCAGTCTGATTCCAAGTTTTCATTTTATTTTGATGTCTTCCACTAGATAATTAAATTTTGAGTACTTTTCATTCTAGACAGTTCGTAGATTTTTAAATATTTGGTATGGCAGCACCTATTAAAAGTATTGCTCTTAAATTTGTATAGATCAATGTTTTGTCTGGGCAACTGCGGGCAAGGTTTGTGTTAATACTCCATTTTCAGTGCATTTTATCATTTGAATGCTTAAAAAGAGTGTTGTGTCTATATTTGTAATACAGGAACTCATCACATGTTCATTTACAAAGGAGAGTGAGCAACTGGTGTATAATTCTGCCCCCCAGATTGTGTCACTGTAGGTATTCACTAAGTGCGCAAGTTTTGCTGTCTTTAGTGATATGTTGCCTAGTTTCTACTCTTTTCTTGCACAATCTACATTGATCAAGAGGTTTAGGCTCCTTAAAAACAGCAGACATGCATACTATCACCATGTGTACTATCACTATGAACCCTTTTCACAGAGGATGAATTCAAAATAACTAGGAGGGTGATTACAATTTACATTAGCACTCCTAGCTGCTAGGTGAAAGAGTCCAGTTGGCATGAATACATAGCTTATGAGGCTAAGGCCTCCAAGATTATTCTCTGCAAAGGCCAATTTTCATATCACAGATGGGGGAAGGAATCTGTTTCCGGCCACAAACAGTTTCCCTTCAGTGTGGCTAACCAACTCACAAATTCATATGTTCTCTTCAGAGAGAACAGGTGAAAAACTATAGATGGCTCTGTTTGAAGTCATTGTGCTGTAGAATATTCCGTATTGTATGGTAGATGAAACACTGTTGTTCGTCCTTCCTTCTTGAAGACGTCCTATGACATCACGAGGGTTATGTCTTGACTTGTACATGAATTGGACTTAAGTGAGGCAGAGCTGTGCAAAGTCGTCAGCCTCATTCTTTCCTCCAGAATTATAAGAGTCCAGTGGAGGGACAAAAGTTAAGATGACTTAGATGAAACATTAGGAATCAGGAAAATGAAATTCCAGTCTGGCTTTGCCACTGACTAGCTCTGTAATGTAAGACATGTCAGCTGACCTCCCTGCGGCCCAGTTTCTTCAAGCAACCAATCAGTCAGTCACACAACATATAGAAGCAGTTACTACATGTCAGGCACTGTGCTAAGTACTAGGCATACAAATACAAAATAAAACAGTTCCTACCTTCAAAGACTTTCTATTCTAACAGGGAATCTAATCTGTGAAATAATTAATAATAATAACTGTTCTACCTATCTCACTTGATTGTGAGATCTAAAAAAATACTGTGGGGACACATTATTGTGAATAATGAACCCTCAAGGAGTGGTAACATTATTTCAATTTAGACTACATCTTTTCATTAGGGCTAGAACCAATTATCTCACATATTATTAATTTGAATATATTTGACCACTTCAGGGGGATCCATTATTTACTTGAATCAGGACCTAGTTGTGATGTCTGTGAAAGTAATTAGAACCAATAATGTGCCACAGTATATAGATGCCAGCAATTATTACTTCAGTGCAGCCATGGATGTGTAATTCCCCCCATACAGATGGCAAACCATCTCTACTCCTCCTTATCCAGGATGAGTCTTGTCCATGACTTTCTACAAATCCTCCATAGATCTACCCAACATGCTGGAGGCCTTCATCTGCCTTGATGGAAACCAGTGTAGCACTTGGGCTGTCCATCTGTCATACTTCATTCTCATTGCATGACCAGAATGCATACTTATTTCTGGGCATTCATATAACTGATGATACATTTGATGCCATTTCTCATGCACAACTAGTTGATGAGAAGTGCCAGTCTCCATTCTCTCACCATGCAATAACAATAAGGAAGAGGAAGGTTTAAAAAAATCACCATCCAGGCTTATTAAAACTGTTTACCAAAGCCTAAGGTAATGAACCACCTGAATTCAAGACAAAGATTGAGCCAATTCTCCATATCAGTCAGTCAATAAGCATTTATTAAACACTTCTCATATTCCAGGCACTGTGCTAAGCACCGGGGATACTAAAAACAAAACACAAAAAACACCATCTATGCCCTCAAGGAACGCATGATGCACAAACCATCTATGCCCTCAAGGAACGCATGATGCACAAACAGCTATGTACCTATGTGAAAATAGTTCTAGACATATGTGTAAATGAGAAGTAATGTCAGAGGGAAGGCACTAGCAGTGAGGGAGTTGATGGTAGAGATGAGAAAGGCCTCTTCCAGAAAGTGAGATTTGAGCTGGAGTCTTGAAGAAAACCAAGGAAGCCAAGAGATGGAGCTAAAGAAGGAAAGCATTCCAGCTATGGAATACAATTAGTGAAAAGGCACAGAGTTGGGAGATAGGGGGTGTCTAGTGTGAGGAATGTCAAGACAGTAGATCATAGACCATGTGGAGGGAAATAAAGCATAAGAAGCCTGGAAAGGTTTGGAGAAAGGGACAAACTATGAAGAGCTTTAAATGTCAAAGGATTTTATCTTTGATCTTAGAGGTAATAGGGAAGCATTGGAATTTACTGAGTGGTGGGAGGGGGAGCAGAGAAGGAAAGACCTGCCCTTCAAGATCACTTCAGTAGCTGAATGGGTGATGGACTCAAAGAGGGAGGGTCTTGAGGTGGGGAGATCAAGCAGAAGGCTAGTTACTAAATCCAGGCATGAAGTGATGAAGGCCTGAACCAGACAGATAACTGTAAGAGTAGAGATATTGTGAAGGAAGAAAGTCTAAGGCTTGGCAAGAGATGATTTTGTAATCTCAACTCTTTAAGTTGAATTCTTCCTTGGTGAACACTAAGCTAATGCTGGAAGACCTTTCTAGATTTATCTTCCAACCTCCAGCCTCTATACCTCCATAATATGTCAGCTATCACACTAAAATCAGTCTTCCTAAAGCTCAGCTATGACCATTTTACTCCCCTGATCCAAATTCTTCAATGTCTACCTAGAAGGCAAAAGACTGGCCTTTGGGGGAGGGAGAGGCAATCCTCCCAATCCAGCTCCCATCTACTTGTCCAGGCTTGTCTCACTCTCCCACACTCCTCCTCCTCACACACTCTACACTCCTTAAGCATACTCCATGTTTTCTTTTCTCTAATCTTCACTATCTGACTCCATTGCCTTTTCCCGGAATTCTTTTCCCTTTACCTGTTCCATTATTGCTGACCATGGAAATCCTACTCCATCCTTCAAAGCCCAATTCAAGTGTTCACTCCTCTAAAAAGTCTTCCCAGATTCTCATCCTCTAGAAGTAGTCTTGCCCTCTTGGGATTCTCATATCTGTTTTGGACCTCTCTAACATATTTTCAAATCCCACCTATCACAACTGCCATGTCTTTTCTCCCTTTCTAGATTGTAAGCTCCTTAAAGAGACAGGTTATAATTCTTTTACCTTTTTATCTTTCATAAGGTCTTAGAATAGTTGGTCTTAATAAATATTTGTTGATCACATGATAAAGCTAATCTGTTTATTGAAAATTCAATGCAACTCAACTTTTATTAGGCACCTACCACATGCAAGGAAGTAGCTGTGCTTGGCAGAAAGAACACAAGGATGAAAATTAAAATAAGTCCCTGTCCTTGAGAAATGTATGTGAGGAACAGATATGAGGTATATCATTCAAACAAATAAACTACAAATTGTTTTGGAGACAGAGAGGTCTTCCTAATTGCTAGGAAGATCTTGAAAGTCTTTCAATAGAAAGTGATACCTGAATTGAGCCAGGTTGCATGCTAGGGATTCTACAGTTTCCAGATTTACAAAGGCATAATTATCACCATGTAACAATTGGAAAAAACAAAACAAAACAGAGATTCAGGGAAAAAGCATCCTGCCTAAGGCAATACAGCTAACAAGAGTTAGGGTCAGGACTCAAACCAAGTCTTCTGACTGCTAATTCAGGGCTCTTTCCATCATGCCATGGTGCTGGTTTTAAACTAATTCAGTTGTATGTGAATAATTCTGAAATTGATTTTCAGTTCTCAAGAACTGGAATCCAGTTCTTCTGAGTAGTTTTCATTAAAAGGAAGGAGAAATGCATTGAGAAGGTTGTGTGCAGGAAAGCGACTCTAAAATTGGCGCCTTCTACCTTCATATATCTTCTCCACATGCTGCTTCCAATCCTATTTTCTTACTGACAAATGCAAGTTATTATCCCTATTAGAGGCATAGAACTGATATTGCTATGGAACAATGAACTGGAGAGGGTATGAATTATGTGTTGTTAAAAGTCCTGTCTGATGAGGTTATTGCAGTTCCCTGGTCAAAAACCGAGTAACTTTTGACTATGGAAACCCTTGAGTACAATAATGATTTGAATCCCTAATCACAGAATCTTAGAGCTGGAAAGTATAAGAAAGGTCATTCCCTGCCTAAAGCATAAACACTATTACACAATGTCTCCAACAACCACTCAGAAACCTATAGTGATGAGGAACTCTCTAGTTTACAAGACCACCCATTTCTGTGATGACTAGCTCTACCTGTTAAAAACTTTCTCCTCAATTTTTGTTTCAGGACCAAACCTGAGAGTTAATTAATAACCTGAGAGGAGAAAGCATAGATGGGGACCTACTTGGGCCCCTAGAATCTTACAGAATTCCCTGGTATACTCAGATGATTCACACAGGATCTCACAATCACTTAATAAATAGCTCCTTATAACTGTCACTCTAGGAACCCTTCGATCGTCTTCTGAAGCTAAAATAGAAGATTCCTACTTATCCATGGCAACTTTTCTAACCAACTGGATGCTGTTCTCAGGTGGCAGAGCAATATTATGAGAGTGATCTTGAGTATGACAGATGAAATTGAGACCATCAGCATATGGTCTCCTATTTACCTATAGACCCTGGAGATCTGATTACTTTGGAAACAGCAAAGAACCAAGGAAGAGTATCACTTCTGAAATTGTTTCTTAAGGTTATATATATGTGTGTATGTGTATGTGTTTATGTACATGTATATGTATTTATATATACACATGTATATATGTGTGTGTATATGCATGCACACGCATATATATGTATATGTGTATATACATATATGTATTACATATATCTATAGAGAGAGATACATGCACACATAAAGTTTGGTAGAGTTGTTGCTGTTTGCAGCTATCAGAACAAATGGGCATTATCTCTGTCCATTAATAAATGTTTATTGACTGTCTGACAGTATATAAGGAGATATAGTATAAAATTAGGCTAAATAGGTAGGTTTGAATCAGATTGTAAAGGGCCTTGAATGCCAGGAGTTGGGACTTTTTACTGTAGGCAATAGGAAGAAATTGAACTGTTTTGTTTCAATCAGGGGAATAATATAATGAAAACTATGCATTAGGAATATGACTAAGGTAGGGATATGAAGGGTGGATTGGAAGCAGGATGGCCGGAATGTAGGAACGGTTAGGTGACTATTGCAATAGTCTAGGCAGAAAGAAAGAAAGAACAGGCTGAGCTAAGACTGTTGCATTGGGGGTGCAGAAGATAATCAAGAAAAGAGATACTGTAAAGAGAGAATCAACTGAACTTGGTGACAGTGCAGTCATTCACACAGAGAAATAAGGAAGAAGGACAGGTTTTAGGGAAGTGGCCATAATTGCAGGTTTTGGGGTACTGATGAGATATCTAGGCAGAGAAATCTCTCGGGCAGTTGCAGAGATGGGACTCTGGATATATGGAGCTCTGAAAAGAGGAGTTGGGGGTGTGGGTGATAGATTTGAGAGTCATTGAGATAAGTGCTAAAAACTTTATACGCTTTTTTCGGTCCAAAACATTTTTTTTTTCTTCTCTGAGAATATACAGGAGATAACCTAGGGAGTCAGTGAAGGGCATTAAATTCTTTGCTAGGCAACCTTGTCTTCATGGCCACAATAATTCAGGGGTTCATTACATGCACTGGAACTCCTCCTCAAGTCCAAACTTGGAAGCATTTACTAACAGTATGATAGCAAACACACATGACGAAATCCCACAAGCCCCTTTCTCAACCCTTCTCACAGCTGATGAAACCCTTTTTCTTCTAGTTCAAGGTAAGTGATGCTGTAATCCTTGTTAGAGGAGGAATGTAACTTTGCTCATTAGCTTCATTTTAAGCAGGAAAGCATAGATAGATTGTTCCATATCATAATCACAAAATGCTAGAGTTGGAAGCAATCACAGGCAGGCTGGTAAATGTTTAACAATCAGCTCTCTTAAAAAAAGTATGTGCACCATACTCAAGTTAAATATGCATTTTTAACATTTTTCTCTATGATTTGCTTAAGTTTAGACAGTCAAAAAATGACAAGAGCTGCAAATCAAACCCTGATTTGTAGCATTTGCTGATTTCTGAAATGTACATGCTCACAATGAAAATTTAGCATTCGGCTCTCATAAGCTGGTACAAGCTGGCTCAAGCATATCACTAGAAGTAATCATATCACATGGAAGGTTAGAACACCTCTTAGAATCTTAGAGGTCATATGACTTTAGAACACAGAATATTCGAGCTCAAAGTAATCATGGAACATGGAATGTTAGAGATGGAAGAGAACTGAGCAATTCTCTAAACCACCTGCCTCATTTTAGAAATGTGGGAAATGAAGCCTAGAGGGTAGAAGTGGCTTATTCAATGTAGCCTTTGGTAGTGGATATAGCTGGAGAAATAGGTTTGAATCCTGGAGCTTAGTTGTGAGAAGTAATTTAACCTACTTAAGCCCAGTTTCTTCACTCATAAAATGAGTATAATATTACCTAACTCAGAATTACTGTGAGGAAAATGAGTGAATGATAAAGCATTTATTATTAAACTCTGACTATGTGCCTAACACTGTGCTCAGTGGTAGGGATACAAATACAAAAGCAAAGCTGGTCTCTGTCCTCTGGGAGTTTACATTCTACAGTTGGAAACAGTATACTTAGGGGAGTAGTGGTCAGGAAAGGCCATTTTGGTTTGAGAAAGTTACAGGGACAGGGAGTGGGGCCAAAGGATAACAAATAGACACATCCCTTCCATATACGGTGACAGAATTAATTTAATTTTGATTCCTCTTTTCAGAACTGGGTGGAATTGGAATAAAGGAAGTAGAGGGGAGCAACCAAGTAGTACTTGCACAGGGTTATACAGCTAGATAGCAAGTGTCTGAGGCAGAATTTGAACACATTTCTTCCTTCATCCAAATCTAGTGCCCTAGTCACTGTACCTTGATGGATTTGAATTCCAGCTTTGCTCTTTATTTCCTGTGACCTTGGAAAAATCACTTGACCTCTACAAAGGGGTGGACTAATCATCACTTCTTAAACTGTAGGTGGTGACCCCATATGGGATCGTGAAAAATTTTGTAACAGTAAAAGATTTCTGAACATGCAACGACCAAAAATTAATTAAAAATCAAACGCAAAATCAATCCAAGGTATTTCTGGCAGTGCTTGTCCATGTTGCGTTGCAAAACTTCACTGTGGCCTTGGTTCTGAACACAAAGCATGCACAATTTGCACTGTGCATGCCCTCAGGCCAGGCAATGCCAACTAAAGCTGCCTAAACACAAAAAGGGGTTATGAGTGGAAAAAGTTTAAGAAGCCCTCAACTAGATTATTTCTGAGTTCCCTTCACAACCTTAAATCTACAACAATCAGATATTCTTATCACCTTATAGCCTCAGTTTGAATTTAAAATAATGATGCCTGTCATGTGTAGAGCACTACATGGTTTTCAGAGAAAGTTCACATCGAATGGAAGAGATGAAATAAAATAAGCATTTATTAAGTACCTACTATGTTCCAGGCACTATGTCAAGTGCTTTTACAAATATTACCTCATTTGATCTTCACAACAATCCTGGAGGTAGATGGTATTATTATTTCCATTTTCCAGTAAAGGAAACTTAAGTAGAGACAGAGGTTAAGAGACTTGCCCAAAGTCTCACACTAAGTATCTGAGGCTGGATCTGAAGCCAGGTCTTCCTGACTCCAAGTCTGGTGCTCTAACCACTGTATCACTCAGCTGTCTCTGGGCATTGCATGATCATTATCAAATAATATTAAGTCCCATTTCTAGTAGTCTTCAAGGATTACAAATCCACTCATTCCATTAGCCCCTACTGCCTGCTCTGTGTCAGGATGGTACCAGGTACATAGGACACAAAGACAAAAATGCAATGATCTTTACAACAACCCATTTTACAATTAAGGAAACTGAGTCTCAGAGGAGCAAAATGAATTGCCTGAAATCTCACCCCTGGTAAGCAGCAGAATCAGGTCTAGATACCAGCTTCGCCTGCCCTTGGCCCTGTATTCTTTCTAATAACCTACCCTCCTGTCAGTTAGAAATACAACCTCTTAAGGTTTTCTTGTATATATTTCCCTTCCTAGCATAATGCCAGGCGCAAGTTAGACTAGGCAAGAGGACTAGACAAATTAAAAAAAATAGTTTAGAGACAATTAAATCTAATCACTCAACCCCCTCAAATAGGTTTGCTTCAGTTCAAAGGAGGAGGAGGGAAGTTTCTTATTCGTGTAAAACATCCCCAGTCACCATGAGCAGCCACAGAAAAAATCTGTTCCTGTCTTTACCTTATTAAGCATCTTTTGAAAACAAATCAAAAGGACTTCATTTGTGAAATGTGGTAAAGGTAGGAAAACCCTATTAAGTACAAAGATAGATGGTTGAAGTTAAACAGGAAATAATCCTTTTCAACAGAAAGACCTTTTCTGATAACCCTGCCTATTTTCCCTTTCAATGTGCCTTAAGAGTATTTTTTTTTAAATCAAGCCACATTATAAATAGACTGTTATATTAAGGAATGCACATTTGTCCTTGGAGATAATGCTGATCTTTCTTACTTTTGATCAAAGTACATTTTAATTGACTGGCATATTAAGAAATACATTCCTGCATATTATATTAAGAGCTATTCTTGAGAGAACAGGATGAGATTCATCCCCAAAAAGATAATGCTGCAGAAAACTAGAAAGCCTCTTCAACAATTTGGATGGGACCTTATAGAGCATAGGAGAATCAAACTGGCAGGGGCCTTAGAGGTAAGCCATACAGATAATCCTGGAGGTCGTCCAATCTTACTTGTGCCTGCTACAACTGAGAACTCCCAGCCTCTACTAGGAGAACTTCAATGACAGAGAAGAAACAATAGCAGGCATTGAATGTTTCTGCATGCTCAGCACCGTGCTAGGCACAGGAAGAGATGTGAATTTTAAGTCACACATGGTCCTTGCCTTTAAGAATGAGAGAAATTAATATTATACTATCATATTAATAACCCATTTTTAACTGATGATCCATCCCTTTCCCCTCTATTTTTGTCAAGACCCTACTCCTGAAAAGCCCAGGTGGTCTTGAAAGGAGAGGACCGAAGTAATGTAATCACTCAAGCCCCCAAGGCATCTGCTATTAACTACTTTGGGCTAGGCCCCACCCAAATGGGACCCTAGTTTCTGTTTATAAATAGGAAGCAGTTTGAGATCTACCCTCCTCCAGGGAGTATGAGCTTTGTCTTTGCTCCCTTCATTAAAGTTTGGGGTGACCTGGTCTACAAAAGGGAGAACTAGCCAGTGAAAACCAGATTCAGATATTTTCCTGGTTAATATTGCTAGCAACTTGAATTCCTTAGATGTCAGAGAGGGGCGTGATTAGCCACCCCTCCCTCCCACACACTTCTGCCCCTAAGCCGCCAAAGATGAAGTAATTAGGAAAAGCTGAAAATTCTTAGCTTACCTCCTCATTAAAATATCCACCAATTGGGATTGCTCTGGGTCTTTGGCTCAAGTGGAAGCATATCATTGACCTGCCCTTCATTAACAAATCATATGCCTCTATTAATAAATGATATTATGCTTGGAGAAATGGCCTCATGTTTTGCATTGGTTAAATTTCCCCCACAACAGTGGCTTACAATCTAGTAGTCAGTCAATAGGCAGTGAAATATTTATGAAAGATCTACTATGTGCCAGTCACTGGGGTAAGTACTAGGAATACAAAGAAAGGCATTCCTGCTCTGAAGGAGCTCAGGGGAGACAATATAAAAATAACTATGTACTATATACTAACAAGATATATATATATATATATATATGTATATGGGAAACTGGGTGATACAGGGGATAGAGCACCGCGCCTGGAGTCAGGAAGACCTGAATTCAAATCCAGCCACAGACACTTACTAGCTGTGTAATCCTGAGCAAGTCACTTAACCTCTGTTTGCCTCAGTTTCCTCATCTGCAAAATGGGGATAATAAAAGCACCTTTCATCCAGGGTTGTGATGAAGATTAAATGAGATGATAACAGTAAAGCACTTAGCATAGTGCCTGGCACATGGTAAGCACGATATAAATGTTAGCTATTATTATTATTGTCATTATTATCACAGTGAAAATTGGAGAGAATTAAAAGAAGGAAAGCACTAGAATCAAGGGAGATCAGGAAAGGTTTCCTATAAAAGGTAAGATTTTAGCTGAGGCTTGAAGGAAGCCAAGAGGCAGAGAAGAGGAAGGAGAGATTTCATGCATGGAAGCCAGCCAGTAGGGTCATAATATAAAATAATACAGGATAAAAACCCCAGACAGTCATGCAACTGTCATGTGAAGTTTGAAGGACAAGGTCATTATTAACAAAGGAAATTTGGATAGGCTTTCTCGAAAAGATGACATTTGGATTGACTTTAAATAGATGGATAGGAATGCAACAGATGAAGAGAAAAAGGAAGAAATTCCAGATATAGGGAATAACCTCAGTGCATGCAAGAAGCAATGGTGTTTTAGAGTTAGAGTTGCCGAGTTTGGTTGGATCACAGCGTGGGTGGAGAAGAGTAATATAAGACAAAGTCTGAAAAACAGTGTGGCAAAATAAAAAAAAAGAAAGAAAAAAAGAAAAATGGTGTGGCAACAAATTGTGGAGGGCCTTGAATGCCAGGCAAAGGTATCTGAACCTTATTCTTTAGACAGTAGAGAGCTATTGAATATGTCTGCACAGAGGAGTGACATGACTAGGTCCGTGCCTAAGAAAGACTAGTCTACTACGGAATTAAGGAAAGTTTGGGGGAGTGGGAAGTACACCACATTCAACTTTTAGAATGAATGAGGAAATTACTCCTTACGTCATGCTAAAATCTCCCTTCCTCTAATCTCTGTTGGTCCTATTTAATTTGTTCATTTATTCATTAATTCATTTGTTCTGAATTACTCCAGTTCTGGATCCTGATCCAGTTGGAGGTAAGGTAGATTGACATCACTCCTTGTATCCTCTTGTGTGACTGTTTCACCAGTGGTTTGTATGTTACTACTAAACCCTGTATATAGCTAGATTAGAGGTAAGTGTGTGAGGTCTAGAACTTTTCTGACTCACATTTACACGTCAAATTTCTATTAATTGTATATCATGTGTAGAATGCCAGCAGGTATTAGAGATGTTCTATTAAGGTGTAAACTCTGCCTTTATGGAGCTTAGCTGGAAGGATAAAGCAGAGACACACATATGTGATACTATACAATATTCATGGTGAATATAATAACCACAATGACAACAAGTCAAGAAAGCATACAGTATTATATGAGATTGAAGGAAAAATGTTATCATTTCCATCTGAGAGGTTTATATATAGGAATTATGGAAGAAGTGTCATTGCAGCTAACTTTTAGAGAATGGATAAGATTTTGAAAAGGCTGAGATGGAAGAGAAAAAGATTTCAGGTATTAGTTGATGGTCTGACAAAGGAATAATAGGTATAGGAAATTGCTATATCTGTATAAAGGATCATGAGAAATTTGCTTTGTCTAGTGACTTGAACATGCAAAGTGATTAAGATTAGGCAAAAAATGTAAGGGAGCAGCTAGGTGGCACAGTGGTTAGAGTGTTGGGCCTGGAGTTAGGAAGAATCCTCTTCCTGAGTTGAAATCTGGCCACTTACTAGTTTTGTGACCCTGGGCAAGTTTCTTAACCCTGTTTGCCTCAGTTTCCTCATCTGAAAATGAGCTGGAGAAGGAAATGGCAAACCACCCCAGTATCTTTGCCAAGAAAACCCCAAATGGAGTCATGAAGAGTCAGACACAACTGAAACAACTGAAGAATGACAACAAACACTATGTTATGGCAAGTCTTGAATTCTGACCTCTAGTAGCTCTGCAATTCAAAAGGTGAAGTAATCAGACCTGTATATGAGGAAAATTAGCTACTAGGTATAGGGAAGATTGGAGAGGAAAGACTAGTTATAAGGCTATTACACTAAAATAGTTGACTAGTAAAGAGTCTGAACTGGGCAAAGGAAATGGAAATTAGAGGGAAGGTGATAGAAAAGAAGTTGTGGAGTTGTGGAGCCAGAACTTGGTAAATTATAGAATGGAAGAGATGAAGGTCAAGAAAAAGTCAAAGAAAACACCAGGTGTAAAGCATGGGTAAAGTAGTTGAATGTTAATGCCTTTGATAAAAAGAATGAATTTATAAGACTTTGGGGAAGAAGTATTTTGGACAGGCTAAGTTTGAGGTGATACAAGACAAGGGTATCAGAAGAGAAAGGCAGTTGAAGA
Organism: Vombatus ursinus; assembly: GCF_900497805.2. Lineage (NCBI taxonomy): Eukaryota > Metazoa > Chordata > Mammalia > Diprotodontia > Vombatidae > Vombatus > Vombatus ursinus. Next base: position 15,761,018 of record NW_020945437.1, read on the forward strand.
TATAGTGCTTGATCTTGAGAAAGGAATCAGAATTTGTGACATAGACTTCAGAGCCATCTGACTAGAAGGAATATTTGAAGCTATGAATAGAAGTGAGGAGAAGAAATTATAGAGAAAGAAGAATATACAGCCAAAGACCAAATCAGAGGGGGAAATCTAAGTGTAGTAACTGGCAAGAGAATGAGGAACTGATGAAAAACCAGAGAATGAGCATTTAGAGAGATAGGAGAAAAATCAGGATACTGTGGTGTCAGAGAAAGAAAAGAAAGGGATGGTATCCAGAAGGAGCAGATGGTAAACAGTTTTAAATACTTTAAAGAGGTCAAAAAAGGTAAAGACTAAGAATAGGTCATTGAATTTTATGATAAAATGTCGATTGACAACATTTGAGAGCTTTTTCATTATAGTGATAGAAGCTATTGAATGGGGGCTAATTAGTGAGGATGTGATAAGTAAATAAAGGCTTTGGTTGTAAACACTTTTTTCATGAGGTTTGGCAGTAAAAGTATAAATAAAGATACAATATGATTTGTTCTACGATATCAATAATCAAAGTGATGACAATGAAGTCCTAGAAAGTTGTGAAACACATCTGAATCCTCAAAGCAAAATAAAAGCATGTTTATTGTTATTTGGAGATTCAAGATCTTTCACTATATTCTGAATTTTTGTAAATTGATAATTTGTGTAAGAGAAAAAAAAGAAAAGGGAGAAAGAAACAGAAAAAAGAAAGGAAGGAAGGAAGGAAGACAGAAAAAAGGGTCATTGAAGTAGCATTAAAAATGTACATAAGGCCAAAAGAAAGCACAGGCAAGCAGGACATGAAAGTTAGATCTTTAATTTATTATGTCCTTAAAAGGAAAGGCAAGCATAAAAGATTCACAGTTTCATATGCAATCATTTTTTTCTCTTCTGTTTTTGTATATGGAAATGTTCATTTTTCTTAATGACTAAGAAATTTTCCAAAAATTAAGTATCAATTAAGAAAATAATTGCCCAGGGGCAGCTAGGTGGCACAGTGGATAGAGCAACGGCCCTGAAGTCAAGAGGACCTGAGTTCAAATCCGGCCTCAGACCAAACACTTGACACATACTAGCTGTGTGACCTTGGGCAAGTCACTTAACCACAATTGCTTCACCAAAAAAAAAAAAGAAAAAAAGAAAATAATTGCCCAAACTTAATATGACTTCATCACTTTTTAAATGATATTCACAATAGCATATATATTCATTTGAAAAATAGTAATATCTACAAATGAATGCAACATAGTCTAAAGCAGACAGATTTGGCAAATAAATACCAAAATGTTAAAATCCCTGGTATGTGTATAGGTTTATAAAACCCTTGCAATAACTACTTAGTTCCACCAGTGGTAGTAAGCCCACAGGTAGAGAGTCCCTGCTTTACCTTATGCTGCTACAGGTAGTTAACCAGAATATCCCTACTAACAGCTCTCATTGATTGGCCAACATTAAGTCCCAGGCCAAGCTCCCTTTGCTCATTGTTTGGGCTCTTATTGGCTCGGAGTGAATGTAAATAGCAATTGTTTCTGTTTTGGCCAGAAACACTGAGGGTCTTTCCCTCCGAGACTGATTTTTATTTTTGACTATGTAAAAAAAAGCCATTCTCTGCCTCATTTCTTTTCTAGCCTTAATCACTGAAAAGGTGTTGCCTCAGTCAAACTGAGGCCTGTTAAAAACCTTAGCTTCAAAAGGCCAACATCTCCCACTGCATCCAGAGCCATCTCCAGTGCTCCTGATCTGCATCTTGCTGCTGGACCCAGCTGACTCCTGAGGAGAGAGTGAGGCTAGTGACATTGTGCAGCCCTCCCTCACTTAAATCCAAGCTCACTAGCATGTCATGACATCACCTCCCTGATGTCATGGTCCTCCTCGAGAGCAAAGGACAAACAACAACTAACAGAGAGCCAAATACATGAGCCAAAAGGACCAGTGGGAGTTTCATTAACTCTCTTTCAAGTTACAGCTTAACAGCTTCCCATTCACTGTTCAGGAGTAATTAAAGCATGGGGAGGCTTGATCTGATGGACCTCAGGGAGAGAGGTAATGGAAAGACAGGATTGTTGCCTAAAATGGACTTTTTACCACCAAGATCAAGGTTTGGTCAATGAGCTCAGGTCTATCTATAGGAGTAGGTACCCCTTTTATTCAAAACACAGTTATTTTGGTCTCTGAGGTCAGTTACCACTCAACCAGGTTACTGACTCATTAGTGAGCATAAAGATATCTGGAATCCTTGTTTTTAGTGCACAGAAGAAAGAATAGTTCAAAAGTAAATGGCGATAATGAAACCTTTCTACAACGATTTATGCCAACCTGCTCTCTGGGATCCTAGGGTGCAGAGCAAGGTTTGTTGTTCCATCAGAAGAGATTGGATAGCCTCATCTAAGGTTACGTAGCCTTTTAAAATGAAGTGAGCTTTCATTGAAATTTGTGGAATAGCAGTGCGATCTGACAAATTTTAAAAAAAAGCTTTTTTGCGGGGATCATAATGTAAAATGTTAGTCGTGGGCACATGAGAAATGACGCATTCCTTGCCAGTCATCTCAATGACAGCACCCACCACCGTCAAAAGAAAAACAGGATGACTAAGCTTGTTAGGGGGCTGTCTAACTACACAGTAGAGGGGCAGCTGGATAGTAAAGGAAGAACTGGCTTGAAGTCAAAGGAGGTGAGAATGAGCCCTGACCCCATCACTAACTGTGTGACTATGGGCAAGTCAGGGTACTTACTTGGCTCCCCTTCCATAATTGCAAGAGACAGATTGGATTAGATCAAGGGTTCTTACGGACCCCTTGGGCAACCTAGTGAAGTCTAAGCATATTTTTTAAAAATTCCTAATGGAAGAAAATGCTAAATAATTTTAGTTAGAGGTTAGTGAAAAGAAAGGCATAAAATTTTCCCCTTCCAAATTCACAGAGCCCCTTAAATCTATCATTTGTGGACCCTTGGTTAAGAACTCCTGCTCTATAGAAATGACCTGAATGATCCTTCCAGGTCTTTTTTTTCCTACACTGTATAATTTTGTAGTTGTGATTTACATTCTGACATTGTATGCTCAAATTATTCTGTTAGGATAGTTATGTGACACAGTGGGTAGAACACTGGGCCTGGAGTCAGGAAAAACTGCCTTTCAAATATGTGTACGTATGTGACCCTGAGCAAGTACTTACTCTCTGTCTACCTCAGTTTCCTCCTAATAGCACTTAGTTCCCAGGGATTTTGTGAGGATAAAGCAGTTAGCATAGAGCATGACACATAATAGACATTTAATATACACTTCTTTCCTTCATTCCCTCTAACATTCTGTGGGATAAGGTCCCATCTATTGTTGACTGTCTGTGAATTTAATATTCAATCTTCTAAGATCCCTTGCAGCTCTAATATCCTCTGTACTATCTTCTAATTCTAATCATCAGTGATTTTTAATAGGATCAGAAGATCATGCATCTCTAGCTAGAAGAGACCTCAAAGTCCATCTAGTACAAACTATACCTGTTACAGATAAGGAAACTGAGGCCCAGAAAAATGAAATGACTCATTCAAGGTCACATAGCTGGTGGTCATTAATGGCAGAACTTAAATCCAAGTCCTCTAGCTACAGAGTCAGGGCTCTTCAGTTCAGTTCAAGAACTACTTATTAAGCTCTTTATTTGAGAAGCCCTGATAAAGAAGTTGCGACAAATATAACAATGATCCACCTTTTAGATTATAAGCTCATTCAGGGCAGGAACTGTCTTTCTTTTTATTAATTGTATCCTTCATCCTTAATAATGCCTGGCACATCATAGACATTTAATAAATGTTTATTGTATTGTATACAAAGACAAATAAGACCTGACCTCTGCCTTCAAAGACATTAACTGCTCATGGAGAGAAATTAGACAAGTGGACCCATAATTACAATAGATGGCAAAAGGGAGTGGCTTTCAAAACCTTAAAACTATATATATATATACACATATGTGTGTGTGTGTGTGTATGTATGTGTATGTATATGTATATATATATATATGAGATTTCATTATCCTTATTTGTAATTAGGAAATGAGGTTAAATGAGAAAGAGCTGATTATTGATTGGTATGGGATAATCCAGGAATTAATTCATGGAGGAGGTGGAGTTCAGGCTGTATCTGGAAAATTGGGCATGTTATACAGGCCTATACTAAGCCTATGCTCCTAAAGAGATAAAATAAGGAAGAACATTATATATATATTCAAAAATACCTATAGTAGCTCTTTGGGGAGTGGCAAAGAATTAGAAGCTAAGGGAGTGTCCATAAACTGGGGACTAGATGAATAAATTATGGCATATGGATGCTATTAAATACTACTGTGTCATAAGAAATGATGATAGGGATGGTTGCAGAGAAACTGGGAAAGGCTTGTATGTATGAAATGATAAAGAGCAAAGTTAGGAGAACCAGGAGAACAATTTATATGATAACATTATAAACACAGACAACTTTAGAAGACAAGAAGCCTGATCAACATCATTACTAACCATGATTCCAGAGGATTAATGATGAAACATGTTCTCACCTATTGACAGAGAAATTATGGACTCAGCATATAGACTGAAATGTATGGAGTTTTTTGGATCTCACCATGTGGGGATTTGTTTTACTTAACTAGTCATATTTCTTAGGAATGTTTTGTTTTTCTTTCTTCTTTTTTAAAGGTGTAGGGGTGAGGAGAAAAGGTAGAAGGGACAAAAAATGGATTTTTAATTTAAAAATTAATTAAGTTTTTAAAAGATCAAAGAAAAAAAAGTTGGACAAATGAAGATGGTCAGGATGGGGTATTCCATTCAGAAGAAAGAGGATGAGTAAGTCAAAATAGAAAAGCACAGAAAACATTCAGAAAATTGACAAGTAATACAATTTAACCTATATATAACAATATGAGGATATGAGAATAGGTAGGTAGGTTAGAACCAAATCATGCAAGACTTTGAAGGTCAGAGCAAAAAGTGGGTTTTTTTAATTTTTTCTAGACTGTAAAAAGACAATAGCTGACATTTATATAGTTCTTTAATGTTTACAAAGCCTTTTATATCTCTTTTCACAATAAGATTATTCATGGTCTTAGTTGATCTTTCAGGATGTATATGGGTAGCTGACATTACATTTTATCCCCAAACTAATACCAAGCCTAATTATCAAATTACCTCCCAGGATCCCTATTTGAAAGTGGTAGCTGCTATAATTCCTATTCTGCACAACAACAGAGAGAGGTAGCATGGCACGGAGAAAAGAGAACTGGGCCTAGAATCAAAATGGATGGGTTCAAATTATAGTTTTTTCTTCTTGCCAGCTGTGTGACATTGGGCAAACTACCTCCTCTCTCTAGGTCTCACTTTGCTCATCAATATATAATGAGAACGTTAATAAAGATATTCTCAGAGTTCTCTTCCAGCTTGAATATTCTTTGATAAGAAGGGGCAATTATTCTTCATGATAGTTATCTATAAAGCTGTATACATTTGAAAGAAGGATAGGAAAGCAATATTAATAGTTTTTCTCATTTGGTGAAAAAAATAAATAGTTCATGTAGCATTGGGATTAACTGTTCTTTAAATGTTTGATAGAATTTACTTGTAAATCCATTTGGTCCTGGAGAATTTTTTTTTTTCATAAACAGCTCATTAATGGCTTGTTCAATTTCTTTTCCTAAGATAGGGTTATTTAAGTACTCTGTTTCCTTCTGGGAATCTGGATAGTTTATATTTTGTAAATATTCATCCATTTCACTTAGATTGCCAGTTTTAATGACATATAATTGGGCAAAAAAAAAACTTCTAATAATTACTTCAATTTCATCTTCATTGGTAGTACATTCATCCTTTCATTTTTGACACTGGTAATTTGGTTTTCTTCTTTTAAAAAATCAAATTAGACAATGGTTTATCTACTTTATTTATTTTCACAAAACCAGCTCCTGGTTTTATGTATTAGTTCAATGGATTTTTTATTTTGAATTTTATTAATCTTTCCTTTGATATTCAGGATTTCCATCTTAATGTTTAATTGGGGGGTTATTTTTTTTTCTTTTTCTAGTTTTTTAGTTGATGCCAAGTTCATTGATCTACTTCTCTCTTTTATTGATGTACATATTTAGAGATATAAATTTTCTATTAAGCACTGCTTTGTGTGCATCCCACAAATTTTGAAATGTTGTCTGATTGCTGTCATTCTCATTAATGAAATTATTGATTGTATAAGTGATTTGTTCTTTGACCCATTCATTCCTTAGGATTAAATTGTTTAGTTTCCAATTAACTGTTAATCTATACTTCCATGTTCCTTCGTTAAATGTAATTTTTATTGTGTTGTGATCTGAAAAGGATACATTTAATACTTCTGCTTTTTCTGATTTGTGAGATTTTTATGCTCTAATATGTGATCAGTTTTTGTGAAGGTGCCATGTATAGCTGAGAAAAAGTTATACTCCTCTCTTTTCCCATTCAGTTTTTCCAGTGGTCTATGATATCTAACTTTTCTACTCATCTCCTTGACTTCTTTCTTATTTGTTTTATGGTTAGATTTATTTAGCTCTCATAGTAGAAGTTTGAGGTGTTTCACTAGTATAATTTTACTGTTTGTTTCCTCCTGTAATTCGTTTAACTTTTTCCTTTAAGAATTTAGTTGCTATGCCATTTGGTGCATATATGTTTAGCATTGATATTACTTCATTGTCTATAGTTCATTTTAACAAAATGAAGTTTCCCTGCTAATCCCTTTTAATTAGATCTATTTTTGTTTTCTTCTTTGTCTGAGATCTTGATTGCTACCCCTGCCTTCTTTTATTTCAGCTGATGCACAAAAGATTCTGCTCCAGCTCTTTATTTTAAATTTCTTTATGTCTTTCTGTTTCAAGTGTGTTTCTTATAAACAATATATTGTTGGATTCTGTTTTCTAATGCATTCTGCTATTTAGTTCTGTTTTATGCTTGAGTTAATCCCATTAACATTCATAGTAATGATAACTGTGCATTTCCTTCAATTGTGTTTTCTTCTGTTTATCTTTCTCTCTTTTTATCCTGACCCTCCTTTTAAATCTGTTTTGCTTCTGACCACAGTCTTCTTTTACCTACCCTAACCTTACCCTTTTTTCTCTTGTCCCCTTCCCCTCCTACTCCACTATTGGGTAAGATTAATTTCTATTACCAATTAAGTATGCATCTATATTGTCCCCCTTTGAACGAATTTAGATGTGAGGTTCAAGCATACACACACACACACACACCATTTTCTCCTCAACTATAAAAGTTCTTCCTTGTGCACATCTTTTATTAGGAATACCTTGCCCCATTCTTCTTTTTCCTTCCCCCTTCTCCTAGGGCTTGCCTCTTTCTCACCTATCCATATTTTTAAAATCATCTCAACATGGCCAAATCATTCCTGCATCCTCTTTTTATATAGAATCCTTCTAACTGCCCCAATAATGGTAAAGTTTTTAGAAGATACATGTCTCTCCTTGCCATATAGAAAGGTACATAGTTTAACCTTATTGAGTTCCTTATGATTTCTCTTTCATGTTTACCTTTTTATGCTTCTCTTGAGTATTGTATTTCAAATTCAAATTTTCTATTCGGCTCTGGTGTTTTCATCAGGAATGCTTAAAAGTCCTCTATTTCATTAAATATCCATTTTTTTTCCTTTAAGGACTATATTCAGTTTTGCTGAGTAGGTTATTCTTGGTCATAAACCCAGAAGATTGGATTCCAAAATAATGACGTCTGGGAAATTAATTTTTTTCTACACAGTATAGAGGTATAGAAACATTATTCATAAAATCCTTTCTTGGACTACATGGCCAAACAAGTCTGCTTACATCATATTCTCCTACAACAATTCCATCATTGACCTTGTTATTGCCATCTTTGTAATTAGAAAAGGTCACTAAGAGGAACTTTCCTTTCGGGTAGAGTAAGCAAATAGGTATTGGACCAACCATTATCAGTCCCTGGTGGAAGGAAACCAAAAAACAAGGGCTTCCCTCCCCCCAAAGACCAACCACATACATACATACACACCATGAATATAGATTCATTCTGCTGCACTCTGGTCTGTCCTTGAAATAGTGGGGGATATGAAAATGGGTCCAAAAAAGAGCTAAGGTGTATCAAGTCACTTTTTTGTTGTTGTTCAGTCATGTCGGTCATGTCTGACTTTTCATGACTTCATTTGGCATTTTCTTAGCAAAGATACTGGAGTGGTTGGCCATTTCTTTCCCCAGTTCATTTACAGATGAGGAACTGAGGCAAACAGGGTGAAGTGACTTTCCCAGGGTCACACAGCTAATAAGTGTCTGAGGTCAGATTTGAACTCTAGTCTTTCTGACTCTAGGCCTGGCACTCCCCACCTACCTGCCCTAAGGTCACTTTTATGGGTCCCCAAAAAGGGGTGGGTCCATCTTTCCTAGAGTCTTAGACAGTTAATCTCAAACCATTCTCTGTCCTCTCAACAAAGAAACAATGAGACATGCCCAAATTCTCCATGGAGAAGTATCTATCAGATGCTCCAAAAGTTCATGTATATACTTATCAACTTTGTAAAGGAGTAACCTTTTCCCTCCTCCTTTACATAAGTAAAGGCAGAATTATTTGATGTATTTGGTTTGGGGAATAGAATGGAGTGTCATGGAAAAGCATCTATAGGTGGCTTGCTATGTGACTAGCACTCTGTTTAAGGCTAGAGACAAATAGAAAATTAAATCAGTCTCTGTTCTCAAGGAGCATGCCTTTTAATTAGGGAAGATAACATATATAGGAGGAATCATCTTCAGCAAAAATAGGCCATTTGTGGAGCAATGTCAAGACAGATCTTTCTTACCTAGTGACTGCTGAGAAGGAAGTAGAGGGCCCAAGTATTGGAGTAGTGCTAGACTTTGAGTTACCAGAGAAAAATGTAGAGATTGGGTGATCAGCATCCAGCCAGGAGGAAGAGTCCAGCACATGGGGCAATGGGGGCTAGGAAGAGGAAGAAAAAAGGCTCTGTGAAGCCTGCTTCTCTTGAGCCTTTGGACTCTCCATTAGCATCTGGTGGTGGGCTTGGGCAGGGGAAGGGATGAGCCTCAACTAACAAGTTATTTTGGGAAGGCCATAACATAGAACTCTACCTTTTGATGGGATATTGAGTCTATATCATCTCTAGGTAGTACCTAGAATGTAAGAACCTACTGATCAAATTGTGAACAAATGTATCAATACTCCACCACAAAGGAGCCCCCTGAGGCACAAGGAAGTTCAGCGATCCACGGAGGATCACACAAACACTTAATCAGGAGTTTAAACCCATGTCTTCTTGCTTCCAGACCCAGCACTTTCAACATAAGACATGTTTCCTCTATAAGTGCAAAATAATCTAATTTTCCTTTTCACATATAACTGACATTTTTGGAAATGAAATTTCGGTTCTTAAAACAGAAGGCTAATTGCACTATGCATTAATGGAGGCCATTTCCTACATTGATAAAAAAAATCATAGATCCTTCATGTTTTTATAAAGTGTGCGGTATTCAGATTTTTTTTTATCTGTATTGCCATATTTGATCCTCTTTTCACTGGGAGGCAGGATAGGAAGGGCAGATACCATTATACCTATTTTACAAATAAGGAAACTCAAAAACATGGAAATTTTGTATAAGAAAGAGATCTGGTCTTAGAATCTAAATCTCACTTCACATCCTAGTTCTGATACTAACTTTATAATTATTGGCTAAAAATCCCTTGACTTCTGTTTCCTCAACTCTGCGATGGCAATAATAATCCTTATACGACCTACTTCCAAGGATTACTGTAAAGCAATCACTGCATAAAAAAAAAAAAACTTAGAAATATGAACCAAGATGCAACAACTTGCTTAAGTTCACACAGCTAGGAAGTAGGAGAACCTAGACTTGAACCAAATCTCAAGTTGAAGGCTCTTTCCATCATAGTGCAACATACCACATGTTTAGACCAAGCATCACTGGCTCTCCATGACCACCCCCATCTGCTATAGCCAGATTTCCCCTACATTTCCTCTCCCCAGGGTTTTTCAGTTTATTTTTGGCTGATGAGATAGTCTTATCATCGTCATCGTCATCATCATCATCATCATGCGTTGTATTTATACAATGGTTATCTCTGTAGAGCTAAGAGCAATGGAGCTTCTTATCGACTATGTCCCTTGGGTGATTATTGCAGAGTAACAATGCACAAACTGGTCATGTTTTGCTGGATAATCAGCTTTGATTCTCCTTTAGTTGGTTTCAGTCCATTTCCATCAATCCCTAACACCCCTATAGTATGTCTCTTGGGACCAAATTCCTCTCTCCTAACATCAGAAGACTAGGACTGAAGCCAAATGAGCCAGTCACAGTAGCTGAAAGTATCTCTACTAAAAATCTGCAAATGAATGTTGATTAGTGTACTGATATTTATCCCACTGTGTCACATTCCATTAACTTTCTTCTAATTTCATACCCTGGTATGCTGCCTGACATTGCCTAACGCAACTGGACGTGACAAGACACATTCTGACAGACTCTTACAGAGCACCATTCTCTTCAGCACCAGATACACCTGAGCCAAAGTCAAGAGAACAAGAAGGTAGAGATAAAACCCAAAGCACAGAATGGAAAACTATAGCCGTGACCCTGTGCCCAAAGGCCATGCTGGCTGGATCCAGTAATCATGGAGTTGTAGCTTAGAATTGAAATGTGACAGCTGAATAGCTTGTATCCAAATAGTTTTTACAATCTCATTTTTCATTCAGTCAATTCATAGGTATTATTAAGTACCCACTAAGTTCCACACTGCCCTGGGCTCTAGGGATACAAAGACAGAAGACATTTAAAAATAGCTCTTTCCCTTAAGAAGCTTATATTCTACTGGGCGCTTTGCAGGGAACAGATACTCAAAAATCAATATAAAATATAGCAATAGAGACCAGACGTGTGATTTCACTGATTTCTGGAATTCCAGAGTGATGAAACACCTTCTACCAAGGCAATTTATAGTATTAAAGAATTGCCTAGATGTTGGGGGGATAAGTGACCTGTCCAGGGTCACTCAGCTAGGATGGGTCCTAGGCAGGACTTGAACCCAGTCGTTCCTGCCTCTGAGGCCCATTCCCTACCCACCATGGTATGCTTTTCAGACATAAAAAGTAGACAAGGGAAATGTGAGGTGATATTCAGTGGAGACACTAGTACTTTAAAGGGCCAAGGAAGAGATTTAGGAAGAGATGGCACTTGGTCTCTTATAGTAGTAACAATATCTCATAGTTGCTTAGCATGTTGTGGTTACAAAGCAAGTTGACAGTCAGTGTCAGGGTTGTCTCCAATCACCCCGATCTAGATCTTGCCACTGGACCCAGATGGCTCCGGAGGAGAAAGTGAGGCTGGTGACTTGGCACAACCCTGCCTCACTTAAATGCAATTCACTTACAAGGCATGGCATCGCCTTCCTGATGTCATGTTCCTCTTCGAAGGACAAACAACAGTAACAAGGTAATACAAATGTGAATATTCCCATTTAACTGGAAGAAACTGAGCCTCAGAGCGAATATGTCTTACCTAAGGTCAAACAACTAGTAGGTGGAGGAACTAGAACGTGAAATCAGGCATCTTTCCTGCCATCTAATATTCTTTCCCAATACCAAGCAAGGCAAGCATTCATGTCTCCAGTTTCCTTTGTCTCATTACAGGGCCTAATACTATGTGTGGAAGGATCCAACCCGGGCTATACGTCTGGACCAAATCCACTTTCTGAGGCATGAGCTCTTCCTTGAAACAGATCCAGAACTCTCTGGCCTTTGCCCCTAAGGCTTTCTCTTTTACTGTTTTCTAAATATCAGTGATATTTCGATTTCAGGCAGCGAGCCACCTAATCTTGGTCCGGGGCCTGTCAGCCTCGCTGGGACCCAGTTCAAGCACTCATTCCATTTCTACTCCTTCCTCTGCTGCCAAGCCAGAAAGAAGACTGGGGAAGTTTACCTGTTTTAAGGTTTATTTAGAAGGAAAAATGGAAATCATGGAAACAACAAAAGTAAAATTTAGGTAAACAAAGAAGTATCAAAAACAAAAACAAAAACAAAAAAAACAAACCTATATTCAGCATTGGTTGGATGGTTCCCAAGCTTCCTGAGCTGTCTGAACTAGTTAACGTTTCCTCAGGCCTAATGAGCCCACTTAGGGCCTCAAAGCATCCTGCTATTACTTGACCCAAAAAAGAATATTTAATGTTATCTATCTCCCCCAAACATCCTGGCCAATTTGGACTTAACCCAGACAGGAGCTCAGAATTTAATTCGTGTGTCCAGGTTACAACCCTGAGCTCACTCTCAGTCGGGAGGCCCCTGCTCTGTAACACCCCACCCCACAATGGCAGGGGTTCTCAGTGGTCTAACCCCATCTTCCCAATTAACCAGTATATAACAATTAAGCAACTTCCCTTAGGGCAGAACATAGGATGATGGAATCGACAGTATTATGGCCCACCACAATGACAAACTGTAGATACATTGCCCCAAAGAAAGATTACAAAGACATTCCCCCACATACAACTATTTCATCAAAAATGCACCAATGATGCTGACTGCCTAGCCACTAGTAAAAATGTCGTTGTTTTTGTTGTTGGTGTTGTTTCTTAATACCTCTCTGGTATAGACTAGGTAACCATGGATTGGTAGGAACAAGACACTAACAATTGCTAGCATTGATATAGCACTTGGTTTGCAAAGTACGTCACAAAGGTTATCCTATTTGATCCTCTTAAGAGCCCTGGGAGGTGGGGGGCTATGATTACCCCCACATTACAAAAGAGAAAACTGAAGCACATGGTTTAAGTGATATGCCCAAGTTCGCCCAGCTAGCAAGTGTTGGGATGCTAGATTTAAAGCCAGTTCTTCCATGGCTCCAGGTTCAGTCCTTTATTTTCTGTGCCACCCTTCTGCCCCTAGACCATACACGATATTTGTAGCCCCAGTAAACTTAGAGATGATATGTCGTGAAGAATACCAGAATCAGGTTCAAGAGACGTAGGGTATGGTGGGGTTCTTAACCTGTTTTTGTGGCATGGACCCATTTAGCAGTCTCACAAAGCTTATGAACCCCAACTCAAAATATTTTGTAAATACATAAAATAGAGTTCATAGGGTTACAAAAGAAATTATTTATATTGAAATAGATTGTTTCCCCTCTCATCCAATCTAAGTGCTTGATGCCAGGTTAAGAATTCTTGCCAAAGTGTGTCTGCTGTTACCCTGCTCTATGGCATTTTCCCTTTCTGAGACTATAATGCTTGCCCTGTTACCTCAGGCACACCTGAGATCATGTTTCACATATGATCCTATCTCATACATGAGGTAGCTAGGTGGCCTAGTGGATAGAGCACTGGGCCTGGAGTTAGGAAGACCTGAATTCAAATCTTGCTTTAGATACTTACTAGCTGGGTGACCTTAGCAAGTCGTACAACCTCTATCTGCCTCAGTTTCCTCATCTTTGAAATAGTGATAACAATAGTACCTACCTCCCAGCTTGTTGTGACAATAAAATGAGATAATATTTGTAAAAAAGGCAATTAATCAGTGTCTGGCACATAGTAGGTGCTATATAAATTCTTATTCCATTCCTCTTTCCTTCCCCTCCCTATACATATGAAAACACTTTGAAATTATATCAACCTTTAAAGATATTATAGAAAACATTCTGGGATGTCAAGTCAAAAGGCATGAGTTGACTTTCTGGTGCTTTAATTCTTTTTTCTACAAGCCATAAAGTCTCTGGGTCTTGGTTTCCTCATTTATAAATGAAGAAGTTAAAACACTTAATAAATATTTGTTGAGTTGACTAATTTTGCAGCTCTTTCTGCTCTAATAGTCTGTAAACCTGTCTCATCTACAAAAAAAAATAAACAAATGAATAAATAAATAAATACATGATAAGTAAAGTAAAAAAAAAAAATCTTTGGTATTTATCTAGCTAGTCAACAGGCAGACAGTAGAAGCATGGTTTGGTAGAAAGGACTCAATCCTTGAAGCCAAGAGACTCAGTTTCTACTACTTATTAACTGAAAAAATAAAAAAAACCCAACAAAAAAATTACTTTTAAAAAAATATTATGTTCTAAGATCACCTTCAACTTAACATTCCTGATAGTCCATATAGCTAGTTCCTTTCTAGCCCAAACATTCTATGCTTTGAGATTCTTTCTAAATCTAACATTCTCTGGTCCTATGGTTCACTACCTAACTGCCCCAGTACCAAGGCAGGCCGAGTGAAAATCTCCACCCACTTGTGAACTTCTGAATGAAAGTTATTATCAGGAGTTCAAAAAGTGGCAATAAATAAATAAACACCTCGTGCTTTCAGGACATTTTTTCTTTTTTTTTTCCCCTTTTTTTTTCTTGCCGGTGCTGCTGCTTTCCATCAATCATGTGGCACCTGGTGATTGGTTGGCATCCATCAACTGTCGGTTTCTGCACCAGGCTCCTGGAGGCTCCCAGCATCCAAATTTATCATGTAAACCCAAGCATGTGTATCTCTCAGGTGCTGCAAAGTACAGGTTAACGAGCCCAGAAAAGTTAATAACATCCCCATGTGGGAGTGTAAAAGGACAATGTCTCTTGTTTCAGCTCAAGTGTTCCCAACAGGGTAAAGAGAGGGAAGGTATTGGCTTCTGGCTCAACTGAGGCCCTCCCTCAACAATAAAAGTCCTCTTAACATCACCTCTCTCCAGGACAGAAGAAACAGCTGGTATTTAGCCAGAGCTTTATGGCTACAGAGAGTTCTATGTCCATTATCCTCTTGGCTGCTCACACTTCTCATGAAAAGTATCAAGAGCAGATATCATTCTCCTCATTTTATAGAAGACACTAAGGAGCAGAAAGGTGATCAAAGGCCAGAGGACAGACTGAGGAAATCATGGAACCAAGAATTCTGAGTCCCATTTTCCTCATCTATAAAAAGGGGGATAATAATGCTTGCTTTAGTACGTACCTTCCTGTGTTATTGTAAAGATCAAGTGAGATATGAGAGACAATGACCTTGGTAATCATAACATATGACAGGCTTGTGAGTATCTGTTACTGTCATTATTACATAAATGTAAGTTAATGTTATTATTGAAAATAAAATCTGTTTTCCATCTATGTAACTAGTTATTGACAAAACCCTGTAGATGACACGTGAACATGTTCTGCACACAGTGTAGGCTGATCAGATGGTGCTTTCTCATTTGGACAAGTAGTAGACAACCTCCCTGCCTCAATGAACTCATCTATAAAATGGAAAAATTAATACTTACACTGCCTACCTTACAGGGGAGTATATCACACTTCATTTGCGAAATGAATCTGGTAAAGCTTCCCTATAGGTATCTGAGTCATGATTAATACTGCCTCTGAGAACATTGTCTAAATTGATTCCAGTAAGTTCAACAAGTGTTTTGTTGTTGTTGTTCAGTGGAATAGTCATGTCTGACTCTTTGTGAGTCTATTTAGGGTTTTCTTGGCAGAGATACTGGAGTGGTTTACCATTCCCCCTCCAGCTCATTTTACAGATGAGGAAACTGAGGTAAACAGGGATAAATGACTTTCCCAGGATCACACAGCTGTCTGAGGGTGGATTTGAACTCGGGTCCTCCTGACATCAGGCCTGGCACTCTAACCACTTTGCCACCTAACTGCCTACAAGTATATTAAATATGTATTATGTGCGAGACCCTGTGCTAAACCCTGGAAATCCAAAGTGGAACAGTCCTTATTCCAAGAAATTTATGTGCTGCTGGAAGGTGGAGAGGATATGTTCAGAGATAAATATGAAGATATTCCCAAGGAATACCTAATCTGCCTGACAGACTATTTTTGGGGGGAGAGGAACCCGGTAAGGGGTAGTCAGATGTCCAAGGGATGAGAAGGCAGCGGAGTGTCATTTCTAATATTTGCTATGGGGAAAAGTAAATCTGAGTCATCAGGTTTGGCTTTAAGGGTCTCTCTTTTCATTGTTTGCTATGGCTATAGCCTTGGGAGTCCAGCTACATCATGAACAAGGTTTAACCTCTTCATGGCTGCATGCTTGCTACAGCACAGTCCAAGTTAATTTCCTGGAGCTCTGTCCCTCATTTCTCATTCCTTATTAGGCAACTCAGAAAATACTGTCTTTTAGTGGTCTAGACTACCCTACTATGGTAAGCAATTTGATACAGATTATGCATGTGTAATCACGTAGGATATATTTCCATATTTGTCATGTTGTAAAAAAAACACAGACCAAAAAAAAAAAAAACAAAACCTACAAACAAAAAGAAAGTGAAAAATAGTATGCATTGATCTGCATTCAGTGAATTAAGTAATCTTCAGCATATGTGCATTCTAAAGACTGGGGCCACATCTATCAAATTAGTTTTCATGCTACAGAACAAGTCAATCCAATCCAGTCTTACTCAATAGACTCTCGTGACTTCCTATTACCTCTGGTACAAATACAAACTCATCTTTTTGGCACTTCAAGTGATATATAACGACCCCTTTGTATTTTTCTTCTCATTCCTTACTCCCCTCCAAGGCTTCTACTGTCCAACTATATTTGACTGTTTGCTGTGCTCTACTCACTATGCCCCATCTCCCATCTCTGTGCCTTTCCAGGGGCTGTCTCCCATGCCTGGAATACACTCCTTTCTCACCTGCACCTCATAAAGTCCCTGACTTCCTTTAATACTCAGTTCAGACAATTTTAGGAGTCCTCTTTAATCATCCAGCACAGTTGCTAGTGCTAAAGTCAGGTCCTATGTTTTGCTGGAAGTCTTCTCTGCCTACTCCCGCTCATCCCAATACCTCCTCTCACCAGATTCCTAGTCTACTAGTAGATAATACCAAAGAGTTTAACCCTGAATTCCATCCAACTCAGTAAACATTTATGTCATTTCTGCTGTTTGCAAGGGGCTGTGGAATACACTGATGAGCAAGACCATCTGGCCCCTATGGAATTTAGTATTTGGTAAGGATAGTAAATAAAGAGAGTGTGAAAAGTCTTTCAAAAGGGTACAGAGTGCTAGACAAGATCCCAACATTTTGGGGGGTGGAGGTGGAAATCAGAGCAGGCTTCTGGGAGAAGGTGGCATGGGGGGCAGGATAAAGGATGGATAATAGCTCAATAAGAGCAGATGGGAGAGAGAGACAAATGATAGGCACAGCCCATGTCATGCATAAGAAATGAACCTTAAAACAGAGGAGAGAAAGCATAAAATTGGTTTGGGGATGGGTAAACAGATGCCCCTGACTAGATCCTAGGCCAGGAATTCTCATGATGTTTCATAAATATTCACTCTGCAGTCTAATTGGTAAACTGTCATTTACTCTTTTCTTGCCTAGAACCATACTTCCATTCTACTTTCTCAATAGCTCTAAACTAGCCATCTCTCGCCTCCTTCTTTTAACCCTAACTGCCCGAAGTGTTCTATCTTCCTCCATTAGAATGTAAGCTCCTTGAAGGCAGGGACTATCTTGCTTTCTCCTGTTTGTATTTCCAGTGCTTCCCACAGGGTAAGTACCTAATGAATGTGTTTCCATTCATTACTTGAACATTCTTCACTAAATAGACTATAAGCTCCGTATGGACAAGACCCAGGTCCTTTAAAAAAATGTGTTCTTGAGTAACTGATGTAACATATTGGCCATAGTGGAACATGGACCAGGAGTTCATTCTTCTCCCCAATGCATTCCTTGTGTCCTCCTTTTATTCAGCCATTTCGGTCATGTCTGACTTGGCAAACATACCAGAGTAGTTTCCATTTCCTTCTCCAGTTTATTTTAACAGATGAGGAAACTGATGCAAACAGAATTAAGTAACTTGCCCAGGGTCACACAGCTAGTAAGTGGCTGAGGTCAGATTTGAACTAGCTGGTCCTGTGTCCCCTACAAAGTCCCATTTTCCATCCTAAAGCTTTACTCAAGTCCTAGAGTCCACATATTACAAATACATGTTATTCCTACAGTTTACCCTCTAGTATACTCTGGACATCCTATCTACCTCGAACTAACTGCCTCCTCCCTTCACCCAGACGCCCTTTCAATTTTTCTTCTGTCATTGGAATGTAACCTCCTTGAGGGACAAGGACTGTCTGTCTACTTCTGTTTATATTCCCATCTCTTAACACAGTACCTGACACATAGTAAGTGTTTAATATATGTTTGTTGACTGATTCACTGAGGGAGAATTAGATTAAAATTCTTCTTTTGACATAGATGGACTCTGTGACCCTGGACAATTTATCACAGTGTCTCAGGGCCCTGGGCACAAGAGTTTATGGTTCTTGAGATTATAAATTACAGGAACATTGTGGGTCTTAGTGGCCAGGTATCTACTTGCATAGATAGAGGGAGTTTCCATACCAGTAGCTCCATATGCTAATGGCATCACAGGTCTGTATAAAATATTCATACGCTGGATATGCTACCTAAAGTAACATAAAACCCACATGGGAGATCTTCTCTACTATTTCTTCTGTCCTTGTCAATTCTATTCTTTATCCATTTCTTTCTGGTACATCTAAAGTCTCATGTGTATTACATATATGTACATGTACATACATATATACACATGTACATATACATGTGTGTATGGAAGCAATGTAACATGCAAAAAATGTTTGGCATCAAAAGATTTGCATCTGAATCCTGGTTTATACTAGTCTTGTTCCTTACATGTTAGGTGGGAATAATATGTATACTACCTAACAGGGTAGTTATGTAAAAAGTACCTTATAATATGTAGATTACTATGGATAATATTTAGAGAATATGTATGTATAAGCATGTATTTACATATCACAGAGATGTAATCTACTTATCTACAAGAGGATTGTTAGGAAAGCCATATTGAGTAGAAAGTGATGGATTTAAAACCAGAGGATATCTATGACCTTGAGCAAGTGATTTGACTGCCTCAAGTCTCAGTTTTCTCATCTGTAAAATTGGGTGGTTGGGACTAGATTTTCTCTTATGGAAATCCAGTTCAGAGTCTAAGAGGTCTTCCAAATCTGTGACATTTCTCATTTGTATTTTATCCTCCATCCTTGGATCTCTCTCCATGTTTAATCTTCGCTTACAGAACCTTTTTTTTGTTTGTTTTCCTTCAAGGCATAGTGCTCAGTACTGCCTTCTTCATCCCCCTCAAATGACAATGTCCTCTCCATCCTGAAATTTTCTTAGAGTGTTTTGTTTATGTCTCTCCTTTGTCTCTCTCCCTATGATAGTCACCTATCATTGTGCGTGCGTGTGTGTGTGTGTGTGTGTGTGTGTGTGTTTTGTACATGTTATGTTATTAGAATGTGGCCTTAAGGGAAGGGACTAACATTTTTCATCTCTGTATCCCTAGTGTTAAGCACAAGATAGACACTTCATAAGCATTTACTAAATTGAAAATACATAGTTGTAATGTGGAAGATTACTGCCTCCTTTATGCTTGAAACTATCAGAGTGAGGGATCAAAAGAGACAGAGTTATGCCATGGTGGAAAGAACAGTGGGCTTGGTGTCAGGAGAGACCATGGTTCAAGTCTTTTCTCTGATTCATCCCAACTGTGTGACAACTGGCAAGTCCCTTGATGTGGCCATGCCCCAGGCAACTCTCTCAGACTATAAATTACTGAAGAGTTGACAATCTACAGTAGTGTAGGGAGTTACCAAAATGGGAATTCACAGAACTGATGAAATCCTGGGTCAAAACAAAAACAAACAAAAAACATTGCAGTCAATGCGTTCCCTTGATTCTGCTTTCTTTGTTCTGTCTAATTTCATGTCCTTTAATCTCCTTGTATTGTCTGTCTTTCCCACATTTGTCAAGAAGCCTTTCCTGGTTTTCCAAACTATTAGTAACCACCCTCCCAAACTACATAGTATTTAACTTTTATGTATTTGTAGTTATTAGCTTTACATTTATTCCATATAAGTCTTTATTTATTTATTTATTCATCTATTTGTTTGCTCATTCACTCGTCTATTTACTTGTTTGTTTATTTATTGCATTTATTTCTTATCTCTTCCATTAGGATATGTGTCCCTTAGGAGTAAGGATTGTCCTCCAGGTGGCCAAATGGATAGAGAGCTAGACCTTGAGTCAGGAAGATCTGACCTGAGTTCAAATCTAGCCTCAGACACATGAGCTCTGTCTACCTCATTTTCCTCATTTGCAAAATGGAAATAATGATAGCAATAGCACCTACCTCCCAGGGCTATTATAAGGATAAAACGAGACAATATTTGTAAAATGCTTTGCAAACCTTAAAGTGCTATGCCATTCAATTCCTTTGATGAGCTACACTTTGTTCAGTCATTCTTCAGTCGTTGGACATTTAAATTATTTCTCATTTTTCAATATCATTAGTAACATTGCTTCAAACACCTTTACTCAGATCATTTTTTGTTTAGTTGAATAAGATCCTCAGGGTAGATTCTCAGCAATGGAATGATTGGGTTAAAGGTCAGTTTTAGAAGTTTCATTAACTACTTAGTTGACCTTCACATAGATGGGGTTCTCCATCTCTCCTCAGTCTTAGCACAAACAGTTCCCCATTCATGCCATGCACATCCTGCTCACCTCGGCCCTTTTAGAACATCTCTTTTCCTCCAGGCTTCAGATTAAGCACCTTCTTCTACTCGAGGCCTTTCCTGAGCCCCCACCCCAGCTGCTACTGTCCTCCCCTCAAGTTATCACCTAGTTATTTTGCACATACATTACGTATACACACATACATATATCCGTATATATGTATGCACATATATATATGTATGTGTGTATATATAGAAATACATACACACATATGTGTGTGTGTTCAGTGCATTCCCTCCCACTAGAATGTAATTCCCTTAAGGCCAGGGGCTGGTTCACCTTTATCTTTATTACCGTTGTTTGCTGCTGCACCATGTAATTTGTAGGGATATAATATTCATGATATAAATGGAAGCGCCAATGTCCAACCAAAACATTCTGTCTATGCTTCAAGTTATTAAAGACACAGGAATTATATTGAAATCTATATGACAGGGAACCTCAGAGGGCAGAACTCAAAGCATCACTGAGGGGAAATGGAACTCATTCTTCAGTAAAAGAATACTTCATTCCAGTCTTGGCTCTGATGTTCATTACCTGTGTAACTGTGAGCCAGTCACTCCCCTGCTCCCATCCTCAGATTCTACCCTAAGCTGACCTCTAGGGCCCACTCCATATTTACATGCCCTGACCTAAGGTAAGTTAGATGACTGAATTCCAGCCCCCTATGACCAATGATCACCGTATACAAATACATCATAAAGGGATAAATACATGTTATGCAAAGTGGCTACTCACCCTCCCACACCAATAATGATAATAATAATAAGGAAGAGAAGTAAGTTTCTCACCGTTCATCTTGCAAATAGCTTCACAGAAACATGTGCAACATGACTTTGAGTTCTGAGAATATTATGAACCCCCGCAGACACTGAAATTTTGTAAGCGGTAGGATGCAGGAACCCACAGAGCTGGGAAAGCAAAGGTTTAATAGTATTTTAAATGTTTTGACTATATAGGAGGCAAAATCTGCAGCCTAATCAGTTTCAGAAAATCTTCTGGGGTAAGAGGCAGGCACGAGGTCTGTGTCCCGACTCTGTAGCCATCTGTGCTCCCCCAAAGAGCCGGCTGTCAAAGATGGGGAGAAGGAAGCTGGTAATGTATATCGTTCTGGAAGGAGGGGCACGGAAAGTTGGTGGAGCCTGTATCCATGAAGCCCATCAGAAATGGAATCCATCAAGGGGCAGCATGGGATACTGAGAACAATGCAGGATTTCCTGCTGGGCTGCGGTAGAAGGGCTTTGTAAACCAGAAGGCATGTTATGAGTTGGTGTTATTATCATTAGACCTGTAATCAGAAGGCCTGAGTAACATTATTCTTTCTGCCATACTGGCCTTGTTGCTACTCCTCCCCTATGAGATATTCCATCTCTCACCATCTAGGCTTTTGTCTGTATCATCCCCTCTCTCCCCCTCCCCCACCTCTTAGATTCCTTAGTTTCCAGCAAAGCTCAACTCAAGGGTTACCTTGAGGTTTTTCCCCCTACAGTTCCACATCTCCACCCCCAAGCCAGGAAAATGTTCCTATATTTACATTGTATTTTGCCTATCTATATCTGTGCCTTTATCTGGTGTTTCTCCCATGTCACTGTAAGCTTAATAATTAGTTTCATTAATATTTACTATTAATTGTAATTATCTATTAGCATATAATTGATTATAGTTAATAATAAACATTAATGATAACAACATAACAATGTACATGATTAAATTTTATATTATATCATATATGTGATATAATATTTCTAATAATTCATAATTTAATTGATAATAATAACATCAATGTTTATAATGTGATTATTATGTGACAGGCACTATGCTAAGCCCTTTACAATTATCATCCCATTTAATTGTAGGACATATGTCATTTTTGCTTTTTTATCCCCATCACCTTGAACTGTGCCTGGCACAGAGATGTTTCATAAAATAGTTATTTATTTATTGATGGATTTGGACCCAGTCCTTTTATTTCCTGGCTGTATGACCTTAAAAATATCACCTCTCCTCTTGGATCCTTCCTTTCCTTCCCAGTAAAATGAAGGAATCCAGTGATGGTTGTTGAGGGCCCCTTCCAAACTCTAATATTCCACAATCCCAGTATCTCTACCCTGCCTAGACATCAGATGATGTGGGTGATAGGGCTTTTTGACAAGAGAACATTATATTAATTTAATTGTTATAGTTCTTTGTAATGGTAACAATAGTAATGGGTGTTTGATGATAATCATCTATTGGTCATCATTGCACAAATTCCAAACTAGACAAGAATATTTTGGGTTCCCCCCACCCCCCCCACACACACATACACCCTTTTGAAAACTTCCTGAATGTCCAAAAAAGATAGTATGACAAAGTGTTACTTGGCTCAGCTCACAAAGAAGTAATGAGAAGAAGAAGAAGAAGGAAGAAGAGGAGGTAAAAGAGTCTGGGGGTAGGGAAAGAGGGATATTTCCAAGGCAACAGAGTAGAGTGGAAAGAATATTGGACTTGACTGTTTCCAACCCCACCTCTGATACTAACTGTGTGACCTTAGTCAAGAGACCTCATTTCTCTGACTTAGTTTCCTCATCTACAAAATTGGGGCAATAATACTTGTATTGTTTTCTTCACAGGGTCATTGTAAGAAAAGAAATCTGGAAAGTATGAGGTGCTATATTAACGTGAGAGGTTATTATTTCCACGAAATTATTTCCAGGAAAACCCCAGCATTTTAAAATGAGCTGAGTGCTACATGTAGTTTTTCAGACTTTCAGGTCAGCAACGGACACAAGTGCCCAGGTACTGTCTTCAACTACTGGCAGGCTCAGCCACTGAGTCAAGTGATGCAGTAGAACTTATATCTTCCCCTTTACTCTTAGGAAGGAGCACTTCCTAGTAAGTGGGTCTGTTTCAACATGCAGCGGGCTAATTTGTGAGGTAGTGAGCTGCCCAACACTAGGGAAACTCCAAATAAAAGCAATGACTTTTCTGTCAGGGTTGTTGTAGAGAGGATTATTGTTTGTAAAGGGGTTTGGCTGATGTCTTCTGAAGCCCCTTCCAATGCCAAGATTTCCTGAGGCTATGTGACTATTCCCTGGCTGACTGGAGTAGCAGTATTATTCGATAACTAATATTTATACAATAATTAACCAAAAAGTCTTCATTTAGTGCTTACTAGGAAAAATAACATTAACACAGCACTTTAAGGTTTATATATATATATATATATATATATATTTATATATATGTATGTGTGTGTGTATACACATTATATATACATACACATGTACATGTATGTACGTGTGTATGTATGTGTATATACATTATATATGTGTACATATTCATATATGTGGGACTGATAACTCATATACTAAGAACAGTTAGCTAATATATTATATTACAAAATTAGAATAATAAAATAATTACTCTCTTTTGCTCATTAAATCATAGACAGTCCAATCCAATCTAAAGAATATGTATTAAGCCCCTATTATGTGTGAGGCACTGGGGTCACAAAGACAACATTAAAAATAAGATGTATCCTCGAGGAATTTATCAGTTTATATGTAGGATACAATATATATTCGGGTAAATATATACATAATAATTTGAAGAAAAGGAGGGAGAGACCCCTAATGACTGAGTTGATCAGGAAAAGTTTTCCAGCAGTGATAACATGTGAACTGAGCCTTGGCCGCAGGTAATTAGGAGTTATGTTCCATAGAGCAAAGACTCAAAGGTGGGAGATGGATGGCCAAACTCAAGAACCAATGGACCAGTTTGGCCAGAACCAAGAGGGTCCCAGTAGGGTTTGAAAAGTAGGATGGAGTCAGATTGGGAACAGTTAATCTGAGAAGTCTGTGTTTTAGCCAAGAATCAATAGGGAGTCACAGGATGGTCTTGATTCACTCTAGTCTGACAAAGGCAGAGAACGGTGGGACTATCATTTTTCTAAACCTGTATTCTATATCTTTTTTTTTTTTTTTGCGAGGCAATCGGGGTTAAGTGACTTGCCCAGGGTCACATAGCTAGTGAGGATCATGTGTCTGAGGCTGGATTTGAACTCAAGTCCTCCTGACTCTGGAGCCGGTGCTCTATCCACTGCCCCTATGTCCTTTTAATTAGATGAATACTTACCCACATATGGAATTGCACAAGTTCATAGCTGAAAGGGTTGTCCAACCTCTTTATTTGGCAAATAAAGAAGATGTAGCATAGGACCCCTCTATACATTCCATATTTTTGTTGTTGTTGTTGTTGTTGTTGTTGTTCAATCCTGTCTAACTCTTCATGACCCAATTTGGGCAAAGACACTGAAGTGGTTCGCCATTTCCTTCTCCAGCTTACTTTACAGATAAGGAAACTGATGCAAACAGGGTCAAGTGACTTGCCCAGGGTTACACAACTAGTGAGTGTCTGAGGCCAGATTTGAACTCAGGAAGATGAATCTTCTTGATTCTAGGTCCAGCACTCTATCCACTGTGCCATCTAGGGTGCTTACGAGAATACAGGGTCCTTCATAGGATTCAGGCAGTGGTGATGCTGGCATCAGAAAGTTTTGTCAGTTGCAATCTTAGAAGTAGCTATAAATATCAAAGTCCTGTATTAATGTGATTTATTGTTATTACTGTCAGAGGTTGATATCTTGGTTCAGTCATTTTTAAAATGCAGTATTTGCTCAGGAAGTGCCAGAACCCGCTGACTACTTGGAATTTTGTTACAAGCTAATCATCTAGACTGTTGGAAAATTGAATGAACTTCCTTTTCTGGTAGTGAGTTTCCCTCCACTGGATGTATTCAAGCAGAGTCTAAAGACTTTCTTGTTGGGGATGTTCTGGAACAGATTCATGCTTCAGGTAATGGTTGGACTGGATGATTTCTGAGATCTCCTTCATTATAGGGATTTTCTGATTCTCTAAAACCCACTACTCTGTGGTACCCAAAAAGACTCCTCTGTTCAGAGGACTCTTAAGAGAATCAGAGCAGGTTAAACCTGGAAGGGGCCTGAGGAAATCATCAAATTCATCGCAAATTCCTCATTTTTGTAGAAGTAGAAAATGGAAGTGATAGAGGAGATGTGCCTGGTCCATCATAACAGAGCTGGCTGGGGACACAGTTGCCAGATTAGAGGAGGTAAACTTTAAACTCAAAAGGTCAGAAGGGTCATATTACTTCTCAGGGCTACTATTTGTTGATACAGTGTCAAAAGTGGCCTCGGGGTAGGTTAGGGTGGGGTACAACACAAAACACCCTTTCTTCTCAACGGGTTCACTTCCATTTTCAAAAGCCAAGTACTTCCACTAGCATGCTGCCATTATAAAGGACAGAGTAGCTACTGTTCTCACCACACCTCTGTAACATTGATAATGCAAGTAGTATTAAAATTCTCGTTCTACAGAGGAAGAAACAAAAGAACTAAGGAATGAAGTGATTTTTAAAAATTAATTTATTTTAAACTTAAATACAAAATAAGAAAAGAAAAGAAACGCATTGCTGTGTGCACAGCAGAACGTAAGAGAGGATTCAAAATATGCAGCAATAAATTGCTATTTCAAGAAAGTCTATATAATAAATACTACTCATTGTGTTGAAAGCTGTCCATCTTTTCTTTGTTTCCTTGTAACTTTTCTTTTGCTCTTTGCTGTGAACTTTTTACTTTGTTCTGTTTCCAGCTTCCTTCCCCACCCCCAAGAAGGCTACAATTAAAGTAGATAGATAGATAGATAGATAGATAGATAGATAGATAGATAGATAG
>NW_020945437.1:15787380-15807112 GCF_900497805.2 Vombatus ursinus
TAGATAGATAGATAGATAGATAGATAGATAGATAGATAGATAGATAGATAGATAGATAGACAGACAGAGATACACATACACACACACATATATGTATATATACACATACATATAGGCATATATATACACATATATATTCATATACACATACATACACTTACATGCACATACATATACTTAGATATCTATAATCTTATTCCTATATAGACATACACATTCATATGCATCTATGTAAGACCATACCATATTTGTTTGTCCTCTGTTTCTCTGAGGGTGGATAACATCTTCCTTCAAAAGTCCAAGTTTTTCCATATTTTTCTAAATCCACCAACTAGTCATTTCCTATACCGCAGCAATATTCCAATCTTATACTGTCAAGTTATTTTCAATAGTCTAAAACAATTTCAGTTATAATGGCTGACATATAGTGTAGTTGTCCTATTTTTTCTTTTGAGTAAATCTATTTTAGCTTTAACTTTGTCTGAGATCACAATTATTGCCCTTGCTTTTTTTCCTATTAAATTCCACTGCTGATCTTTATTTTATATTTATGTGTATGCCTTATTTTCTGTCCCTTCTGACTCCTCTACCTTACATCTACCTGCTACCTTGCCCTCCTATTATTTAAGCTACTCCCTCACCAAAGATCCCTGCCTGATCCTCTCCCCTCACCCTAAAATCCCTCCCTTATCTTTTCCTCGATCTCTACCCCCTTAGCCTTTTATTTCTTTCTGAATTTAGAAAGCTTTTATGCCCTTCTAGATACATATGTAGTGTTCCCTCTCTAACTCATTCCCAATGAGAGTAGGGTTTCAGAACTACCAGGCCTTCTCCCCCATTAATTAATTCCTCTGTGTCAGTTATTCCTCTTGCACCTCATCTGTATAACTACTCTTTTTACCTTTTCCTAGACGGTTTATTTTTTAGTATCACATCATCCTGAAGTAATTTCTTAGTAAATAGTAAGGGGAGGCAAAACTCCAATTCTGGTCTTCACCATCAAGACCAATCATTGCTCTAGCCACCACTTTGTTATTGTTCAGTCTTTTCAGTCATGCCCTGCTCTCTGTGACCCCATTTGGGGTTTTCTTGGCAGAGATACTGGAGTGGTTTGCCATTTCCTTCTCCAGTTCATTTTACAGATGAGGAAACTGAGGCAAACAGGGTGAAGAGACTTGCCCAGGGTCACACAGCTAGTAAGTGTCTGAGGTCAGATTTTAACTCACAAAGATGAATCTTCCTGACTCCAGGACAGTACTCTATCCATTGTACCACGTTGTTGCCCCACACTGCCTTCTTTTTGAAGATTTTTTTGAAGATTCAGAAAGATCTCAACACAAAGTTAAAAATGAATGAAATTACTTACTAGCTGTGTGACCCTGGGCAAGTCACTTAACCCGATTGCCTCACCAAAAAGCAAAATAAAATAAAATAAATTAAATTCCGTTAGAGACATAAGAAATCCTGATAATTGTGCGGGTTCTATGTAGGGGAGGGTTGCTACACAGTATTCTTATGAAAATATACATGAATTTTGGGGGAACTCTGCAACAAAACCAAACAAAAAAATGTTAATGCAATATACATAAAGAGAAATAGAAAGTTCTTCACTCTAAAGATGCTAATGCTGCTATTCTCTGCCCTGGTCAAACCACACACAGAGAATTATGTTTCATTTCTGAGCTTCACCTTTTAGGAAGGACAATAATGAGTGAAAATGTAACATGTCCAGACGAGAGAGACCAGGCTCTGGAAAACATGCCAAATGAAAGAAATGTGGAAGCTTAATCTGGGGAAGAGATTACCTAGGGAGGAATGTGTTATACTCAGCACTCAAATGGATCTGTAATCCCACTGATGCAGAGGGTTCCTCCAAGAATGCTGATTCCAGTCCATCCTGTGTGACCCCTGTCAACATCATTTCCTAAATTTGCCACAGGTGGTCCATTAAATGTGCCAGAGGCCTTCTCTGTTTTCTCTTCATCACATGAAGAGTGATTAGACCTGATCTATTTGATTGCAAAGGATGGAACTTGGACTAAGTATTGGGACATTTCAGGGAAGGTGATTTCAATTCAGCATAAAATCATCGTTGCTATTCAGTTAGTTTCAGTTATCTGACTGTTTATGACCCCACTCTTGGCAAAGGTACTGGAGTGGTTTGCCATTTCCTTCTCCCTCTTATTTTACAGATGAGGAAACTGAGGCAAACAGGGTTAAGCAACTTGCCCAAAGTCACATGGCTAGAAAATGTCTGAGGCTGGCTTTGAACCCAGTGAGATGAGTCTTTTTGACTCCCGGCCTGGTATTCTTACTACTATATCACCTACCTACCCCACCCCCCCAAAAAAAAGACATAAGCCTACCAATACAAACAGATGAGAAAGGGAACTCTCAGCTACTGTAGCTGTACATTAAATAATAATTGATTAAATAGCTACTATGTGCAAGGTATTACGAAGATAAAATATATAAAAAATAAATAATTCTTGCCCTTAGGACTCTTACAGTCTAGGATTTCTGACTGTTCAATCTTGAGATAAATTTTGGTGAACATAAGGTGGAGGTCACTGGCCCACTTGACTCTTAGCAGCTCTGGAGAAGCCATGCCCAAAGATCTTAAGAGCTACTGAAAGTTTTAAGCTACCCACATTGAAAGAGAATTCAGTAGCTTTTAAGGTTCAAGCATTTTCCCCTTCCTTTGCTTGGTGTGTGAGAAAGGTGATCACTTGGAGAATGTCTGAAGATTAAGGTGGGTCTTAGGATGGATTGAGGTGGGTCTCAGCATGCAGGAAGCTGACTATCCATGAGAGTTTGACATAGGGTTACTTCTGTACCCTGTTGAAGTGACCCATGGAAACTCTCAGGCAGGCTTTCCCAACCAGATATTTCAAATCAGTTTCTATGCCTTTTAACTTCCCTCAAGAGTCCTATGTTGTGCCTTAAGAAAATAATTTGTCAGATGGATGGAGGATAGTTTGGAGAGGAGATATTCTAGATCCATGAACAAGTCACTTTCCTTCCATATTTCCTGAAAAAGAGAGTGAGGATAATCCCTCATATGGTGAGTATACCAGATATATAAGCAGTTACGGTGCTTATCCTTATGTTAAAGAAACCAGGGCTCCTGGATACCAAGTTTGGCCATCTGCCCACTGTAGGATGCCACCCCCATCTCACCAAAAAAAAAAAACAACTTGTTTTGAACAGATATCAGCTATGTTTCTATCTAATTTGAATTTGTGAGGAACAGTTGAGATAATGTGGGTAAAATGTTTTAAGTCCTTAAAAAGTGCTATATAATTGGAAATTCTTATTATTAATATCATATTCTCATATTTTTCAATTGGGTTCATACAGAAATAGGCTTGGAACAAGTCACAATCCTTCTGTTATTCTGTTATATTTATGGTTCTATGACTTGCACAGATGAATTTTTTAATCTTTTTGGAGTTGAATAAAAATATTAGGTTGTATATTCCTCTTCTGTTATCCCTCTGAAAGTATCCTTGGACAACTGCAGTAGCAGATAGTACAATGGCGATTATACCTACCTTATCCTGTTCTCAGATGATTTTGTTTTCTTCCAACTCATTCTCTATGCTTTCAAAGATTTTTGTTCCATGTAGCTCAGAGATTGTGTATTTGCTTTTCTCCATGAAAAACATTGTTCTTAAATGTTTTGGAATCAATGTTATGTCCAGGTGATTATGAGAAATAGGTCTATGAAAATGGACTGGTTGTGGTACATTTTGCTGACTGAGCTCTTCAACATATTTCCAGGTCAAATTTGTGATATGGGGATTTGTCATCTGTCAATCCATGAAAGATAGTGAGCTTCTGGCATCAAATCCTAGCCACCAAGTCAGGTCTTACTAGGTATTTGGTAAATATTATGCTTTTAACAACACACTGTGATATGTTGAACAGTATCCAGCATTTCCTTGCTTTATCTATACTGATCCCAAAATCCAAAGCTCCCTGACTACTTCCCTTCTATATTTCCTGTGGGAATAAGAGGAAAGGAGAAGGAAGAGTGACAGCAGTATGCATTTATATAACACCTACTATGTTCCAGGCACTGGCCTAAGTGCTTTTTTTTTTTACAAATATCCCTTTTGATCCTCACAATACCCTGCAAGATAAGTGTTTTTGTTACCCCCATTTTACAGATGAGAAAACTGAGACAGACAGTGGTTCAGTGACTTGCTCAGAATCACACAGCTACTAAGTTTCTGAGGACAAATTGGAACTCGGGTGTTCTTGACTCTAGGCCCAGTGCTCTATCTACCGTGCCACCAAGCTACCTAAGAAGGAAACAAGGGAAGAGGACAAGCTTTTATTATATACTTCCTATGTTCCAGGCACTGTGTTAAGCACATTACAAATATGACTTCATTTAATTTCATTGATTGCAATGGTCCAGTTCCAAACTGCCATTGTAGACTTCTACAATTACAGAAATCAATATGTATAACTCAGTCATTGTTTGATGCTTTATTGTTGACATATTGTTCTCTAGTTCATGTGGACATTGCACATGGAGGGTCTTTCTATTCTGTTCTTGACTCTTAGTTATTTTATATACATATTTCTGTCTAGGGCAGCTAGGTGACACAGTGGATAGAGCACTGGCCTGTAGTCAGGAAGACCTGAGTTCAGATCTGGCCTCAGATACTTACTAGCTGTATGACCCTGGGAAAGTCACAGCCTTGTTTGCCTCAGTTTCCTCATCTGTGAAACAACTGGAGAAGGAAATGGCAAACTTCTCAACTATCTTTGCCAAGAAAATTCCAAATGGAGTCATAAAGAGTCAAACAACAACTTCCTCCATTAGACTGTAAGTTCCTTGAGGTCAGGCACTCTTTTTTATGTATTTGCATTCCCAGTGCTTGGCACAATGCCAAATGTTTATTGACTATTCACTGTTGCTGTTAGTGCTTTTGTTATTAAAGAGAGAACTAAGTATAAGAAAGAGCTATCCTTGGAATCGAAAAGTCCTTAATTCAATTTCTACCTCTGTGGCATATTAGTCATTTAGCCTTAGTCACTTATCTTTTCAGTGCCCCAAACAGCTCTGGAAGGTTCTATGTTAAAGAGCAACTGCCACTGATTTGTATTAGAAAAAAGGAATTTCCTTACCCCTGAAGTCACAAGTCTAGGCCAATACAAAACATTGTTTTTATTGACTTTGTTTTACCCCTGACTTTCCATCTTCCCTACCCCCTCCTTCCACAGATAAATAGGCTGCCAAGGGTCATGAGGATGAGTTCAAATACTTGGGCTTCCCTGTCTTCTTCTCCATAACAGTCACTTCTCCAAGGATCTACAGCATGAGAGAACAAAGACAAATCTACAGATACTTGGGGAGAGAGGAAGGAGAAGATAGGTTAGTTAGGACTGATGAAGACTAATCAGCATAGGCGATAGTGTGGTAGAGGGTAAGGAAAATTAATCTTGGATGTGGGAGACTTGATTTCTGGCCTGGTCTCTGAAAGGTCCATTGTCTGTCATGTCCTCATCTTCTAAACTTGTGATTTCATCAGTATTCATTCCTCCAACAATGCATGTCCCCAACTCATTTATAACTTCACATATCCCAGAGTGGCTGGGGCGCACTGAGAGGATAAATTATTTAATCTGATCCCAGATCTTCCCTATCCAAATGCTAGCCTCTCTCTATCCATTATGCCACATTACCTGTCCTCTGCCAGGACCTGTAGAATAATAAATAATCAGAGCTCACATTTCTATCATGTCTTAAAGTTCTCAAAGGTCTTTCTTCATGACAACCTTATGAAGGAGGTAGTATAAGCACCTTGTTATTATCATCACCATTGGTCCATGTTGGCTCTGAGATATTGTGATTTTATGAATGGAATTTGAGTTTTTGTTCCTTTGCAACAGTATCTGAACCACTGACTAACTCACTTTCTCCTTCTGTAAAATGGATGTAATAGTTCCTACCTCAAGGGTTGTTGTGAAGATAAAATGAGATGTGTATGTAGAACAATTTACAAACCTTAAAGTGACACATAAATATCAATCAGCAGCAGCATTATTACCATAAAATGGCTTGAATTTAAGAATAGTGTGAAATATGTTGTCAAGGACATATGTGATCATAAAGAAGGGAGACTAGTCCCTATGGGATCACAGATAATGATTTTCTTAACTATGTTACTCTCCTAGTCAATAAACTCCAATGTCTTTTTATTGACTCTTAGATCAAATACTTTTTGGAATTTAAAGCCCTTCACAACCTGGCCCCAATCTACTTTTTCCAACCATAGTATATATTATTCCCTTTTCAGTTTTCTCTGGTTCATTGATACTGCTTCCTCCCACACGGTGTCCACCACCTTCATGTTTTTGCATTGGCTCTCCACCTGTCTGGAATGTACTCCATCTTCACTTCTGCCTCTTAAAATCCCTGTTTCTTTCAAAACATTCTCAGGCACCATCTTCTACATGCTTTCCTGATTTCCCTCAACTGATATGCCCCACATTCCAGTTTAACTTATATTTATCCTATGTGTGTGTGTGTGTGTGTGTGTGTGTGTGTGTGTGAGTGAGTGATATTTATGAGAGACAGAGAGACAGAGAGAGGGGGAGAGAGAGACAGAGAGAGAGAGAGAGAGAGAGAAAGAGAGAGAGAGCATCTCAGCACTAAGGACACAGACAGAAATAAAATAGTCTCTGCCCACAGGATGCTTAGATCCTTTTGGAGATGACATTTACATAAATGAGTAAATACTATAATATACATATATATGTATAATATATATTACATGTACATAAATGAGTAAATACAATAGTATATATAATATATATGTATATAGGTGTGTATATATGTATATGTATATAGGTGTGTGTATATGCATATGCATATATAATATAATATTTACTCATAAGCTTCTCGCAGGCAGAGATTATTTTATTTTTGTCTGTATCCCCAGTGCCTAGGTGCTTAATAAATGGTTGGTGATTGATTAATTTATTGAAAGCTGAGGGCTACCCTGGTCTCTCTGAGCTATTAAAGGAAGAAGAAGAAGCCTTCCAGCATATTATGGCATCCTCTATGGAAGACTTCTGGAAGGCCACTGATGAGGCTCCCATGGGATGAAATGCATTTAGTGATTGAGATCTGCATGAGTACAGGAACTTTCTTTGAATGTTCTCTCTGTGTGTGTATTTGTTGAAGCATGAGAGCAGGCACAGCTAGAGATATAGAACAGAAAAGGCATTTCCTCCCCAGTGGACTAATAAAGAGAGCAATTATGCTGGTATGTTTTTCCTACATCGAGTACACAGGCAATAAGACTATTTAACCTTTTTAATGGAATTCACCTGGCTTATATGGAAAACCCATTGGATGAAGGAAATTATCCTGAATTAAGGAGAAGGGTAAGCAGCCAGTTACAACTGAGGGAAGGGAAAGGAGACTGGAGCAGGAGGGATTTCTGCCACCTGAAGGTTTTAAAGGAGCATCATGGCATAGTGAAAGCAGCAAAAAATCTGAGTTCATTAGAGTCCTAGTTCTAACACTAGCCATGAGATTTTACACTTCCATTTCCTCTTAGGCAAAATGGGCATGATAATACTTTGCCCTCTGCTTCTCAAAGGAGTGAGAATAATGTAGGTAAGGCTATATTAATGTATGACCATGAAACAACCATCAAAAGCAGTATAGTTTATCAGGATGGGGACATGACATGGAATGAGGAGAACATGATTTAAATCTCAGCTCCCAGGCTTATAAACTATTGAAGCTCAGCTCTTGGAGCCTCATTTTACTCATCTGCAGAATGGGGGTAGCATTATTAGTACTAAAAATTTGATAAATTTTTTGTGAGGTAAATGGCTTATGAATGTGTCAGGGTTCAGAGGCAGACTAATGATTAATTGGTAGAAACTGCTGAGGCAAAATTAGACTTGATGTCAGGAAAACCTTTCTAATCTATAGTGGTATCTAGGTGGCATAATAGATAGAGTGCTAGATT
Organism: Vombatus ursinus; assembly: GCF_900497805.2. NCBI lineage: Eukaryota > Metazoa > Chordata > Mammalia > Diprotodontia > Vombatidae > Vombatus > Vombatus ursinus. The sequence goes on from NW_020945437.1 coordinate 15,795,384, forward strand.
TGGGGTCAGGAAGGCCTGAGTTCAAATCCTCAAACCTTGCCTCAGAGACTTGCTAACCATGTGGCCCTGGACAAGTCATTTAACCTACTCTGGCTTTGGTTTCCTCTTCTGTGAAATCGGGATGATAAAAGTGCCAACTTCTCACATCATTGTTGTAGTCATCAAATAAGATAATTTATGTAAAGTATGTTATAAACCTTAAGCACTCTATTTTTTTACTGTTCAGCTATGATTATTATTACTATTATTATCATTGCTGTCATTATTATTATTAATTAGTGGTACCTACTTGGGCACTTATAGGCTCCCAAGGTGAAACGGAATGACCTGGGAAATAATGGATGCTCTTATTCATTCAGTCCTGTCTGACTCTTTGTGACCCCATATGAGGTTTTCTTGGCAAAGATACTGGAATGGTTTGCAATTTCCAGTTCATTTTACAGATAAGGAAACTCAGGTAAACATAGTTAGGTAATTTGCCCAGACTCTCACAGCTAGAAAGTGTCTGACGTCAGATTTGAACTCAGAAAGATGAGGCTTCTTGGCTACAGGCCCAGCACTCTGTGCCCTATGGCGCCACCTAGTGGCCAACAATAAAAATAACATAAGTACTTGGGCACTTAAATTTTCCCAAAGTGAATTGGAGCAAAGTAGGAAATAATGGATGCTCTTGCACTAGAAGTATTCAGAAGTGTATCTTGGTAACCATTCTCATTCAGTTTGGGCTCAATGACCAGTGAGGTTCCTTCCAATGCTGAGATTCTGTGATGATTCATATGAAAGTGACAGAAAAGCAGTGTCTCCTCCTCCTCACTCCCCAATCACTCATTGGTGATTAATAGAGAAAAGTCTGAAAGAAATCTCCTTTCTAAAAAGCCCCTTTATTCTCGATGAGTCAAACAGTTCCATTTTTGTCATTTGTCTGTCTGCTTCTCACCTCTTTTATGTTTGCATTTAGTATGGCTGCTACAAGCTCGGCATCACCTTATGGGGGAAATTCTGAATAACCACTGCCGTATTTCGATCCCTCTAAGATTTACAGAGTTCTCTTGCCTCATCAAAGATCTAGTAAAGTAGCATCATAATATTATAGGTCTAGAACTGGAAGGCAGCTTAGTTATTACGTAGTCTTACCCTCTTATTTTACAGAGGAAGATACCAAGGCTTAGAGAGGAAAGGTGAATGGCTCAAAGCAGACTATGCTGATAAAAGTTTAACACTCAGGGGCTCTAGAGGGAAAAAAAATGTACACATAACACATTAAATTTTAACCTATACTGTTTACATTTTCTCCATCACTTTTGTGAGTTTAGATAATCAACAAAACAATAACTCAAGCCACTTATTTGTGACCTTTGTCAATTTCTGAGGTGTAAATGCTCACACTAAAAATTTAGAAATTTGTTCTCCAGTATACCACTAGGGTCCTTTTGTAAGGAGCAGCATCAGCATTTAAACTCAGGCCCCATGACTTCAAGTTCATCGCTCTGTGTCCAAGCTCTTGGCCTACATCAGCTGGTATCCTCTGGTATATTATTCTACAGAGCTGGAAATTGATGCTTAGAGAGTTTGCCGTGCCTAGGTGCCCAGAGGCTTTGATAAAGGACAGAGCTGGGGACTCAAACCCAGGGCTTCTGTCTCCAAATGCAGGGCTTTCTCCCCAACATCCCAAGATGGTACCAACCTTGCCAACTGTCAGGGAGGCTGGGAGAAAAGGAGCAGGGAAAATCTCCTCTTATTTCCTTGTCTTCGAACAAACTTGTGAGCTGTCAATCCTGTTATTAGCCCGATGTTCAGTTAACAGGTATATTGACCAGGCCTCGCACACGCAGGTCCATGTCTGTTAGGAACAGCGGAAGGTGGTGACCCTTTACAGGATGCTGTGGAGACAGGCCTGTAATTTGAGGATGGCTTGTTCCAGAGTGATTCTGCTTTTTTTTCTTCCAGTCAAATCAGCCCCTGGCTGAGCTTTGCCTTTGGGTTTTTGTTACTGTTGAGACTTAGCTCCTGAAAGCTTCAACAGATAAGAAAGAATGGAAGACAAGAGTCAATGGAAGACGATTTACATTTTTCTTTCTTCTTTTTTAATGATTGATTAAGAGATGTGAGGATTGTTTTCTAAGTAGATGTACTAAGATGTGGGCTTGTTGCTAAAGTAGAGAAACAGACAGCCCAACTCAACTCTTGTTTCAGTCTGTTTGTTGGTTCCCAACTTTGGAAGTAAGACTGCAGAGAGGAAGTGGGAGGCCTGTGAGTGAGTGAGTGAGTGTGTGTGTGTGTGTGTGTGTGTGTGTTGGTCACCCAAGAGGTCATTTTAGCATCAAAGACACCTTTCTGGGCTAAGGTTACAAGCTCCTAACTCAAATGACAAGAAGAAGGAATAATAGGAAAGGAAAATGTTAAGTCTCCTCCCATAATTTTGCATTTTAAATAAACACTGAATTTGGATCCAGAAGTTGCTGCATAGTGGATGCCAGTCTTAGAGTGAAGAAGTACTGAATTCAAATTCAACCACTACCAGTATTAGTGTCTATTGGACAAAATGTCCAAGAGAAAAAGTCTGGGTATAGGCGTAGCTGATAACCCAGTGGTGAAATTCATAAGGATAGCAAAATTGAGTAATTTTAAGAGTCATAACATATTGAATAAATATTCTACCATGAAAGAAAATGGACCCCAAAACTTCAATGAAAATAGAGAATTCTAGAGATTCTACACAGATCATAGAATAACTATAAGATTCCAGAATGGTGCAAAAGGTAGATAAAACTTTTGAAAGAAGAGATTAGAATGGAAATTAGGTAGGAAATCAAAGACCCTAAATCAGAATTAATTAAAGCAAACATCATGGTAGAAAAACCTAGAATATAAGAGGTAGAATTTCAGAAATGAGACATATTGTCCATAAAACTTATACCCTGTGACTCAGAATACATAATGTCCCCCAACATGGTACTACTTCCTTCACAAACTGATAATTTTAAGAGTGAGGCATACTAGACAACCCAGTAAAAATTAAACAAAAACAAAATACATAGGGAGAGTATCAATACAAAAATAGGAAAGATAATGAAGTTCAAGTTTAAAAGTCCAGAAGCTCTACCTTTCATGTGAGACAGACGAAAGAAGGGACATATAAGAAAATAACCCATGAATTGGAAAATAGAATTAGAAACAGCATAGAAATGGAAAAAAAAATAAGCCAGAAGACACAATAAATAAAAACTTTTTGGAAAGGGTGTCCTCAAAAAGAAATATTAATTAAGCTATGAAGTTGGAAAAGAGAGGAAGGTTTTTGAAACTACATACTAATCTTAACAGAATAAGAAAAAGGACAAACGTGAAGGAGTAGGTTAAAAGAGAAATAAGCAAAGAAAATTATGAAACTTGGGATGATAAGAGGTACAAGCTATGGGGAAGGACTCATCCAACTAGAGTTAGCAAAATTAATAACAGGGACAAAGGAAGGACTGACTACAAAGAGAAGGAAGGTTTATAAATTCAGTACTATACCAATAAAGTCAGAGCAAGATAAAATAATAACAGAATTCATTTGGAAGAACAAAAGGTCCAAGATCTCAAGGGAAATAATGAGAAAAAAATCATAAATGAAAGGGACTTAGCATTCCCAGATATCACACTATACCATGCAGTTGGTCATCAAACTATATCATATTCTTTTTTTTGTTTTTAATAAACCAGAACTATGATTTCATAGGTTTAGCAAGCTCCCAGTGAGAAATGTCCTCTACAAATTCAAGTTGGCATTCTCTTTGCAACTTACAGTATTATAAAATTTCCTGGAGCATAGAGAGGTCAAGTGATTTACCTGCAATCAAACTTCTTTTTATGTCAATCAATCAATCAACATTTATTAATCATGTGCTGGGGATACCGAAAGAGGCAAATGACATTCCCTGCCCTCAAGGAGCAGGGAATCTAATGAGGGAGAAAACTTGCAAAGAAATAAATTCAAACAGGCTTTATACAGGATAAGTGGGCTATAATGAACAGAGGAAAGGCACTAGAATTAAGGGGGACTGAGAAAGTCTTCCTGTAGAAGATAGGATTTTTGCTGAGACTTAAAAGAAGCCAGAGTAGTCAATAGTTGATGTTGTGGAAGAAGAATATTCCAGGAATGGGGAAAAGCCAGAGAAAATGCCCAGAGCTGAGAGACAGCATATCTTGTTCATGGAACAGCCAGGAAGCCAGTGTCACTGAGTCAAAGAGTATATGATGAGGAGTAAGGTCTAACAAGAATGAAAAGGTAGGACTCAAGGCCAGGCCATCTCTGTATCTATTATGCCAAGCTACCTTTTGGTGGAATAAGGGATAGGGATTGGACCTGTGATTCATTTGGTATAGGGAACTCCCAGATGAAGAAATTCCCCGCATGAGTTCAGGTAGCCACCTTCTCTGCAACTTAATGTCTTAGAAAGTTGTCCTAGAGCACCAAGAGGTTAAGTAGGCAGAATAATCCATTAGTATGTGTCAAAGGTGTGCTATTTAATGTAGGTCTTCTTGACTGCAAGGTCAGCTCTCAACCATGATGCCTCTATCAAATGAGGTGATAGCACTATATGACCTGTGAGACACCTTCCAAGTCTCAATCAACAATCATATGGAATCCAAGGATTTTATTCGAGCTCAGTTTGGTAGTGAATGACAGAGTTAGGAATTGAATCCAGATCTTCTGACTCCCAATCCAGTGTTCTTTCCATTATGTCAGCTAAGTACTTCTGGGTAACAGTTTTCAAAAACAGAAAACTAAAACTTTGGAATAAATTAGAAGAGCAAGAAGCATAAGTAATTTTATTTTAAAAGAGCCTTGTATATGATTATAAACACAAATTACTGAGGATAGGACTTTTTTTTTTGACAAGAACTGGAAAAATGGGAAGCAGTTTGGCAAAAATAAAGTTTAAGCCGACATATTTCACCAAATAATACACTAAACTCAATATGGATTGTTTTATTTTGTTTTGTTTTGCTAGGCAATAGGGTTAAGTACCTTACCCAGGGTCACACAAGTAGTGAGTATTATGTGTCTAAGGTTGGGTTTGAACTCAGGTCCCCCTGACTCCAGGACCTGTGCTCTATCCACTTCAATATGGATTTATGACTTGAAGGTAAAAGGTTGCACCATTAAAAAAAATGGAAGAAAACAAAACCAAGTATCTTTTACCACTCTGGACAGTTTTTAGCCAAATAATAGATAGAGTGAAATATAAAAGGCAAAATAAACAATTTTGCCAAAAAAAAATTGAAAGCTTTCATACTTGTAAAATTAGTGAAGACAGAACTGAATGAGAAACAGTACAATGGGGAAAGCATTTGCATCAAATATCACCAATAAAAGTCTGATAAAAAATATACAAGGAATTGACATACATACACAATACCAAGTGTTTTTCCCCAATAGGTAAGAGATCAAAGTGTGTAGGGAATTCAAAAGAATTATAGAATGTAAATGCACATGCCATGCACATGTTCCAAATCCCAACTATTAAGAGAAATGCGAATTTAAACAAATTCTCATAACCTGGAAAAAAAGCAAAGATGACAAAAGATGGAACTAGTTAACACTAGAAGAGCTATAAAATGACAGGAACATGAACACACACACACACACACACACACACACACACACACACATTACTGAAGCTGTGAATTAATCCAAGAGTTCTGTATTTTAATTTGGAGTTCTACAAGAAAATTGCCTAAATGGTCATGACCCAACAAACTGAAAACATGTATCTCAAGGAAGTCAAAGACAGAAATAAAATTTAATAAAAATGAAAATATTCATAATGGTACTCTTTGTGGTAAAAAAAAAAAAACACATGCCCATTGGTAGCAGAATTGCTTTAGAAATTATGGCATATGGGCAGTTGGCTCCATGTGAGTGGGAGTGTAAGAGCCCCAGTGACTTTCAGCCTACAGCTCATACAGCTCTCATGCCCCAAAGCCACCCACCACCATCTCAGGAGAAATGGCAGGACCACATCAAACATGGAAAAACACCTATTTAACCTTAAGTTTGCTACAAAAGAGTTTAATAGGGATGCCAAAAAAAATGTGATAAGGAAGAAAAAGTTGAAAAGACCAATATTAAAAAGGCCATTCAAAGTTGCACAAATACATGCTAAAAATGAAATCTGCAAGAAAAACTGAGCAATTAATTTCTTGAGAATGAGTGCTTGGGTAGATGCTATAGCAGCTAGAGTTCAGACAGCTGTGACAATGGGCAGGGCGACTCAATCAGTGGCAGGTGTAGTTAAATCTATGGATGCTACATTGAGGAGCAGGATTCTTGAGAAGATATCTGCCTCAATGGACAAATTTGAACAGCAATTTGAAACATTAGGCAAACACAACAAATGGAAGACACTATGGGCAGCACAACACTAACAACTCCACAAAAACAAGTAGATATGCTCCTTCAAGAAATGGCAGCTGAAGCAGGCCTTGATCTCAACATAGAGCTCCCACAGGATCAGACTGGTTCTGTTGCCACAAGCATTGCTTCGACAGAACAGGACGAACCATCACAGAGACTTACCCACCTCTGTGATCAAGTGTTAACACAAAGAATGCAATTAAAGCTGCTATTCACCACACTTACTTCTGAAACCTCCTGTGTATCTGTGTGTATGTATGTGTCTGTGGGCTCTGTGTGTGTGTGTGTGTGTGTGTGTACACCTATAATATATATATATATATATATACACATATATGTGTGTGTATGTATATTTATATACATGGAATGTTCAAATACTCTTGGTAGAATAAGATGCTTTGGGCTTGCATTTCTTTATAAACATGATGAGAAGTTCAAGGAGCCTTGCACTGTTACTGGCCTTTGTAATTCTGAACAGTATAGATTGAAATGTGAAGGATATCTTCTACAAGTGCCTTAGGTTGAAACTACAGTGTAATTCATTCTGTTTGAAATATCTTCATCAAATATTGAGTCAAAATTCTAGCACCACAATAGTTCATACCCCATTTAGAATCATTAGTTATTAAGTTGAAACATTTTAAATCTCATGTTCTTTCATCTCTGTAGAACTGAGATGATATTAAAAAAAAAAAAAAAGCAGGAATGGAATAGGGCAGATGACTCTGTCTCATTTGCTCACGTAGCCCAATACACATCATTCCCCAATTTGGGATGAGCGGTACTATGTGCGTGCTGGTCTGCTTTTCGTCTGTTTTCATAGTTTAAGCTTAGATTACCATTGGCATTTTCACACCATATTCTGACTTGTAGTATGTGTGTGTATATGTGTATGTGTATGTGTTCTCTAAAATCTTCATGAGATGATCATCTTCACCCATAATTACCTGGGAAAAAGTGACACATTACTTCATTTGCAGAAAAGATTAAGAGTCATTCACATTTGCTGTTTGCAAGATCTGCTGGTTAACTCACAGTCATATTTGGACTTCCATGCTTCTCTCTCCAATAAAATGATAAAATTGAGAAATTGTCCTGTCAGATTTTTATTAGCCAATATTTTTATGTTAATTTACATGGAAGTCTTACCATGCACATTTGCAGGGACTATTATTGATTCATTTGGGAAAAACCCTGACCTATTGTTTTGTTTTAAACAAGAATTTCAAGGACAAAGAAATCAGTAGTGCTATCCTTAAAACTAATTGCATTTGTCCAGTATGTCTTATAGCAGTACCTCATTACTCATCGGGAATCTTATGTGGATCAGGAGATTTAAAGTTTGGCCATACAAACAACATAAGCACTTGTCTGGTCAAGTGAAAGTTAAAATAGTTTGGGGGTATTTTGGGTAGGAGTGGAAGGGGACTGAATCACTGAATTTTGTTGCCCAAGTGTCCATCCAGACTTTTAAAATGGCCACTTTAGTTTATTAAAATGTGCCATTTTAACAGGTAGCTATGATGTTTTAATTTAGTAGTCACAAAATGGTGATTAAACTGTGAGTTACTAGTGCATTGTAGCAAGTATACAAATGGAGACTGAATGAGTACAGTGATTTGGGGGGGGGGTGTTTATCCTCATAAGATTTCCTCATAAAAGAATTCCATTACTGTTTTTTTTTGTTTGTTTTGTTTTGTTTTTTCCAAATAAGAAAGTTTTATTGAGGAATGATTCTCCCTGTTGTAAGTCACAAAGGCATTGGAAGTACAATTACAAGAGACTTTTGCCAGACCTTTCTTAGCCAAGTGTTACCCATTCATCCGAAATATTTTCCACCGTGAATGAGTGTGTTTGAATGAAAAATATATGAACAAGAAATGCAATAAGAAATAACTATGTTGTTCGCCAAGCACTAAGCCCCATGTATACAAGTTTCTTGTATGTGACTAGGGTGTTTCTGTCTTCACGTGGACAATGTGCATTTTGTTAAATGAGTGATGTTTTTTTCCTCTGTATGAAAGTAGTTGGTATGTTTGTTTCTACTGAAATATTCTAGGGAGCCAGAGAAGAAAATTATCACAGACCAAAATGCCTATGAAATATTAACTCTCCTTAGTTCCAATTATTGGCATATGTAACTTGTTCTTTTGACTTGGATACAATTATAATTAAAAATCCATTAACTTGTGAAAAAAATTATGGTATATGGATGTAAAGGCATAGCATTATGTAGCAAGAAATGGAAAATATGATGAATTCATATTCAAATATGGAAAGATATACATGAACTGGTGTAGTATAAAAAGAGCAGAACTAAGATGATAAGAATATCAACTACTTAGGAAAGGACTTCCTATTCCATAAGACCTATTTGGAAAACTGGAAAGTATTTTGGGGGGAAAATATGTTTAGTTCACATATGTTTTAAAAGAAACATAAACTATGCTTGGATTTCATTTACACTAATCCAGATATTGCTTTATATGAGTTATTTCATATCCACGAAATTCTTTTATTCCATGCCTCCCCTTCTAAGGAATAAGATACTGCATTTCACATATAAAATATGAGTCCCTGTCAGGACTTCTATCATATTGGAAATCAACAGAGTCAAATGGGAATCAAAATTCAGTCTTAAGCTGAAGGAGTAGCAGTTTAATTTCTTAGTCATTTAAGAGGATAACCTCCTATTCTTTGCCTAACAAGGCTACAACTGGAATATCATGTTTAGTTCTGGGAACCATTAAGAAAGACATTGACAAGTGGGAGTCCATCCAGGGTGTCCAGGACAGTGATAGGACTGGTAAGTATGCTATAGAAGGAACCACTCAGTTCTTCAGTCTGATCACCTCCCATGATCTCCTCCTTCACCCTGCCTCAGCCACATACAAAGATTGTCATACTCTTGATCTTGCCATCATCTCCAAATGCACCACCTCCATATTCAAGAACTCTGAAAGCTCTTTATATGACCATCATTTCTTGGTTTTCCACTTTTCCCTCTGCCTCTACTTGTCAAACCCTACTCTTTGTCTACACCATGACCTTCAATGTCTTCACACGTCACTTCTTTCCCAGGTCATTGCCCCTGCACTAGTCATTCTCACCACTTTTCCCCATCTTGACCCCTTGCTGAACCAGTTCAATTCTGCACTGTCCTCTTCTCCTGAGTCCCTTGCCAAGCTTCAGCTGTAGATCACTCTCACCATTTGTCATCTTTGCTTCTATCCATGTGTTGCTGAATGAAAGTGAAGAAAATCATACAACCATTCTGATTGGCCCCACTACAAATTTATGTTACACAACTTCAACTGGACTCTCACCACTGCTAGGCAATCCTTCTATAACTCCCCTACCAACTCTCTATCTCAGCCTCTACAATGGCTCTTCTACATCTTTTCATCGTTCCTTAAACCTCTCATGGCTCTTTTTTCCTATTGCCCTCTCAGCTGAGAACATTGTCTCATATTTTACAGAAAAAAAAATTGAGGCCATTCACCATATGCTCCTTCTTCTCCCCTCTTCCTCATATCCTACCAATCAGATGCCTTTTGCCACTATCGCCTTCTTCACCCTGTCTAAAATGGGCAGATGGACTTACTCCTTAGGAAGGCTAACTCCTCTGTCTGTTCAAGAAATCTCATTTCATCCCAACATCTCCAACAGATCACCTCCACTGTCATTCCCATTTTATCACTTTATCATTTATTCTCTATATCTCCCTTCTATTGGCTCATTCCTTTCTACTTACAAACATGCTTATCTCCCCATCTAAAAAAAATTTTCACTTGATCTTTCCATTATCCTATATTTGATGACCCTGCCATTAACCTATATTTCTTCTGCCTTTGTGGCTAATATCTTCAAAAAGTCTATCTACAATATATGCCTCCATTTTCTCTCTTCTCATGCTCTTCTTGACCCCTTATAATTCAACTTCCAGCCTTATCATCCCATTGAAACTGCACTCTCTAAAGTTATCAGTGATCTCTTAATTGTCAGATTCAATGGCTTTTTCTTAATTTTCATTCTTCTTGACCTCTCTGGAGCCTTTTACACTATTGATCTCCCTTTTCTCCTTTACATTCTCTTCTTTCTAAGAACTGCTGTCTCTTGGTTCTCCTCTTTTCTCTCAGACTGCTCATTCTCAGTTTCCTATGCTAGATCCTTCTCCAGATCATGTCCTCTAACTTTAAGTTAGAGGTTAGAGTTAGGTTAGAGGTTAGGTTTAGATTAGAGTTCTGTCCTGAACCCTCTTTTTTCTCCCTCTGTACCATTTCACTGGGAAGGTCATCAGCTCCATGGATTTGATTACTAACTCTATGCTGATGACTCTGGAATCTATCTATTCTGCCCCAACTTCTCTGCTGACCTCCAATCCCTCATCTCCAATTGCCTATTATACATCTTAAACTGGATATCCAGTAAAGATCTTAAACTCAACATGAATAAAACAGAATTCATTATCTTTTCCCCAAACCCTGTTCTGTCCTACCTTCTTATTATTGTAGAGGGCAACACCATCCTCCCAGTCTCTCAGGATCACAACCTAGGTATCATCCTCCATTCCTCACCATCTATCAACCTCCCCACTATGTCCAATCTGGTGCCAAGGCCTTTTACCTTTGCAACTTCTCTCAAATATACCCCCCCTTCTCTTTTCTGACATTTCTGTCACTCTGGTATAGGCTCTTATCATCTCACACCTAGACTATTAAAATAGCCTGCTTATAGGGCTGCCTGCCTCAAGTCCGTCCTGCCTCTAATCCTTCCTCCACTCAGCCAACAAAATGATTTTCCCAAAGCTCAGGTCTGACCATTTCACCCTCCCACTCTACTCAATAAACTCCAGTGGTTCCCTATCACTTCCAGAATCAAATATGAAATCCTTTGCTTGGCATTCAAAACCATCATAACCCTCTCCTAGCTTTCCAGTCTCCTTATACCTTATTTGCCATCATATACTTTTCCATCTGGTGACACTGGCTTCCTCAATGTTCCCCAACAAGGCATTCCATCTTTGGGCTCCAGGTATTATCTTGTGATTGTCCTCTATGCCTAGAATGCTCCCTGTCCTCATCTCTGCCTACTGACTTCCCTGACTGCTTTCAACACCCAATTAAAATCTTGTGTTCTACAGGAAGTCTTTCTCATACCCTTATAATTCTAGTGCCTTCCTTTTCTTGACTATTTCCTCTTTATCCTGTATATAGCTTGTTTGAGTATATATATATATACTCACACACACACATACATACATATATGTATATATGTATGTATGTGTGTGTGTGTCTGTGTATATATATATATATATATATATATATAT
>NW_020945437.1:15807212-15883610 GCF_900497805.2 Vombatus ursinus
TGTGTATATATATATATATATATATATATATATATATGTATATATATTTGTTTCCTTGTTGTTTTCTCTATTGGATTATGAGCTCCCTGAAGGCAGAGACTGTCTTTTGTTTCCTTTTGTATCCCTAGCACTTAACACAGTTGTTGGCACATAATAGTTGCTCAATAAATGTTCATTGATTGATTGACTGGAGGAAGGATAAAACTCAATGTGTACGTTTTCAAGGTAGGCAAATTTTAGCCCAGTAGGAGGAAGACCTCTAACCAATTGCAATGGTCCATTGATACATGGGGCTGCCTAAATAGGGAGTTCCCTATCCCTGGAGGCTTTTGAGCAGAGACTAGTTTTGGAAATACGCTAGAAGGTATTTATACTTTGGTTAACTAGTTGGGACCAGATGACTTCCTAGGTCCTTTCCAACCCTGAAAACCTGATTTCATGTGACAAGGGAGCTCTAAACTATAGTCAATCAAACAAGAAGCATTTACTCCATATGACTACTACATGTTGGGCACTAGGGATACAAGGACACAAGTGAGATAGTCATCTAAGTTCCAAACCAGATTAGATAAGCTACTCATTTCTAGATTGTTCAATATTTAACAGATTTGACCATTTGACTTGATTGCATTAAGAATTTAATGGGTAAACTTTAATTATAATGACATGGTAGACTCCACTTTTAAGTCGTGCCTTCCAACAAGGCTCTCTTGCTGGCTCTGAGTTTGTTTTTTCCTTGACAAAACTGGTTTTGATTTCAGAGTTTCTCCTGTACTTATCAAATATGAACAGAGGGAAAATGAACAGATTGAAAACGACTGGGCCAAACTCATTAGAATGATCAACTCTAAACTCAAAAATGGTTTTATGAAAAAAATCTGCTTTGAAAAAAAGAAGACCTCTTTTCTGTGCCTTACGCTGAACTGAACTGAAGCTGTGGAGATTTTGAGGGACAAAGGAGTTTGAAGGAAAAGGAATCTGAGTAGAAGGAAATTTGTTTTTCTCCCTCAACCAGTAAATTATTTGACAGAGTATTCCAGCTTTTAGTCCAAGAATAGTATGCTAGGTGGTTGTGGGGAATACAAAGAAATGTAAATTAGGGGAAAGAAATGGACAGACCCATAGTAAACATTTTACAAATGCTTTATGGAATTTATGGCAAGTATTTATTCATCACCTACTATAGGCAAACTCTTGCACATGGCCCTAAAAATAGAAAGTGGATACAAATCACTTTCTGATCTCAAGGAATTTATAATCTAGTGGTAGGAGGAAGGCATGTAAACACATAATTATGACAAAAGAAAGGATGGGATAAGTTTCCTGGGTGTCCAAGCAAAGTCCTTAGAGAAAATTATATTTAAAAAAAAGATTTAGAGCTGAGAGGAACTGCAAATAACATCATATCAACTCCATTTTATATAAGAGGAAACTAAGATTTTCCCAGGTTATTCTGATAGTAATTAGGTAGCTAAGTGTCACAGTGAATAGATCATTGAATTCAGAGTTGAAAAGACTTGAGTTCAAATCTTACCTCAGATACTTACTAGCTGTGTAATCCTGGGCATGTCACTTAACCTTTGTCTGCCTCAGTTTTCTCAACTGTAAAGTGGGCATGGTAATATGACCTACTTCAAAGTGTTGTCATAAGGATCAGATGGAATAACACATGAAAATGTTTTGAAAACCTTAAAGTGCCATATAAATGCTAACAATCATTGATGATGAGGAGGAAGATGTACCAGAACATAATTCAAATCCTTTAACTATAAATATGGTTCCCTTTCCACTATAACATAGTACCCAAGACAGATGTGTCAAACTTAGTCCAAAGATAGATGCAAAATTCCCTAGTGGCCGGAATCATATTAAAATGTAATCAGGAAACATTTAACAAAATAAATAAAAATACAATATAATATAGATAATGTTAATTTGAGGTTTTCTAGGTTAATATGCAGGCCAGCAGGGATATATTTCTATTTGAGTTTGATGTCACTAACCTCAGAAATAAGCATTGTCATCTGAGGTAATCAAGGAAGGCTCCAAGGAAAAGGTGTCACTTTAATTCCTTAAGAGAAGGAATGTTAGGGGCAGCTAGGTGGCACAGTGGATAGAGCACCAGCCCTGAAGTCAGGAGGACCTGAGTTCAAATCCGGCCTCAGACCAAATACTTGACACTAGCTGTGTGACCGTGGGCAAGTCACTTAACCCCAATTGCCTTAAAAAAAAAAATCCTGAAGGAGGAGGGGGAGAAGGCTCCCTTCTGTGGAACTAGGTGAAGTTCTGATCTGATGAGAGTTAAGTCACTTAACCCCAATTGCCTAAAAACAAACAAACAAAAAAAAAAATACAAGGAATGTTAGCAAATGAAGCCACAAGGAAGAGAAGCGTTTCAACCACTTTGGACAGAATGAACAAAGGCAAAGAGGTGGGAGAAGGCTGAAAGATAACAACAGCAGCAGCAACAACAGTAATGCCAACAGCAACAGTAACTAGCACTTAGCACTTTTTACTCAGGTCTTCCTGAGTTCCAGCCCAGTGCTCTAGCCATTCTGCCTCCTAGCTGCCTCTAGGAATGTCAGTTGTCTGAGAGTGGGATAGACTGGGTGAAAAGAGAACAAAGAAACCTTGGGGGGAGGGGGGCAATAATAGCAAGAAGAATGATAATTACTGAAATAAGGGATCACCAAAGTATGAGGTAGGGGATTTAGAGTCTGATTAGACTGGATTAAATCATGGCTCTACCATCTTTTAGCATACAGTAATGGTAAGAAGAGGGACTTAGGGCAAAATGTTGGAAGGAGTGCTAGCCTCGAGGCTAGAGATCTAAGTTTAAATCCATATTTTGCAATTAACACGTGGTATGATGTCATCTAGGTCTCTTAACTGCCTTGGGCCTTAGTTTCCTCATCTAAAAAATGGAGATAATAACACAGATACTGACTACCTCATAAGCTTATTGGAGTAATATAAATGTGATTTAACATCACCATCTGTGTGACCTTGAATAAGTCACTGTGTGCCTCAGTTTCCGTTACCTGTAAGATGGCGGGGAGTATCAGACAAATAGTTTTTAAAATATCTCCCTGTTTTAACCATTGAAACTCCCAAACTCTCCCCAAGATTACATTGAAGTGTTTCCAGCTTCCTAATGGACATTTCCACCTGAGCCCTGGACACTTAGCATGTCCAAAACTGAAGAGCAACCACAATAATGAAAGTCTTTAAATCCATGTCATAGAAAAATTGGTTGTAAGAACTGGGAATGTTCAGCATAAGAAAGAGAAAACTCAAGAGAGACATGAAAGGGAGATACTTGGTCTTCAAGTATTTGAGGAGCTATCACATGGAAAAATAATAGAATTGTTCTTTTGGATCCTAGAAGTAAGAAGAAGAAGAAGAAAGGAGTAGAAATAACAAAGAGACACATTTAGGCTTGACAGCAAGAAATACATATTAATAACATGAGGCATCCAGAAGTAGGATGGACTGACTTTTGAACTGGTAGATTTCCAACCTTAGAGGTCTTCAACAGAGGATAGGTTGCCACTGGTGATGTTTGTTAAAGTGGGAATTTCTTTTCAAATAAAGATTGAACTAAGTACCTTTCCAACTCTTAAAAACCCAAAAATAGTGAATATTTCTATCATGTTTCCTTCAATCTCTCATTCTCTAGGTTAGATACACAACTGATACTCATAAAACATGGTTACAAAAAACTTGGATGGAGGCCGCATGAATGAAGATTCTCTGCTCAGAGCAGACCAAGATATCAATATTAACTATGTTCCTAATCCTCAAATATGCTTTAATGTCTTTTGTCTTCCTTATTCTTATAGGTTGATTGTGGAGTTGATTCTGACTTGCTCTCAGAGAAAAAGACTGGAGAGGTAGCATAGTTTTATGAGCAGGTCCCTGAACTCGGAGTCAGAAAGATTTAGGTTCAAATCTCATCTGAAATATTTACTAGCCTTGTGAACATGGGAAAGTCAATGACCTCTGTGCCTCAGTTTTTTCACATGTAAAATAGAGATTTGGACTTGGTGGCCTCTGAAGTTTCTTCCACACCTGAAATTCCTAAATGAACCACTAGATAATCTGAAGTAAGAAAAGTTTAATGATTTTTCTCAAATTCATCTAGTATGTATTAAACAGTTAAGGATTTATGACGTAATTTCCCTTAATCTTAAGTACAATGCACTTGGAGTGGAAGCAGATCTTTTCCTCCTATCAAAGGATTTGAATAGAGGAGCCATACTTGTTCATTTGTCTATAAGTATGTATGACAAGGACCAGAAGCTGGATTGCACCTAATAGATTTAATTTATTAATTCAGGAGAACATGAGGAGCGTAGGGTTCAGAGCTGGAAGCAACCTAAGAGATGACCTCGTCCAATCCATCCACTCTTACAGGAGAGTAAATGGCAAGTGTAGACAAAGCCAATACAGATTAAAGGATATGAAATACAATTATCAAAAAAATTGCAAACTAGGTAAAAGCAAGTGAAAGACTGTTCCTTGTAACTAAAAAGAAAAGAAATATAAATTTAAAAAACTCTGCATGTTGAAGTTACACTTAGAAAATTGGCAAATATAATAAATGATGGGTAATATTTTGGTAAAAGTCAATTTTCAAAGGACTTCAGGAAGACATATCAATCCACTGCTTGTGGAACTATGAAATGGTCCAAATATTTTGGAGAAGAATTTGGAATTATTCAAGAAAAGTGAAAGAAAAAAAACATTCCTACACTTTGACCTAGAAATCCCAGTACTACCCCAAGGGAAAAAAAAAAGGTTCCATATTTACTAAAATATATATAGTACCACTTTTGGTGGTAACAACAAACTGGAATCCCCATTAGAATGTGAGCTCTTTGAGGGCAGGGACTCATTTTGTGTCTCCAGTGCTTAGCACAGTACTTACCATGTTTTGTTGTTGTTTGATCTGGTCTGACTTTTTACAATCCCATGGACCAAAGTATGCCAAATACTGTTCATGAGATTTTCTTGGCAAAGATACTGGAGTGGTTTGCCATTCCCTTCTCCAGTGGATTACAGCAAACATAGGGTTACACAGCTAGTAAGTGTCTGATGCCAAATTTGAACTCAGGTCTTTCTGACTCCAAGCCCAGCATTCTATCCACTCAGCTACCTAACTGCCTCCTGTGTGTCTAGTACATACTAGCTGCTTAATAAGTATTTATTGATTGAAAGGAAAGTGAGTACCCATAAATTAAATAATGATAGAACAAATTGTAGCTTACTAGTGTAATCAAATATTATTCCATCATAAGAAACAAGTATGAGGAATTCAGGAAATATGGGAAGACTTTTATGAACTGATGCACAGTAAATTAGGCAGAAGAGGGGAAAAACAGTAAATATAGAACAATTACAACAATAATGTGAACAACAATAAAATGATTCTTGACACTGTGTATTTATAATGCCAGTGTTGACGTAGGAAAAGAGATGAGGAAGTATACTACCTCATTTTCTTTGGAGAAGTGGGGCATTATAGATATGTGTCCTTATTTCAAAAATGGAACCACTGGACAAGATTATCTCTTCTAGCTCTTAAAGACCCTTCTAGCTCTAAATCTATGATCCTATATGTTCTTAGATTTTGTCCAGTTCTAAATTCTATGATTTTACTTACAAAACCCCAGCAAACTGAACTGGATAAGATATGCCAGTTTTATGGTTTCCAAGGGGAGTACTCTAGATTTACCAGTTTTGTGTGTTTGTTTTTTTGATTGATCAGTTTGGAGACACTGGCTGTGAACATCAGCTTTATAAAATCCTAGGTCCCAAGCTCACACCTGACTGAAGGCTTTTGTGAACTCTGAGGGACTTCATCTCTCCCTTTATCTTTAGTTGATCACAGAGCTGGAAGAAACTTTGGAGGCTGTAGTCTAACACCAGCTTTTACAGATAAGGAAACTGAAGCCCCAAGAGGACAAAAAATTTACCCAGAGACACATGGATAATAAGTCACTGAACCACATCTTCTGACTCTAAGATCAGTAGATTTTCTTTTACATGTATAAGTGTATGTATTTTTCTATATATTATATAGATTTCCTCTTTTGTCCCGCCTCCCTTTCCCAGAGAGCTATCCCTTATAACAAAGAAATGTTTTTTTTTAAAGAAAAAGAAGAAAAATCAGCAAAACCTAGCAGTACATTAAAAAAAAATTCTAATTTTTTTTTTTTGGTTAGGCAATGGGGTTGTGACTTGCCCAGGGTCATGCAGCTAGTGAGTGTTATGTGTCTGAGGCCAGATTTGAACTCAGGTTCTCCTGAATCTAGGGCCGGTGCTCTATCAACTTCACCACCTAGCTGCCCCCCAAAAAATCTAATATTATAACAATGTTCCACATCCATAGTCTCCAGCCTCTACAGAAGAAGTAGGGGGAAGATGAGTAGAGAGGTTATCTTCTTACATCTCTTCTTTGGGGCTGAATTTATTCTTTATAATGTTTTAAAATTCAGTTTTGATTCTTTTGTAAGAGATCTTTCCATTTACTTTGTGTTCCTGGGGGCAGCTAGGTGGTGCAGTGGATAGAGTGCTGGGCCTGGAGTCATCTTCCTGAGTTCAAATCTGGTCTCTGACACTTACTAGCCATGTGACCCTAGTCAAGTCAATTAATTCTGTTTGCCTCAGTTTCCTCATCTGTAAAATGAACCAGAGAAAGAAACGGCAAATCTCTCCGAGTATCTTCGCCAAGAAAACCCCAAATGGGATCATGGCTCAACAAGTCCTCATATATATTGTTTTATACTGGCTCTACCACTTCATTTTGTGTCAGTTCATGGAAATCTTTCCATATTTCTCTGTATTCATTATAGTCATCCTTTCTCCCAGCACAGTAATATTCCATTACATACACATATCATGATTTGATTAGTCATTCCTCATTAGAGGGGTTTCTACTTTGTTTCCAATTCTTTGCAATGACAAAAAGTGCTACTATAAATATTTTAATGTCAATGGGACCTTTTTTCTTATGCATGACCTCCTTGGGGAATATGCCTAGCATTAATATCTCTGGGTCAGAGGATATGGACATTCTAGCCACTTCATTTGCATAATGCCAAATTGCTTTCCAAGGAGGTTGTACCAGTTAAAATACTATAGAAATGGCCATTTCTATCCCAATATGCTGCCTACGGTTTGCTAGATTTTGACTTTTCCTGTTGCACGTGAGGGTTTCATTTTATTTATTTGATTCCCTTCTTATTCTGAAGATAAATCAGATCATGAAAGCCGAAGTGAAGTGGGAAGACTTTACATCTGGCAGGTGGCTGAGGAGTTGCTCTTTTCTGCAGCTGGCAAAGCTTTCCAAAATCAACACTGAGGCACAGCTGTTCTTTTCTCCAAAGCTCTCTGGACCTTCCAGCTGAAGGCTGATGACAAAGGCACTATAGTCAGGTGTCTCTTACCTAGATAAAGTCCTGCTTTAGGGGACAGCACCTGGAGAGGTCTTTCCCTGATACAGAATGTGACAGAAAATCTTAGCATTGACAACAAGGAACAGACACAATCTTCCAAACCAAATATCCACTTTTAAAGCAAGCTCTTACACTAATGTCTTTTGCTTACATTACTATATGACCACAGAATTAGATTTGGAAACAAATTTACAAGCTTTCTCTTCCAATCCATTCCATTTTACAGATGAAGAAAGTGAGTACCACAAAGAGCCTATGACTTGCTCATATTTAGGACCAATAATATTGGTGACATAGCCTCCTGTCAGATAAGGCACTCCCTTTCTCAACTTCATACATTTCCACCACCTGTCTGCCATGCCTGTCATTCTCTCTCTCCTCATCTCGGCCTCTTGGATTTCCCTGGATTTCTTCAAATCCCAGCTACCTCCTACAAGGACACTTTCCCCATCCCCCTAAATATTAGTGCCTTCTCTCTAACATTACCTCTAATTTATCCTGTATATATCTTGTACGTCATTGATTGAATGCTTTCTAATTAGATTGTGAATTTCTTAAAAACAGGGACTTCCTTTTTTTGAATGCTCAGTGCTTGGCATATAGTGCTAAGCACTTTTCAAGTATCTCATTTGATCCTCAGAATGAAACTGGGATGTAGGGGGTGCTGATATTATCCCCACTTCTCAAAATGAGGCAGACAGCAGGTAGGTGACTTGTCTAGAGTCACATAGCTAAGAAGCATATGAGGCAAGTTTTGAACTCAGGACTGACTTTAAGCCCAGAACTCTATCCACTATACTATTAGCTGCCTCTGTAAGAGATCTGACTAGGTAAGAGAGGATGAGTACTAGAGAATGACATGGCCTTGAAAAAATGTCAGGTGTGCTAGAGCTCGAGATGAGCTGAGACCAGGGAGAGAGGCTAAGGACAGCAACAAGGTTTGTTGTTGTTTTGGGAGTTTAGGGAAGAGAAAGATCAAAGAATAGATAGAAACACTGCTTGGAACCATGATAAGTGAGAGAAGGAAAAAGGTAGAGCTATTCAGTTTTGTGTTCTGATTTGATTTTCTCCGTCAAGGGGAATGAATGGCCTCTGACCAGGAAAGGCAAATAAAAAAATGACAACAGAGAGTTGATGCCCAAGACAAGTTTGGAGAGAAGGAGAAAAAACCTGGCAGCCTTTGATGAATTCAAATTACCTGGCCCAGATGAGCTACTTCCTTGTGGTAGAAGTGTAAAGTGAGATTGCTAAGTTGTTGACAGTGGTAGTTGAAAAATAGAGAACGAGAGGGATGTACTGCAGGGCAAGAAAAGGGGAAATCCTGTCCTGGTTTTCAAAAGAGGGAAGAGAACAGATTTATCAAATTATAGAGTCATGACCCTGACATTAATTCTTGAGAAAATTCTAGGAAGCATTGGGTTTTTTTGTTTTTTTTCATTTTTTCATTAATTTATTTTGATTTATCAATAATCACTTCCATATGCTTTTGAGTTTAAAATTTTTCTCCCCCTTCCTCCCCACCACCCTCCCCAAGACAACACACAATCTGATATAGGCTATACATTTACATTCATATTAAATATATTTTCACATTAGTGATGTGGTAAGTAGAAATTAAAGCCAATAGGAGGAACCATCAGAAAGAGGAAACAAAACTCAACAGAAGAGAAAAAAATAACAATTCAGCTTCCATAGTTCTT
Organism: Vombatus ursinus; assembly: GCF_900497805.2. Classification (NCBI taxonomy): domain Eukaryota; kingdom Metazoa; phylum Chordata; class Mammalia; order Diprotodontia; family Vombatidae; genus Vombatus; species Vombatus ursinus. The sequence goes on from NW_020945437.1 coordinate 15,816,373, forward strand.
TGTTTGGGTGTGGATAGCATCTTCCATCACAAGGCCTCTGGAGATGTCTTAGATCCTTGTATTGCCAGGAAGGGTTCAGTTTATCAATATTAGTCATCACACAACGTGGCTGTTATCGTGTACAATGTTCTCTTGGTTCTGCTCACTTCACTCAGCATCAGACCATACAAGTCTTTCCAGGTTTTTCTGATGTTAACCTGTTCATCACTTCTTATAGCACAATAGTATTCCATCACATTCATATACCACAACTTGCTCAGCCATTCCCCAATTGATGGGCATCCTCTCAATTTCCAATTCTTTGTCACCACAAAAAGAGCTGCTATGAATATTTTTGTACATGTAGGTCCTTTTTCCCATTTGTGTGATCTCTTTGGGATATACCCCTAGAAGTGCTATTGCTGGGTCAAAGGGTATGCACATTTTTATAGCCCTTTGGGCATAGATCCAAATTGCTCTCCAAAATGGTTGGATCATTTCACAACTACAACAACAATGCATTAGTGTTCCAATTTTACCACATCCTATCCAACATTTATCATTTTCCTGTTTTGTCATGTTGGCCATTCTGATAGGTGTGATGAGGTACCTCAAAGTTGTTTTGATTTACATTTCCCTAATCAATAGTGATTTAGAGCATTTTTTCATATGACTATAGATGGCTTTAATTTCTTCATCTGAGAACTGTCTGTTCATATCGTTTGACCACTTATCAATTGGGGAATGGCTTGTATTCTTATAAATTTGACTTCATTCTCTATATATTTTAGAAATGAGGCCCTTATCAGAGAGACTGGTTGTAAAAATTCTTTCCCAATTTTCTACCTTCCTTCAAATCTTAGTTGCATTGGCTTTGTTTGTGCAAAAACTTTTCAATTTCATGTACTCAAAATTATCTATTCTGCTTTTTGTAATGTTCTCTATCTCCTGTTTGGCCATGAATTCTTCTGCTCTCCATAAATCTGACAGGTAAACTATTCCTTGCTCTCTCACTTTGCTTATGGTATCAGCCTTTATATCTAAATCATGTACCCATTTTGACTTTATTTTGGTATATGGTGTGAGATTTTGGTCTATGCCTAGTTTCTGCCATACTCTTTTCCAGTTTTCCCAGCAGTTTTTTTCAAAGAATAGGTTCTTATCCCAGAAGCTGGGGTCTTTGGGTTTATCAAATAATAGATTACTATAGTCATTGACTACTGTGTCTTGCATACTTACCCTATTCCACTGATCCACCACTCTATTTCTTAGCCAGTACCAAGCAGTTTTGATGATTGCTGCTTTATAATACAATTTAAGATCTGAAATGGCTAGGCCACCTTCCCCTGAATTTCTTTTCGTTAGTTCTCTTGATATTTTGGACCTTTTGTTCTTCCAAATGAATCTTGTTATTATTTTTTCTAACTCTATAAAATAATTTTTTGGTAGTTTGATTGGTATGGCACTGGATAAGTAAATTAGCTTAGGTAGAATCGTCATTTTTATTATATTAGCTCAGCCTACCTATGAGCAACTAATGTTTTTCAATTATTTAGATCTGATTTTATTTTCGTGAAAAGTGTTTTGTAATTGTGTTCATAGAGTTCCTGGGTTTGTTTTGGGAGGTAGACTCCTAAATATTTTATAATGTTTGCAGTAAGTTTCAATGGAATTTCTCTTTCCATCTCTTTCTGTTGGGCTTTGTTGGTAATATAAAGAAATGCCAATGATTCATGTGGGTTTATATTATAGCCTGCAACTTTGCTAAAGTTGTTTATTATTTCAAGTAGTTTTTTATTTGATTCTTTGGGATTCTTTAAGTATAACATCATGTCATCTACAAAGAGTGATAGCTTTGTTTCTTCTTTGCCTATTCTAATGCCTTCAATGTCTTTTTCTTCTCTTATTGCTAAAGCTAATGTTTCCAGTACGATGCTGAATAACAGTGGTGATAATGGACATCCTTATTTCACCCCCGATCTTATTGGAAATGCTTCTAGCTTGTCCCCATTACAAATTATGCTTGCTGAAGGTTTTAGATAGATGCTATTTATTATTTTAAGGAAGACTCCATTTACACCTATGCTCTCTAGTGTTTTTAATAGGAATTGCATTTTTTATTATTTATTTTTATTATTTATTATTATTATTATTGCATTTTGTCAAAAGCTTTTTCTGCATCTATTGAGATGATCATGTGGTTTCTGTTAGTTTTGTTGTTGATATGATGGATTATGCGGATGGTTTTCCTTATATTGAACCAGTCCTGCATTCCTGGTATAAATCCTACCTAGTCATAGTGTATTATTCATGTGATAAGCTGCTGTAATCTATTGGCTAATATTTTGTTTAAAATTTTTGCATCTATATTCATTAGAGAAATTGGTTTATAATTTTCTTTCTCTGTTCTGACTCTTTCTGGTTTAGGTATCAGCACCATATTTGTATCATAAAAAGAATTTAGTAAGTTTCCTTCCTTACCTATTTTCCCAAATAGTTTATATAGTATTGGAATGAATTGTTCTTTAAATGTTTGATAGAATTTGCACGTAAATCCATCTGGCCCTGGAGATTTTTTCCTAGGGAGTTCATCAATGACTTGTTCAATTTCTTTTTCTGAGATGGGGTTATTTAAGTATTTTACTTCCTCTTCTGTTAATCTGGGCAATTTATATTTTTGTAAATATATATCCACTTCACTAAGATTGTCAAATTTGGCATATAGTTGGGCAAAATAGTTCCTAATTGTTATTTTAATTTCCTCTTCCTTGGTGGTAGTTTCACCCTTTTCATTCTTGATACTAGTAATTTGGTTTTCTTCTTTTTTTTTAATTAGATTAAACAAAGGTTTATCTATTTTATTGGTTTTTTTTTTCATAAAACCAGCTCTTAGTTTTATTTATTAGTTCAATAGTTTTCTTAATTTCAATTTTATTAATTTTTCCTTTGGTTTTCAATATTTCTAATTTGGTGTTTAATTGAGGATTTTTAATTTGTTCTTTTTCTAGTTTTTTTAGTTATATGCCCAATTCATTGATCTCCTCTTTTTCTACTTTATTTATGTAAGCATTTACAGATAGAAAACTTCCCCTAAGAACTACTTTTGCTGCATCCCATAAGTTTTGGTATGTTGTCTCATTATTGTCATTCTCTTGAATGAAATTATTGATTCTTTCTATGATTTGTTCTTTGACCCAATCATTTTTTAGGATTAGATTATTTAATTTCCAATTATTTTTTAGTCTGTCTTTCCATAGCCCTTTGTTACATGTAATTTTTATTGCATCATGGTCTGAAAAGGATGCATTTAATATTTCTGCCTTTCTGCATTGGATTGTAAGGTTTTTATGCCCTAGTACATGGTCAATTTTTGTGTATGTGCCATGTACTGCTGAGAAAAAAGTATATTCCTTTCTATCCCCATTCAGTTTTCTCCACAGATCTATCATACCTAACTTTTCTAATGTTCTATTCACCTCCTTAACTTCTTTCTTGTTTATTTTGTGGTTAGATTTATCTAGTTCAGAGAGGGGGAGGTTGACGTCCCCCACTAGTATAGTTTTGCTGTCTATTTCTTCCTGTAACTCCCTGAACTTCTCCTCTAACAATTTGGATGCTATACCATTTGGTGCATATATGTTTACTAATGATATTACTTCATTGTCTATGGTGCCTTTTAGCAGGATGTAGTTTCCTTCCTGATCTCTTTTGATAAGATCTATTTTTGCTTTTGCTTTGTCTGAGATCAGGATTGCCACCCCTGCTTTTTTTTACTTCAGCTGAGCATAATATATTTTGCTCCAGCCTTTTACCTTTACCCTGTATGTGTCACTCTTTTTCAAATGTGTTTCCTGTAAACAACATATTGTGGGATTATGGTTTTTAATCCAATCTGCTATACCCTTCTGTTTTATGGGAGAGTTCATCCCATTTACATTTACAGTTATGATTACTATCTGTGTCTTTTTCTCCATCCTATTTCCCCCCCTGTTTATGCTTTTCTTTCTCCTTTCTTCTTTCCCCCCCTCACTAGTGTTTTGCTTTTGACCAACGCCTTCTTGGGTCCCACCTCCCTTCCATTATCCCTTTCCCTTTTCTTCCCCTTTACCCTTATTGCTTCTTCCCTCCCTTCTATCCCACCTCCCTTTTCTTTCCCCTTTCCCCTCCTACTAGCTATAGTACAAGTTAGATTTCTATACCTAACTAATTATGTTATTCCCTTCTTGAGCCAAATCTAATGAGAGTAAGGTTCAAACAATGCTCATCCCCCTCCCTTCTTTACCTCTGCTCTAATAGGTTTTTGTGTCTTTTCCTGTAATGTAATTTACCCTTGTCTGCCTCCCCCTTTCTCAGTACATTTTCTTAGCTCAGACTAATCCACCCACTTGATTAAATTTTTTTTCTCATTACATCAGTCAACTTATATCCACCCCCTTTATGTATACTCCTTTAACATGTTATAATAACAATACAGTTCTCAAGAGCTGCAAGTGTCATCTTCCCTTGTAGGGATGTAAACATTTCGCCCTTATTAACAACATATTGTATCTTTCTGTCCCATTTACCTTTTTATGTCTCTCTTGAATCTTGTACTTGAAGATCAAATTTTTTGTTGAGCTCTGGTCTTTTTATCAGGAATGTTTGGAAGTCCCCTATTTCATTGAATATCCATCTCCTTTCCTGAAAAATCACGCTCATTTTTGCTGGGTAGTTAATCCTTGGCTGCATTCCAAGCTCCTTTGCCTTATGGAATATCATGTTCCATTCCTTATGGTCTTTTAATGTAGAGGCTTCAAGGTCCTGTGTAATCCTGACTGTGGTTCCATGATATTTAAATTGTTTCTTTCTGGCTGCTTGCAGTAATTTCTGTTTTATCTGGTAATTTTGGAATTTAGTTATTATATTCCTTGGCATTTTTAATTTGGGATCTCTTTCAGGTGGGGAGCGATGGATTCTTTCTATAGTTATTTTACCTTCAGGTTCTAGGACTTCAGGGCAGTTTTCCTTTATGATTTCCTGAAGGATATTGTCCAGGCTCTTCTTTTCATCATGGCTTTCAGGTAGGCCTATAATTTTTAAATGGTCTCTCCTGGATCAATTTTCCAGGTTAGCTGTTTTACCCATGGGGTATTTTATGTTTTCATCTATTTTTTCATTTTTTTGTTTCTCTTTGACTGATTCTTGCTCTCTCATAGAGTCATTAGTTTTCATTTGTTCAATTCTAATTTTTAACATATTGTTTTTTTCTGTTAGATTTTGTACTTTCTTCTCCAATTGGTCAATTGTATTTTTAAGGGATTTATTTTCTTCATTGTACTTTTTTTTCCATTTGGCCAATTGTGTGTTTTAGGGACTTGTTTTCTTCAGTGTACTTTTTTTCCAATTGGCCAATTGTACTTTTAAAGGACTCCTCTACCTCTCTCATTTGACTTTTAAAATCCCTCTTGAGTTCTTCTAAGAAGGATTTTTGGGCTTCAGACCAGTTCATATTCCCTTTTGATGTTGCAGATGTGGGTTTGATGACAGCGTTGTCCTCTTCAGAATTTCTGTCTTGATCTTCACTCTTCTCATAATAGGAATCTATAGTACGTTTCTTTTTACTCAAGGTGTTTCTTTAGTTCCTGGCCTTTAAAGAGATTAAGGTCTCCTGCTGGGGAGCAGAGGGCACTGACCCAAGCTTCTTGTGTTGGGAGCCTAGGTCTTGGTCACTGGCTTTGTGTGCTGGGGCCTCTTATGTTGGCAATTGGAGGCTGTAGGTTTCTGGCAGCTTATCTGGTGTTGGGCTGGAATCAGCTAGGCTGGAACTTCCAGGCAACTCTATGTTGCCTGCTTTTCCTTTCCTTTAGCTTTGTTTAGCTCCTTTTAGATAAGTGCTGCCAGGTGTTTATCTGCCTGGGGCCCCTTGCAGTGCTGCCTCCCTTATTTCTGTTGAGGTACTGGGAAACTTCTTTGCTGTAGAATGCCGAGGCACCTGGTGGTTTTCTGAGCTGGTTTCCACCAGTTACCCCACCCTCACTGAGGCACTCAGAAGTACAGTTGTTGGCGTTTGCCTGCTCGACCACCTGGGCTTCGGGATCTCCTCCTGGTTGGCAGTTGGAGGCTGTAGGGTTCTGACAGCTCACCTGGTGTTGGGCTGGAATCAACAAGGCTGGAACTTTTTGGCACCTCTTGGTTGCTTTCTTCAGCTCCTTTCAGACTAATGCTGCTGGGTGCTTATCCACCTGGGGCGCTTTGTAATGCTGCTTCCCTTATTTTTGCTGAGGCATTAGGAGACTCGTTTGCTGTAGAATGCCGAGGCACCAGCATCTCCTCCTGGTCTGCTAAAGTGGGTCTTTCCACTAGCTGGCTGGGCAATGCCTGTTTTGTACTGCTTCCCTTCCCCCAGGGTAAGAGGTGCCTTTCCCGTTAATCCCTCTAGCTACCTGGGCTACTGCACTGCTGCACCCTGTCTTTCTTCTGGTTCAGCTGTTCCAGGTTTTTTTCTGGGGTGATATTTTCTGGGTTTTCAGAGGTTGATAGGGGAGGGTGAGAGCGACTACCTTTTTACTCCGCCATCTTGGATCCCGGAAGCAGAAGTTCAGAAGCATTGTTAAAGGGTTGGTTCATGAACAACTAGAAAAGGAAGCAGTGATTACAATGTGGTAGCATGTTTTCATCAAGGAAAGGTCATGCCAGTCTCATTGTATATCTTTTCTTGACATGGTTCCTGAAGTGGTAGATTGAAGGAATATTGTAGATATGGTTTACCTAAATTTTAGGGAAGCATTTGCTAAAGTTTCTCATGGTATTATTATGGAAAAGGTGGATAGCTTTGGACTTAACAATAATGTGAGTGAGACCTTGTTGACAATGGCTAGACACAAATAGTAGTTTAATGGTTCAACATCAAATTGGCAAAAGGTATCCAACAAGGGGCCATGGGATCTGGGCTGGCCTTGTGCTGCCTTGACAGACAGACAGACAGATAGACAGATATCGATATGTATTATGTATATTTATAAATTTTATATATAATGTATTATCAAGACTCAGATAAGGGACTAGATGGCATGTTCATCAAATTTGGACATGGTACAAAGCTAGGAATTTGCTGCTGATGATCTTGGTGCATTCTGTACTTGTTAGACCACACTAGGATGATTCAGTTCTGTGCATCCTAGTTTAGGAGTGATATCGATAGATTGCAGAATGTCCAGAGGAGGGGAACCCATATGGTGCATGGCATTGAGTCAGGATCACATAAGGATCATTTGGAAGAACAAGGGAAGTTTAGCCCAGAGAAGAGAAAACACAGGAAGAATAGGATACCTATGTTCAAGTGTTTACAGGGCTACCATGGGAGAGATTTGACCTTTCTTGTTTGTTCCCAGAGGACAGAACTGGGAGCAATGAACAGAAGTTGTAATAAGTCAAATTAAGGCTTGGTATCAAGAAAAGTCCCCTGTTAATGTTATCCATATTGGAATGGGCCACCATGGGAGATAGAGGCCTCCCCCTCATAGGAAATTTTCAAGTGGAGGTTGGATAACTATTTGTCCTCTAGTAGGGACTCCTTTTGGATATGGGTTGGACTATGTGATTACTAAAATATCTTATACCTCTAAAATTCTGAAATTCCATTGTTCTTTCTCCTTCTCTTCCTCATTTCTTCTTTCATCTTCTTCCCCCACTTGCTTCTTCTCCTTTTTTTATCTTCCTCTCACTCTTTCAAACCTACCCTCCCTTATTCCTTTCTCCCTCTCTTCATTAAATCTGATTTCCTTCCTTTTCCCTACTCTCTCTCTCCCTCCATTCCCATATATTTTGTCTCTGTTCTCTTCTTTTTTTTTCACTATCTTCTTTCCTTACTATTCTCCCTCTTCTTTTTTGGCTTCTTCATTATTCTCTATTCCCTAACTCTCCCTCTTTTCCTGATTCTTTTCTTCCTCATCCTTCTCCCAATCCTTTATTCTTCTTCTCCCTGGATCTTCTTATTCTCCCTTCTGTCTCTTTCTCTGTTTCTCTGTCTCTCTGACTTTCTGCTTATTTCTCTGTCTCTGTCTCTTTCTTTCTCTCTCTTGTTTTCTCTCTCCCTCTCTCTATCTAGATATATGTGTGTATATATATATATACACACACACACATATACATATATGTATATATCTTTCTATATAGAGAAATATGTCTTTCTGTCTTCTCTCTTTCTTTTCCTTTTTCTCTCTTTTCTTACTCCCTAGAACTTTTCAAGAAAGGACACCATAAGATGAGGGAGGGTCAGACAGCTCCTTAAAAGGGAAATTAAATCAAAACTATAGATTCATTTATTCATCTCCCAATGCAATCCTTGAAAGGTTTAAAAATAAATAATGAAAGACAAGGCCTTACCTGTTTACCCTTGGGTGTTCCCCAGGCTGCAGGAGACTATTTCATTCTAGGCCTTTGAGATAAATGCTGAAGCAGCCTGGGACAGCTGCCTTCACATTATGCAAAGGTGAATACAGTAATCCTGTTATCTCCCTGTGGCAGATCACAAGATTCCAGCATTCCAGTAACAGAGCAAGGGCTGGCAAGCCTCATGTTGAGCCATCAATATTTAGATTCACACTGGCTGAGCACTAGTGGCATGCTGTCCTTAGAAGCCAGGGAAAATGAACAGGGCCAGTCAGCCATTGCAGACTTGGGAGTACCCAAAGATAATGGTATTGGAGGGAGGATGACAAGCCCAGCAGAGGAGCCTTAAAACAAAGAGCCCTGGGATCTCTTGCTGACTTATTGTTGGCAGACTTGACCTTGCTAAAGTCATCTTACTGTTTCAGTATCCTCACTTAGGCTTCTGTAAATGAGGGACACAGAATTTTAAAATGGAAAGGGGCTTGGGAGGCCAGCCAGTCCAATCTAAGAGGACCCCAGAATCTAAGTGTTGGGAAGGACCTTCAGAGATCATTTGGTCCATCCTCCCCTACTTGATGAAGAAATCATCTCTTCAGCATCCCTGATAAGTGGTCTTCACCCTAAAGGGCTCTAGAGATTGGGAACTCAATACTTTGTGAAACAGCCCATTGCTTTTCAGACAATCCTAATTGTAAGAAAGTTGGTGTGTTGTTTTCCATTATATTAAGTCAAAATGTATTTCCCTGAAATTTCCACCCAGTGTTCCTCGTCCTGTCATCTGGGACCTAGCAGAATAAATCTAGTCCTTCTTCCACATGAAAGTCTGTCAAATATTTAGACATTAATTATGCCTGACCCCTCTCTCAATATGATGTATAGAAGTAGTTGTCATAAATGGCAAGAAGACTTTGGATCCTGGAATTTGAAGGACAATTTCCTCACCTATAAAAAGAAAGGAATGGGTTAGATGATTTCTAGGGGCCCTTCCTGTTCTGAGTCATATGATCTGTAGATCTGAAATAAGCAGTTCACCTGCTTATCAGTAAAATCTGATTTGTTATTTTTTTAACCGACCTTAATTTCATTGTTTTAGAGAGCTCCTGGTAAAGACTTTCCTCTATCAATGCAGAACGACATTTCCTCTGTACTTTATAGTTTTACAGAGTTGCTTGGAGGTATTGAGCCTTTGTGTCTCAGAGGCAAGACTTGAATACTTTTCTTCCTCAATCTGAGGCCAGCTTTCTATCCAGTACACCAAGCCTCCCCTTCAGACTTTCTAACTACCATACCAGTCTAGTGTTCTTAGATCTCTCCACCAAAAGCTATATTTGAATATCACCTGGAATGTCACTGATGAAACACAGGGAAAAGCAGCATTGCCAGGTTCTAAGACGGCTATCACCTGATGTCTGCCAGAAACAAAGAAACCCTAAAAGTGAATTGAAGGACATCCTTCATCACAGCAGGGAAAAGGGTACCTTGGAACAAGCAGGAATTTATAATCTGCTCAGCAAGAATAATTTGAGCTGTCATCTCTGGCTTCCGTTAAGTACATAAAATCTCTATTGCCCCCCATTAATGACTCTAAGCCCTAAGAAAGAACAGAGAAAACCAAGGGAGGGAGGGCACCCTTTTTATAAGGAAATCAATTAAGCATATGCTGTGCTTTTCAAAAGCACCACTTCATGGTAAGGAGCTTAATGTGTGAATAACAGGCCCATAAAATGTTAATAAGTATAATAACTGGTGTTTCTGCAACACCTTTTACTGTGTGGAGCTATAATGGGACCAGGGACAATAGAAAGTGCTGGTTGTAATGATAGGGGTTAGGAAGGGCAGGCGGATTTGATGGAGAAAGTAGTAATCTTCTGCCCCTGATTTTACTTGGATTTGGTGGGGTTGTGGGTTCTGGGCCTCTGTGGTTTGTGGGTCAGCCACTCTGGGGTCCAAGGTATAATCAAATGATTGGGAGTAGTTGCTCACTCTCTCTCTGTCTCTCTGTCTCTGTCTCTGTCTCTCTCTCTCCAGTTTCCTCATATGTCAAATGATGGGACTGAACTCAATAACCACTGAGGTCCCTTTAATACTAAAGGTATGATCTTGTGATCTACATAGCTAATCACCAGAAGACTTGTCACTTTCTTTTCAACTCCAGTTTCATGATGTAGTAGAGTCACGAAGGTTGTCCACTAAGATTTGGCCCACAGAATCTCAGAGTTGGAAGAGACCTTAAAGGTATCTAGTCAAACTCATGACTGAATGAAACTCCCCCTTACAACAGTTTTGACGAGTGACCATATTGTCTTTTCTTGAAAACCTTCAAGAGGGCATAGAACCATAGGATTTCACAGTTTAGAGCTGGAAGTTACCTTAGAGAGCATCTTATCAATCAGTCACCAAGAAGTCAATCCCTCTCCTTCTATAGGTGAGAGCACTGAGATTTGCACTGAGGAAGAGAACACCCACAACAATCAAATCATAGTCGCACAGTATAGATGTTCAAGAATTACACCACAATATGTGTATAAGTACAATGTATATACATATGCTCCATATGACCCCTTAATAATTTAAATATTATCAAATAGCTTAGTCTAAACTGGGAGACCTTATAACCAGAAAGGTTGGAAATTACAAATGGAACATTCTTCCTAGCATTTCTTATTTACTGATCACCACTAAGTAGGACTAGGGAGAGCAGATGATGACTCAAATGATTATAGATTATAATCTAAAGACAAACGCTGTGTATGTGTGTGTCTCAACAATTTTAAATGAAAACGTAACTAATAAAGTAGTTGACTAAAGTTTACTGTCCCCTCCTGTTTTTCATTCTTCCTCTCAGCCTAATTTCAAAAAGGATTTTCAAAAATACGACCTTGGAAGAAGCATATGAATAAAGGTGGCTCCTTGATAACTGGGGGGGGGGGGGAATTGGGTATTCTAAGCTTTGGAATATAGAAATAAATACAGAACATGGGATTTAGCACTGGAAAGAGCATCAAGAGATAATTTAATTCAACACACTTATTTTGCAAGCGAGGAAATTGAGTTATATGAGGTGAAGTGGTGGCCCAAGATTGCTTGTGAAATCCCAAGAAATCTTTCTTTTTGGAAGAAGCATTAACCTTGTTCTTCTTGGCCCTAGGGAGGGCAGAGCTCTAGCCAATGTCTGAAGTGGTGGAACCTTGTAGGGGAGTAGAAACACAAGTAATTCAAGGAAGCGCTTAGGAATCCAAGTTGACTTATACGGAATGGAATGCTGTAGAAGGTGATGAGGTACACATGGATTGGACTAGATAGTTTCTGAGGTCCCTTCTAACTCTAGGATTCTGTGATTTAACGACTTCATATGAGCAGTGCTTACCATGAACACTTGCTGCCATTTCGTCAGTAACACTTCTGTGAAATGGTTGGCAGGTTCAACTTTTAGTCTCTTGTACTGGTCCCCAATTTTGGTATAATAAAGTTGGAGATGATCACTATATCACTGGACATTAAAACTAGTCATTAGTAGAGGCAAAAGCAGGTTGCAAGAAGCCACGATCAGGTATATAGGACACACACAATCCTGTAGAATCTGGGCATCAACAAGTGAGAGGCCTCCTCATCATTATTTCTACTCCCTCCTCCCTTTCCTCCTCATCCCCATTTATATAAGAGTAAACTGGCCAAGGTGTCTAGAAGAGGGTCTTGGAATTAACTCTGGATATCTGGGTTGGAATACTATATCTGCCATTGATAAACTTTATGGTTCTAAGCAAATCACAATTGGAGCCTTGATGTTTTTATCTATACAATTAGGATAATGATACTTATACTCTTTACCCATAGAGTTGTTGTACAGAAACTATGGTACTATTATAACACTACATCTACCCAAACTAGGTGAGGGAGGGGCAGCCCCATGTTACATGGGCAAACACACACTCTACACTATCATTATTATATCATTTTTTTATCACAATGCTCTTTTTACATATTGTCTCACTTGATCAAGTAACAACCCTGTGACCAGTGAAAGTAAAGCCATTCCCTGTTTTACAGATCAAGAAAGTGAAGCTCAGAAAAGTCAGGTGAATTGCCCAAGCTGACAAAAATAATAACTAGTAGAGGTAGAACTAAAAACCTAAATCTTCTGAACTGACAAGACAGGAAATGTGGTAGAGTGAAAAAAAAAAAAGACTTTGGATTTGGAGACCCTGGGTTCAAATCCTGATCTGTCATTGTGTTGGACAAACCACTTAAACTCTCGGGCCTCAGTTTCTTCATTTATAAAATGAGGGATTTGGATCATCTCCAAGGTCCCTTCCAGATCTAAATCTATGTCTTATAAATACTCTACTTTTCCAGCCAAGAGATGGAAAGAGTTCATAAATACTTGAAAGCAATGCTTGATCAAAAGTCCACTGTCCACAAAGATAATAATAATGATAATGATAAAAATGACAACTCATATTTTCATGATGTTTTAATTCTTCCAAAGCACTTTGCTCCCAGAAAGTAAGGAGGCACAGCAAGTAATGTCATAGCATTTTTAAAGATGCTAAGACTAATGTCTGAAAGATTGAGTGACATACCCAAACTCACACAGCTATTAAGTGATGGAGACAGAACATGACCCACTGATTGGATCTATAGGAAAAGAGGAAGCAGAGTCAAGTAAGTGGCTTAGTCAGCAACCCCAGAAAATAAGGAAGCAGGGCCATACCTTGCCCCTGGATAAAGCAGCTCATGGTACCAGGAGGAAAGGAAGGAACTTGACCCTTAAGGATGCTGCTCTGCCAGCCTCAGCAGCCTTCATGCTCCTCTTACTCTGGGGAAGGGAATCCTGAGTAAGCCAGGCCTGGACACCCACTGATGGTATTCTCTGCAAAGAGTTGGCTGGGTCATGAACACAGAGATGGAGAGCAAATGATTTTGTGAAAGCATTTCCTTGACAGCCTTCCATTTGCGATGTTCATTTAATGATAATTTTATATTAAGTCAGAAATCAACTTAGTGCCAAATATTACTCAGCAGGAAAGAAAGACTTGCCTCAGGGTTCCTTCTAATTTTTTTTAAACTCTAATCTATGATGATGGAAATGACAGTTCTGTTGTTATTTGCCCTGGTGAATGATTTTTTTAAAGTATTTATTCAGTGCTTACTAAGTGCCAGGCACTGTGCTAAGTGTTGGGAATACAGATACAAAAAAGCAAGACAGTTACAGACCTCAAAAAGCTTACATTACACTAGTGAAAAAAACATATATAGATGGGATTGTGACCAAGAAAGGGAGTTCTACTTTGGGAAGTCACAGAGATGGTTAATGGAGCCAGAGGGCAATTGATCAACATAGACCACATGTGGAGTAGGATGTCCAGGTTGGAGTCCATTTTAGGGAGGACATGGGTAATGCAGATTAGGTCCATTGGAAAATAACCAGGATGGTGAAAGGAGTAAAGACTCAGTTCTGTAATGATCTACTACAGGAAGTAAGCTCAGACTGGAGGAGATAAGCCTTAGTAAGCACATACTAGCCATATTCAAGTAGGAGACAGATTCAACTTGTTTCACTTGATCCCAGAGACCAGAATTAAGGCAATTGGGTAGAAGTTATAGAATCAGATTATTTTTTTCTCAGTTTAAAGAAAAACTTCATATCAATTAGAACTGTCCATGGGGTCCTTCAAGTTCCCCATCACTGCACTGCAATTAACAATAGTCTGTGTGATTCTTTGTTGAGGGAGGTAGCATGGTATAGAAGGAAAGAACATCAGGGGACTCAGGTTCAAATCCTGCCTTGGGTACTTACTAGCTTGGTGGCTATGGCCAAATCACTTAACCTCCCTGGACCTCAGTGTCCTCATCTGTGAAATGGGAGGGGAGGAATAAATGGCTTTGGAGGTCCTTTTCATTTCTGCATCTCTATTACCATGATTCCTGTTAAGATTTAGATTAGACCAGATGAACTCTGAGGTTGCTTGTAATCCTGATTCTTGGATTCTATACTCCCAAGATGGAAGGTCAAAAAATGGATTCACAGGCATATGTAGAAGTATCCACATAGGAAATGCTTATTCATCTCTTTGTACTAATGTAAGCTCTTTCTGTTTGATAACTAATATAAAATGTCGATCACTTTATTTTCAAGGAAATGCTGACTCAAAATATGTCTTGCAGTGCATGTCCTTCCAAATAATCATAGCGAGACATAGATCCTACTCTGACATGCTTGGGGGTTGCCAGCAGAAAATACAGGATGGAATAAAAGGTGGGGGTAGGGGAGGGGATTATACTTAAAAATGAAAAATGTGTTTCCCTCCTTACAAGGTAAAACCATCTGTGGCACCCACCCTATTACTTGTTGTCTAAAGCAAACAGGTTAAAAAATAATGGCATGGCCATTCATGGACTACTGCTGACCCCACACACATTAGTAGAAACAAGACCTGGTATTTTGGGTATATAATGCCTATACCATTTCCGAGAATGGATGTATCTATAATTCTATAAAAATACATTAGCACAGAAGCCCTCACCGATTTAAAACCTTAGTATTCATCAGGCAGCACATATATATGCATATGCATGTATACATACATATGTGTATATGTATATATACATTTGTTGTTGTTCACTCATTTCAGTCACATCCAACTCTTTGTGACCCCATTTGGGATTTTCTTGGCAAAGATATTAGAGTGGTTTGCAATTCCTTCTCCAGAGCTCATTTTACAAATGAGGAAACTGAGGCAATCAGGATTAAGTGACTTGCCCAGAAGTGTCTAAAGGCAGCTTAGAACTCAGAAAGATGAGTCTTCCTGACTCTAGGCCCTACACTCTATCCACTATGCCACCTAACTGCCCCCATATGTATACATAAATATTCATAAAATTAATTCCTGAGTAGTAAAACAACCAGCATCAGCCAAAAAATATTTAACACCTAAACAAAACACTAGGCATTTCACATTTCAGACCTGGAGCTTCAGGAACCTAGCCTTTTCAGCTACACCAAATTCCCTCTCTTGCTCCCCTCCTTCCTCCAGGTCATTTTTCAGAAGCCTAGGCTGTGGATCAAGGGCAGTTTAGTGGAGGCTATTGACCTCTTCTCAGAATCACATTTTTAAATGCATAAAGTAAAATACTTAGGATTAGGAAGGGAATCAACTACATTCGAATGGAAATAGATAGAGAGAGAGAGAGAGAGAATTTTTTAATTCACCAATATCAAGTTAAGAGCCCCTGCTTTAGAGACTCAGAATGAACAAAAGCTTATTCTTTCTTCCTGCAACTTCCCATAGCTGCCCATTTTTCTTCAAAGCTCTGTCTTTTTCTTTGGCTTTTTAATTCTTCTCATCACATCAGGATTCATAGGTCTGGAGAAGATTATAGCTATTAGGGACCTTAGCACCACATAGACTAGTTCCTCATTTTACCGAGGAGGAAAGGAAGACCGATAAAATGGGGAGTAGAGTACCTAAGTTCACTTTGCAAGTCAACAAATAGCAAAGCTGGGACTACAGCCCACATCTACTGACTCCTGTGTGATACTCTTTAACCCTTTATCAGGAAGAATGAGTCTCAGTCAAAGGCCAATGGCCTAATGCACGCAAATCCCTCTTTCACAGAGGAGATCCCTCATAAGTCTCTTCACTTTGGTTTCTCCTTCATGATTTTTGGTTCATGAATTAAGATTTAGAAGGGATCTTTGAGGTATTCTAATCCATCCCCTCATTTAACAGTTAAAGAAACTGAGGGCAACAGTCATGTAATGATTTGCCCACAGTCATGTAATGATTTGCCCACAGTCACACAGATAGTAAGTACAGAGCCAAGATTTAACCTCAAGATATCTGATTCCAATTATGTACCAATGTACCATTTTCCAATGTACCACTGATTTCTCCAGGTGCTAATGTACCCTTTACCTAGAGTATCCTTTTTATATGTAAATATTTTGTACATATATATGTACATATATACACAACGTACACATACATGTATATTTGTATATATGCATATATACATGTATATGTGTAAACACAAATAATAGATACTATTGTCTCCCTCAGTAGAACGTATGGTTCTTGACTTCAAGACATGAAATATATCTCCTACTAGACTATACATTACTTGAAGATAGAGATTCACATTTTAAAGGATCATTTTGCTAAGTAATTAATCCAGTGCTTTTCCCAGAGTAGGTGCTCAATATAGGTTGGTTGAATGAATGAATGTGTTGCCAGCAGCAGCAGCAATAGTATTTGACAAGGAGATAAAAGTAGAGAGTTAGAGTAATACCAGAAAATAAGAGACACTGACTTTTCTAAACCAAGAATCCACAATTCATGAGTCAAGAGGTTTTCCCAAAATAATAAATATGAGCTTCAGCTGCTCTTGTAAGGAATGTTGCTATTATTAGAAGGTTTGTGTGCCAACCAATGCCTGCTATTTAGGATGCTGAGCTCACACCACCTGGACTCAGCCAGGCAGAAATGACCTAAAATGTGGTCTTTCATGGGGTTTGAAAGGCCCAGCTTTACTTTTATGTCCAATGAAGGCTTGATAGCAGTTTGTAGGCCCGGGCTTCTGTTTCCTTCTTTCATTCCTTCCATACCTCCAACCTGTGATGGGTCTGTCACTTGCTCAGGCAAAGTAGGAGGCCACTTAAGTTCATTGGATCAGTGACGCAAGATACCATTGAGTCCAACCCCTACCTAAATGATCTATCCCCTCTACAAGATCCCAGACATGAAGTCCTACAGACCCAGACTGAAAACCTCCAATGCTGAAGGACTCGCTACCTCCTGAGAAGACCCATCCCATATTCAGATAGCTCTAATCATCAAAACAATATTTTCTTTGTTTAGTCTGTATCAATTTTATTGTGAGCTCCTTGAGAACAAGCAATGTCTTTTGTCATTCTTTGTATCCCCAGTGTTTAGCAGAGGGCCTGGCAAATAATAGGCATTTACCATGCTAGCTGACTGACTAGACAAAATGTATATCCTGGTAACTTCTGCACATTGCTCTTAATTCTGGATCACAAAAAGATAACATGTCTAACTCATCCTACACAGAACAACCCTTCAAATATTTGACAACCATGATAATGATCTTCTAAATCTTTTCTTCTCATCTCATACTTTATTAGTTCCATCAATCTTTCTCCAAAGATATGATTCCAACTCCTTTCGTTATCCTGATCCCCTTTGTGTAGATTCAGTCCAGTTGACTATTTTATAGTAAAGGAGACTGAAGTCCAGGCTGGTGAATTTACTAGTCTAAGCTCACAAAACCAGCAGGAATATAGCTGGAACTTGACCTGAGATCTTCAAACTCCTACTCCATTGTCATTTCCTCCACACCGCTGGTATCAAACTCAAATAGAAATGTGGACCACTGATCTGTACATAAGGATCCCTTTGGGTTGTATATTGACTTAGAAAACCACATATTAATATCATCTATATTCTCATATTTTTCTTTATTTTATTAAATATTTCCAAATTACATTTTAATCTAGTTGAGCCAAGTCAGAAGCATTGTGGGCTTCATGCCTGCACTGCACTATATACCATGCTGCATTGTAAAATTGATTGAATTTAAAATTTCAATTAAATCTAGCAAACATTTATTAGGTATCCGATGGATACTAAGAAAGACATTAGGGATAGAAAGATGAAAAAAAATGGCACAAACCTGAACACTAAAATCTTGTAGCTTATAAGAAAGAATCTGGCATGAATAAAAAGAATTCAAATGCTGAAAGCTCCCATTTCTTTATGGTTTTATAAAACATATTTTTGAATAGTTTGGTGAAATTTTATTAATAATAGTAGCTCAAACTTAGGTGTCATTTTAAAGTTTGAAAATCATTTTGCACACATTATCCCAGATGAGGGAACTGAGACCCAGAGAGCTCATAGAATTTGAGCCCATCCAATCTAATGCTTAAATGTAAAAAAGAATTCCCATTACAACATTTCCAACAGATGGCCATCTAGCCTTTGCTTGAAAACTGACAATGAGGGGAAACCATTATATCCCAAGGTGGCTGGTTCAAATTTTGGACAACTCTCACTGTTAGGAAGTTTTTCCCTTCTGTCTGATGTAAATTTACCTTTCTGAAACTTCTGGTCATTGCTTCTGATTCTGCCCTCTGGGGCCAAGCAGCATAAATCTAAGTCCCCTTTCCAAATGCAACTAGCATCCCTCCCCCTGCCCCCACAAGTTTTATCCTTTCTACACTAAATATCAACAGTTCTCCTAGGCAGTCTTCATATGGCATGAACTTAAGGTCTTTCTAGCCACCCTGGTTATCCTCATCTAGACATATTCCAGCTTATTAATATCTTTCCAAAAATTCAGCTTCCCTCTCCATTGCCTCTTCTGCCTGGCTGCTAATGGCCTGCTAATCCTGAATGTGTTTCCATAACTGCAGCTTCTACTCTGATTGGTGAATTCCTGCCTAGGACCACTATTTCATGAAGAACCCATGCCATCTATGCATACTTCTCTCCTACCACTACTCCTTACTCTCTCGACTTTTCCACCTTACCCTAGCATGGGCAGCCTCCCTCCCACTCACCTCCCTATCCAACCCCCTTGTATGTGTTATCTTCCCCCATTAGAATGTGTTTCTTGAGAGTAAGAAGACTCTCTCCCATCTTTCTCTTTGTCTATGTCTCTCTCTTTGTCTGTCTGTCTGTCTCTGTCTCTTTGTCTCAATCTGTCTCTGTCTCTTTGTCTCTCTCTGTTTCTCTCTATCTCTGTGTGTGTCTATTTATCTATGTCTGACTTTCTGTCTTTGTCTCTGTCTGTCTCTCTCTCTCTGTGTCTGTCTGTCTGTCTGTCTGCCTGTCTCTCTCTCTCTCATGTTTATATTCCCAGCACTTATGCCTAGAAAATAATAAATATTTTGAAATGCTCTACTTTTTCTATCTATCTATCTATCTATCTATCTATCTATCTATCTATCTATCTATATCTATCTATCTATTAAACTGTTCTTCAGCCATTCATCCTTTATCTTGTAAAGC
The DNA here is from genome assembly GCF_900497805.2 of Vombatus ursinus. Classification (NCBI taxonomy): domain Eukaryota; kingdom Metazoa; phylum Chordata; class Mammalia; order Diprotodontia; family Vombatidae; genus Vombatus; species Vombatus ursinus. The sequence goes on from NW_020945437.1 coordinate 15,835,752, forward strand.
TACATATTATCTCTACGGAATTTTATGTTATTCAATTCAACTCAATGTTCTTGCCTGTTAAGATTTTTTTTGGGGGGGGGTATCATGTGTGTTACAGCTTTCCCTGCTCTCCCCTCCCCCAACTTTTGATCATCTGCAGATTTTATAAACATGCCATCTATACCTTTATCCAAGATGATGTGACTTTACCAAGGTCATACAGCTAGTAATGGAGCCAAGATTTATAATTTACTAGTTATAGACTAAGTTGCCTTTCCACCATGCCAAGTCATGCTTTAAAAAAAATATCTTGGAAACTAGATAAGTATTCAGAAGCAGTCAAACAAGCTGGTAAGAGAGATCCACAGAGAGAGAAATCAATGATAGTTTGGTCAATTGAGGAAGACTTCCTGGAGAATATGGCATATAAGTAGGTCCTTGAAGGAAGGCAAAAGTTCCTAGAAGTTGGGAAGTGTCAGAACACAAAGAGATCAATGTACATAAGGCAATTCACAAAACACAAATTTCAGGTATTTACCACTAGGAATCTTCCTTTTTAGCTATAAGGAATTTCCCAGGAAATGTTTTTCCTCCTGGCTCCCAAAATAGATGGTTCACTGTTCATGGAGCTAGATTATGGCAATCAGGAGAACAAACAAAAAAAATTTCCTAAATGCTTTACATGGGCAACCAAAGCGTTTCCAGATTTCTCTCTTTTGGGATTTCCTTTCAGTTCTTCTAATTAAAAGGTGTGCCTTCTTCTATCACAAATGTTTATTTACAGAAAAGAATTACATATATTTAATTAGGCTTTAGGAAATTCTCAAACTTAAGAACATTTATTGAACAGTCTGTGCTTGGGAAAGAGCTTGAAAAAAAGCATATATATTGATCAGCAATAACTTTCTCACACTGATAGCTTAGGTTTCGAAGCTAAAAGTTAAGATTCTTCTAATTACCATGAGCTTAATTTGGGATAGTTTTATGTAAGGGGAAGTAGATTGGAGGAAAGAAGAAGCAGTGGATGATAGTAACAGCCATTGGAAGACAGGTAAATAAAATACAGCACGAAAATCAGAGGGAACAAGGTAGTATAGCAAAGAGGTATTTGGTATTCAGCTCAATAAACATTTATCAAGAACCTACTGAGTGAAAGGTATTATGTTAGACACTTGAATAATGAAACAATTCTTGTCTACATTTCTCACAAGCTTGCCTGTGGCACTATTTTATATGTTGAGAAGGGTGTTGGAGACCCACCCTCATCTCGATTCCACTGTTTCAAGGAGTTCAGATGCTTTCCTTAAGCCTCAGATAGTTGAGTTCCACTGCATGGAAGCACGGGAAGCTGGAAAGTTGGAAAAGACCATAGGAATCATCTAGTACCTAAGAGGAATCTTGTCCTTCTTCAGGGCATAGGAAGAGGGCCATTTATAACCACCTTCTATAGGGTGATGATGATGATGGTGGTGGTGGTGGTGGTGGTGATAGTGGTGGTAGATTGCCACCCATAATAACAAAATATTTGCACAGTACATTGTTTACAAAGTGTTTTCCATATATTATCTCATGTGACCCTCACAATGCCTGTGAGGCAAATTCAGCAAGTATTAATAGCTCCATTTACAAATAAAGGAACTGAGACTCAGAGGAGCCACTGATGACTTGTCCCTTTCACACAGATAGTGCATGTCAGAGGCAGGATTTGAACTCAAGTCTCTCCTGACTATAAGTGTAGCACTCTTTCTACTCTACCTCACTTGAGCAATGAGTTAGTGTTACTTCTTAAGGCCCTTCATCATCCCATTCCCCTTCCTCTGGACACTCTCCAGTGAACCAGTTTCCTTCCTAACTTATGGATCTCTGAAAAGTTCCAAACACTCTATATATGATCTGGGTGTTGGACAGTGTACCTCTCAATACATCTTCAGATCACATTAGTGTTTTGGGCTGTGGTATCACACTATGGAAAACTGTTGAGCTTCATGTACACTAAAAGACCAGGATATTTTCTTCAGCTAAAGTCCTCTCCAGCAATGCCAGTGCCCACATGCTCTTATGTATGTAGAACCCAAATATGATGCTCCATCCTTCCCTCCAACACAAAATTTTATTTTTGGACAACTCTCATTGTTAGGAAAATGTAATTGTCACAGAGCCTAAGTCTGCCTCTTTACAAATTCCACAGATTCCCTGAATCTATTAAATGTCCCTGGAAGCATAAAAATATGTGCTACTGTCATGTAGCAAGTGTTTAAAGAACCCCAAAGTTATGGGTAAATTCCATTCTTCTGGCATGGATAGCTTCACACATCTCCACGTTAACATAACTTTACTATGGAGCCTGGGTGTGTGCATGTGTGTGGATGTGTATGCGTTAAGAAAAGACCACCTCCAGTTATATTTTATAATACTGCTTAAGCTTCCTGGATAATGGCTGCTTATTCAAATGCAATTAAGTTTATAATGTAGATACATTCCACTAAACGTTTGAGTTTCCATAATGTGGGCATTAATACAAACGCCTATTATTTGACAAAAGGCATGTGGACTGTTAGCAGGCACTCTGGTGTTTGAACATTTTTATTGAGATACTAGAATTCTTAGTACACAATTGACTAAACTCAGGGGACTGTGGACAGCAAGTATGAATAGAAGAGAAAAGAAATAATCTATCTTTTGGCAAAGCATTGGGAATTGAAACATCAGCCTTAGCACTTGACGAGACATCAACCATCATCTATCGGTTCCCTTGGTGAACTGGAATAATGTCAACAATAGTCTTCCAATTTCTGTTTAGAGGCACCCTGCTCACTCTATCCTCCCTTTCCCCCTCCATGGGAAACTTACTCTGAGTGGTATAGTGAAGAGATCAGTGGAATTTGAATGAAAAGATCATAATACATTTAGGTAGATTCAGAAATGGTTCAATGGCCAGATCCAAAAGTAGTCATTAATTGTTTGATATCGACTTGAAATAAGGTCTATAGTATAGTGCCCTAGAGATTTGTCCTTGGCCCTATGCAATTTAGCACTTTTATCAGTGAGTTGGATAAAAGCATAGATGGCATGCTTATCCAATTCACAAATGCCAGAAGGCTAGGCACCTAACATTAACATATTGGATTACAATAGGGATCCCAAAAGATCTTTATAAGTCACAATGTTGACCTGAATCTAATAGAATCTAATAAAATTTAATCAAGATAAATGCAAACTCTTAAATTTGGATTATAAAAAGGGTTTTTTTTTTCTGAAAATGGTCTGTGGATTTTAGTGGATTTCAAGTTCAACTTGTAACAATAGTATAATATGACAGGCCAGATCCCCTCCTCCCCAAAAAAAGCAAATACTATCTTTAGGGTCCATTAAGAAACATAGTGTTCATTTTGGTAGAGGGGATGGTCCAGCCATACTGTGTCCTGGTCAGTCCAAATCTAGAATGTTGGATACTTTTCTGGAAACATGTTTCAGAGAGGACATTGATTATCCAGAAAACATCTAGGAAAAAAATGATGAGGATGATAAAGAACCTTGAAATCATGCCACATAAAAGCTGTTAAAGGAACAAGGGATACTTATTTAGCCTGAAAAAGAGAAGATGTGACAGGGTACATGATAATTGTCATCAGATAATGGAAGGGTCTTAATATGGAAAAGAATTTAGACTGTATTCTTTAAGAAGACAGAATGAGGGGTTAAAGGTAGAAATTGCAAAGAGGCAGACTTAGGCTTTGTGACAATTACATTTTCCTAACAATGAGAGTTGTCCAAAAATACAAAAGAAAGGAGTGGCTTCCCTCTCAGGAGAGTTCTTCAAGGAAAGATCCGATGATAGACCACTTTGAAAATGGAATTCTTGTTCAGACTAGATTCACTTTGATGCCTTCTTTCTGAAGTCCCTTCTAACTCCTCTACTCAGTGATTTGTGTGGATACTCAACTTGTTGCTTACTTTCTATTCTTTCTTGCTTCCATCCCATCATTAATTTGTACTTTACATTCCTTATGTGTAAAATGAGGTAGTAGAATTAGATTATCTCTAATATCTCAGCCATCTCTAAATTCTTTTGCATTCAAAGGGCATATGATCTAGCTATTTTGGACAGCTTTCATTTTTTAGCTTTTCTTTAAATCAAACCAAAATCATCATATTTCAAGCTAAAAGGAAACTTAGAGATCATCTATTCATCTAGCCAGAGCCAGATAGGTGATAGATGTATTGGACAGAGAAAAGGAAGAGGAAGGAGGAAGGGTTCAAAGCATGCCTCTGACAATTATACAGTGCCAGCTATGTGCAGGGTCCTGTGCTAAGTGCTTTACAGACATTGCTTCATTTAACAGAATGCTAAAATTGAAGTCAAGAAGACCAGAACTTGAATTCTCAGTATTTGAACTCAAGTCCTCTGACTCTAGGAACACCACATAGACATTTATTAGTTGTATGGCCCAGGGCAAGTCACTTAACCTCTCTGGCCCTCAGTTTCCTCATCTGCAAAAGGGAAATAATAATAGCACTTTCCTCGGAAGGTCTTTGTGAGGATGAAATGAGACAATAAATGTAAAATACCTTGTAAACATTAAATTGCTATGTAAATGTTTAGCTATTATCTAGTCTTACCCTATCCTTTTATGTTTGAGGAAATTTAAGCCAAGATGGATTTGGTAACTTTCTCAAAGTCACCCTTCAAGATGGTAGGACTGGGATATGGTATCCAAAGTTCATATTCCTTCCATTATGCTACCACCTAGTTTAGGAGTTCTTAACCTTTTTTGTGTCACAGACCCCGTGGCAATTTGGAGAAGACTATGGCCCCTTCTCAGGATAGTACTTTTAAATAATAGAAGGAAATGCTAATTTCCAGTTAAAGGTTAGTGAAAATAAGGATATCATTTTTTTCCCCATCCAAGTTCATGAATTCCTAAAATCAATGGGCCCAGGTTAAGAACTCCTAGCCTAGAGCTGCCTCCTCCTCAAAAAAAAAGAGAGCTGCCAGGCCTCTTGGAACTCATGTTTACACTCTTATCTCTTGAGTAGTAAAACTGCTTCCTATGGTACAAACACACAGCACCTAGAGCTTGTACTTTGACTTGCACCTTGAAGGATAGAACACTAGCCCTAAAGTTGAGGGAAAAATGAATTCAAATCTGTTCTCAGAAACATACTAGCTGGGCAAGTCACTTGACTCTTGCCTGCTGCTTTCTTCAACTAATAGCACCCATCTCCCAGGATTGTTGTGAGGACTGAATGAAATAATTGCAAAGTGTTCAGTACAGTGCCTGGCGTACAGTAGGTACTTTACAAATACTCATCTCTTTCCTTCCTTTCTTGGGTTTGGAAGTAGGTTTCAAAATTTAAGCCAAGCAGACCTTGAATTAAAATCTTAGTTCCCTTTGCACTTTGTTGGGGACATCCACATCTGACACTTCAGAACCTGTCTCCTGTTTGATTAAAATATAGATCTCCAATGTCATGTACCTTCACCCACATTCACACACACACACACACACACACACACACACACTCACACACATTCTGAGCTCCCAGTCATTGCCCCACACACTTGCTTTCCTTAGAGAGCAGCTCAGGGGCTGTCATTCACTCAGATATACTGCACAGTACAGAGTTTGATCAGGTTTTCTCATCAATAGTTTAAAGATTCTCTTCCATTTTTTAATTGAGTCATTAGCTCTTTCTTCAGTCTTCCCTTCTGCATGATCTTGTTCAGAAATCACACCTGCCAGTTCTTCCAGGACCTGAGAGAGACAGGGAAGAACAATCTTGTCCTTGGACATACTTGTCTCTCGTCCCCATCCCTGCTGCCTTCAGCCCCACAGACTCCCAAGCCCCTGACACTAGGGAGTGTTGAAAGTAGGAACCCAAACTGTGGTCTCTTGACTCTGGTGGGTTCTTTCCACTACCCTAGACTTGTAAGGTTTGACAGAATTTGTCTTCAACATCTTTGACCTTTAAGAATCCAGGATCAGCTCCTTACCATCATGAGACCTCAGAGGGGAATTTTAAGTGGAGGTTCTACGTATATGCACTTATTAGAAAATCAGAAACATTATATTATGAGATATAGTACAGAAGAGTTGGATTCATACATGATTTCATAGTACCAAAAGACCTGGGTTCATGTGCTGCCCCTAGCATACTGGTACCATTAGACTATTAAGAGACAAGGTAGGAAATACTTGTTTTCTGTTCTTTCCCAATACAGATTGTGTGGTGCTGGGTAAAATATTCAATTTCTTAGCACCTCCAGGCAACTCGTTAAGCACAAATCAATTGATGAGGGAATGTTTGCATCTAGAGTTCCCTGAAAAAACATCATTGGCCCAGTTCAAAAAAAATTCTTATATAGCCATATCCCATATTTGATAGGATCAGCTGAAAGGGCCCACAGAGGTTGCCTAACCCAACCTCTTCATTTGGTAGGTATGGAAACTGAGGCACAAGGAGGTTAATTGCCTAGCCCAAATTTATACAGGTAGTAAGTGTATTCAGTGTCAGAATCAGGATTTGAACCCAGACCTTCTGACTCTCAAGCCACCGTACCATGCTTCCTCCTTTCAATGTATGTTGAAGTCCTTTGGAAGTAACAGAATGCAAGTGCTTCTATTCTTGGCCCTCAACAATCCAACAGTATCTGACATTTTCAGAGGGCTTTCATGTTTAGCCTGTGTCTCACCTGTCCGTCTGAGCCAAGGGAAGTTTAACCTAGCAAAGATCTTTGGGAAAATTAGCAAAAGGACTTCTGATTGCTCTCATGGGCCAGAGGGACTCATTTTCTTTATGGTGTACCAAGGACGGACTGATAGAAATCTCTTGACAAACCCAGCAGCTGTTGGGGCTTTTGCAATGTGGGTGTTTTTAATGGAAGCTCCTGGTGTTGGAGTTCATTTATTCTTCTCAGCTGTGACACCCCACTGGCACTGGTGCCTGGGCCAGCAGACATGTCTCACCAAACAGCATTTTGAGCAGTTCAGCGTAATTGAGTCTGAAAGAGGAGGATTATATCTTCTTCTAGATTCATTTGGGATTAATAGTCGAGGGGAAAACCAGAATTGGAGGAAGAAGAAGGAAAAAATCTCTCTTTGGAGGCACTTGAAGTCTCTCCTTCCCTTTCTTTCGTTTAACTTCCTTGGCTAATTGCCTAGATCCTTATTTGGCTACTCTCTGCACTCCTTCATATCTATTCCCAGACCATCAAATACATTTTTTCCTACAGGTTGCTAGTATCACAGGTGACTGATTCCTAACGTGAAAAGAGTATTGGATTTGGAGTTAGAAAACCCAGGTTAAAACTCTGACATCTTCTTACACATCTTCCTGCATATCTTCCCACCTGTGTGACACTGGGCAACTAATCTCACCTCTCTCAGTTTGTTTCCTTATTTATAAAAGGGAGCTAGGTGGCACAGTGGATAGGGCACTGGAATTTGACTCAGGAAAAATGAAGTTCCAATCTGGCCCTAACTAGGGACTAGCTGTATGACCCCGGCAAATCACTTAGTTGATGCCTCAATTTCCTCATCTGTAAAATGGCCATAAAAATAACTCCTATCTGCCAGGGTTATTATCAGGATTAAATAAAATAATGTTTGTAAATCATTCTGTAAACCTCAAAGCATTATAAAAATGCTAGCTATTATAATTATGGTTATTATTATCATAAAATGAGGAGACCCTGTTACTTCAGGCTCTTCTAAATCATTGCACAGTTAATAAAAGGAGGCATCTTTAGCCCTAACATAGCAGGTGTATGCAAGAAGGAGAAAGTAGTAATTAGCTTCTATCATTATGGTCCCTATTTCAATATAGAAATATCTTTTTACAGTAGTGCAGGGCATAATGACTTCAGCGGTCTTCAGTCAGATGACTCTACCACATTGGAGGGGCTATGACCCCATATAGGTGGGGTCTTTTGTGCCCCTAGATTATCAGGAAACCACAACCACACAGCCAAAGGTTACCAGAAAGCTGTGATAAGGGAGGCCCAAAGCAATACTTGCACTGCCCCTTGGTCATTCAAGTCCTGGCTTTGTCAACTTTTCCTAATCTATGTTGGGGCCAAGGGGATGGGTACCAGGAGGAAGAAAGAAAGGAACCCAGGTAGATATTAGTCCTATCACAAGAGTAGTCAAGGGATTGATTCCTTATGGCTGCAAGAATCCTATGACTCTTCACATCTCTCTGCCTGCCCTCTTCTTCCTCCTCCTCCGCCTCCTCCTCTTCCTCCTTCTTTTCTCTCTCTCATCTTACTTGGTTCCAGTTTTTTTTTTCTGCCAGAGTTTTTTTTTTCAATGTTTCCTTCCCCATGAACCTGTACATATGTGTGTGCACATATATAATGTGTGTACACATGCATGTATGTACATGTGTATGCATGCACATATATGTATATGTGTATACATGTGTGTATGTATATATTTAGTTAAGCAAAACAAATCAACCACATCTGGCAATGTTGTAATATTCCACTCTCCTAGTTCCCCCCCAGCTGAGAATATAGTAGCCTATAAATCTATAAATTACTTAGGACAGGCAATAGTTATGATATAATTTCATGGACAGAATGCCCATGCATGTGTGCTTCTACTGACATCAAGTTACTGTTATATCTGATCCTGACCAAATAACATCAGTTTGATTTGGTTATCCAAGCTTCAGTTAAGTTTCTGTCAGCTAAGTGCTGTATTTTATGCAATGCATATGTGTTTCATTTTTTCTTTTTTGTTGAGTTTTAAATTTGGTGATTTTTAAGAATGGATATTGATCCAAAGAAAAATGCAAAAGTTCCATCTCCTAAAGCTCGCACTTCAGTGTTCATCAAAGGTATTGAAGCAGCTGTAGGTTAGAATTTCAAGGATCACTCAAACCCATAATAAGAAAAGATGTCACAGTGAAACATGGTCAAGAAAGGGAAAAAAAACCCTTAAGAATTGACAAACAACTGCTATACATAGCTATTTAGAGGATGTTACTGATTCCTCCCCATTACTATATCAGGCACTAGAAGTTGGAAGTTGAGGGGAGGAAAAGATTCTGTGCCTTGCTCTGAAGAACAAAAAGCTCTTGTCATATATAAGAGAATAAAAAACTAGAGTACTAAAGGTTAGAAAAGGTAAGTTTTGCAGCTAAAATTCACTTTGTTCATTGAAGACTGTACCCTTTGACCCAGAAATTCCACTACTAGGTCTATTTCCAAAGATGATTAGGGAAAAAAAGAAAAGAACCTACATATGTTCTAGATCTAGACCATTTATAGCGGCTTTCTTTTTCTTCCCCACTGAATAGTATTTTATTTTTTTCCAATTACATGTAAAGATAGTTTTCAACATTTACTTTTATAAGATTTTGAGTTCCAATTTTTTTCTCTCTCCCTCCCTTCTTCCCCCCCTCCCCAAGATGGTAAGAAATCTGATATAGACTATACATGTTCAATCATATTCAACATATCTCCGCATTAGTCATATTGTGAAAGAAGAATCAGAACAAAAGGGAAAAACAACGAGAAAGAGAAAACAAAAAAAGAGAGAGAGAAAGGGAAAAGTATGCTTCGATCTTCATTCAGACTCTATAGTTCTTTCTCTGGATGTGGATAGCATTTTCCATTGTGAATTTTTGGAATTGTTTTGGATCATTGTATTGCTGAGAAGAGCTAAGTCTATCGAAGTTGGTCATCACACCATGTTGCTGTTACTGTGTACAATGTTCTCCTGGTTCTGCTCACTTCACTCAGCATCAGTTCATATAGGTCTTTCCAGGCTTTTCTGAAATCCATTTGCTCACCATTTCTTATGGCACAGTAGTATTCCATCACAATCATGTGGTGATGGAATACTACTGTGCTATAAGAAATGATGAGCTCAATGATATTAGAAAAACATGGAAAGACTTGCACAAAATAATGAAGAGTAAAATGAGCAGAACCAAGAGAACAATGTATACAGTAACAGCAACAGTGTTTTAAGAATGACTTAGAAGGAATAAGTTATTGTGACTACTCTAAATATCCAGATTAACTATAAAGGACATATGAAGAAAGACACTATTTGCATCTAGAGAAAGAATTGACAAATAGAAGAATAATTTTACATATGTATATATATGTGTGTACATTATATATATTTATGTATATATATAATACATATATAACTTCTTTGTATCTAATGGTAGCCATTTCTAGGATGGGGGGAAGAGAAAAAAATGAAATTTAGATGATTAACTATTATATATTTAAAAGGAATAGCAAGTTGTACATACTAGATTTGTAGTTTCATATGCAATCATCTTTTCTATTATACTATGTTATGGAAATGCTTGTTTTATTTCATAAATTAAAAATATTTTTAAAAAAGACTATGTCAAAAACCGTTTAAAGAAATCCAAGTAAGCCTGCAAGTTTGGGTAATCTTCATCAGATCATAAAACATCCAACTAAGAAAAGTGTTTTAGAGGTTTTTTGTTTGTTTGTTTGTTTTTTGCTTCCAGTGGGCATGTAAGTGTTGTCCTCATTTAGGAAATGATGAGCTCTAATAATTATAGTGATATAATGAGTAGCAATTTTTTTTCCAAAATTACAGAATTTCCCAATTGGTGATAGAATACTGAAACATGGCTTTGAGCCATTTTACACATCATGAATGGTAAAGAAATGTATCCAACATATGGAGATAAGTCTGCTCCAATGGGCTCAGGACTCACCAATTTTAAAATCTCTTGAAAAGCTAGTGGGATATAATCAAGGCCAGACTTAGGAGAAAGGACTGTTCATCAAAGATTCTCCCAGTGTTCAATGTGTCATGTGGTTGTGTGATGAATAATTAAAGATTATATATGAAAATCTTATGAATTCAATGTCAAATCATGTCAAATAAATGACTACAACAAAAGAACAAACTTTATTTTTAAATGGTTTTGAAATTGTAAAGATTATAAAAAATTGTAAGGTTTGTTAAAGTTGATAAGTTTAATTTTACTTTGTCCCAAATAATCCAAACACCACTGACTGTTTCATTTTTCGTTCTTCTTGACCAAAATTGGACATTGCACTTCATTTGAACTGACTACTTTTAGGTGCTGTTTTTATTCATGTTATTAGAATTCTGTACATTTTTTCTTTTGCTTCTACTTTCTGCACTCAGCATTATTTCAAGCAAATTTTCTTATGTTTCAATCACTTGGAGCAGTGCTATTCTATTACATTCATATAAAACAAAACGTTTAGACATTTGACAAACAACGGGAACTCACTTAATTACCAGGGTTGTTGTTTTTAGTTTGCTTTTAGCTATCTCAAAATGTGTTACTGTGACTAGTTTCTGTCTTTGACCTCCTTGGTGTATGTGTCCTGTAGTGGAATTACTAGGTCAAAGAGTAGGAACAGTTTCATGAATAAATTATTTTTATAACCCTGTAAGGTCATAATGATCTAAAGAAATATGTAGGGTGTGTTATCATACTCGTTTTATTTTTTAAAAAATTATTTATACTTTTTGTTTTACTTCTGGGTGTACTCTTTTTTTTTCCTCTCCTCCCTCCATCTTACTGAGCATTTCATTTGTTCCTTTGTAACAAAGTGGGGGGGAGGGGAAGTTAAGTAAAACATTGACTATATTTGACAGCTTCACACTTATTTTATAGAAAGGAAACCAAGTCTCATAGAACTGAATTGCCTTGAGCAAGGTCACACAAGAGGAACCCGGACCGTAAAGGAAGTTTTCTGACTACAAGCCCAAGGCTTTTACCATTAGGCCTTACCAGTGAGGAAGCTGGCCACCTATACTCTACAGTATTGCCTCCATTCCACTACCAATCCCATTAAGGAGATAGATAATGACAACTCTCATGTGCAATAGTGGAGGAAATTTTGCTACATTGTCTCTGGGCATCTGCTGATCAGTAGAGCTGTGCAATCAGCCTCCATTTCTAAGAATCTTCAATTTAAAAAAAGAAAAGAAAAGAAAGAAAACATAAAAACTCAGAGTTGGGTTTTGAGGCAACTAGGTGGCAGAATGAATAGAGAACTGGAACTCAGGAGGACCTGAGTTCAAATACAGCCTTACACACTTGCTAGCTGTGTGATCCTAGGTAAATCATTTAACCTTGCCTACCTAAGTTTCCTCAACAAATAAAAGGGGATAATAATAGCACCTACATTCAAGAGTTTTTGTAAGAGTCAAATGAGATAGTATTTTTTAAGTGCTTAACACAGTGTCTAGTATGTAGTAGGTGTTTAATAAATGCTTATTCCTTCCTTCAAACATCCTCTGATCTAGTCCTTTGCCGAAACATAAATCTCCTCTACATCATCAGTGGCAAGTGATTTAGCCTCTGTTTTAACATCTCCAATGATGTGGAGCTCACTCTCTTAGATAGTAGCCCATTCGCTTCTATTACCTCTCTAGTTACAAGGAAGTTCCTTCTTGCTTAGAGCCAAATCTGCTTCTCTTTCACCTCCATCCACTGGGGTTACTCCTGCCCTCTAGAGCCAAATGGAATGATGCCCAGGAAGGACAATATTATTGTAGTCCAGAAATCTAATTTCTTTGACATAAGGGACTTCCATTGCAGAAACTCCCTCCCCTAATGGACATGAATCACTTGGCAGCAATTTAAAATATTAGAAAGCTATATAGAGCACTAAGGGATTAAGCAACTGGCCAAGGCCCCAGAGTCAGTACATGTTAGAGGCAAGACAAAAACCTGTATCTTTCTGACTCCCGACTTCCTGGCTTGCCCCCTGTCTTCTACAGCATGCTTCTAGAGGTCAGCCTACTGGTAAACTGCAAAGCTGAAACTCAACGAAGTACTAAAGTCTTTTTGATTGGTTTTCTTACTTTTTTCTCTGTCAAACTGCTTCCCCTGAGACTTACAATTTAAAACCTACCTCTTTCTGGCCTGATTGCCATGGTAGATGTACCTTGCCTCTAAGGACTCAAGAGAAAAGCATTAAGGATAATTGGTATCACAAATGACTTCAGAATTTCATATATTGACCTGAACACCTCAAAAATATGACCAGAGCTAGCCAAGTGCAACAGAGAGCAGACACAATTGAGCAGAAGAGGGAAATGAGGCATCTTTACTGACAGTCCTTCCTGGTGAATGATCCTTGAAACATTTCTTTTCTTAATGTCTTTTCTATCATCTTCCTATATCATGGTCATAAACAAAACCAGGAAAGACAGTAGCCAAGAACTTAGGATACAGAAAAGTCCCCTTGCCCAGAAATAGAATGTAATGGTAAGCCACTCTCCTTAGGTATTTAGGGAAGACAACTGTGACTTCATCACTGTAGAGATCTCCCGGTGAAGAAATTCTCCTCTGCCAATGCAGATCAGCTTCATTCATTCATTCATTCATTCATTCATTCATTCATTCATTCATTTGTTTATTGGCTAGACAGTGGGGTTAAGTGACTTGCCCAGAGTCACATAGCTAGTGAGTGTTATGTGTCTGAGGCCACATTTGAACTCAGGTCTTCCTGACTCCAGGGCCGGTGCTCTATCAACTGCACTATCTACCTGCCCATTCTCTGCAATTTATAGTCTTAAAGATCTGCCTGGGGAACTGAGAGGTTGTGACTTGCTTAAGGTCACGCAGCTAGTATGTATCATAAGCAAAACTTGAATCCAAGTCTTCCTGATTCCAAGGCAAACCTTCTATCCACTCCATCACACTGCCTCTCCATAGAGTGGGCAATGAAAAGACACCATCATAATAACACTTTAAAAGATGGACTCTATCAGTGTGGGGATTCTCTCCACCAATGTAGGTCATGACTATTCAATTACCTTAGGAAATCAATCAATCAATTAACTAAACAACCAACAGGCACTTATTAAACTCATTATTTTGCCCAGCAGTCAACATGTCCAAGTCAAACCTAAATAAAAACATCTATTATAACATAGCCAACAAGTGGTCTTCTAACCTCTGCTTGCAGATTGCAAATGAAAGGAGAGCTATTCTCTCCTAAGGTAGCCCATTCCACTTTGGAATGATTGCTTGGATCATATGGAAGTTCAGTGGTTTTGTTTTTGTTTTTGTTTTCATCAGACATGAAGCCCCAATTTGCTTAATTGCAACTTCTACTCATTAGGAAGTACTGTGGCTAGAGTAATAGAGCATGGTCCTGGAATCAGGAAGACAGGTAATGAGCAAGACTGCCTATAAAAGATGGGAGTTTAGTTGGGACTTACAGGAAGCTAAGGAGTCTGGTAGGAGTGGAGGAAAGTGAGTGATTCAGGCATGGGGGACAGTCATAGAAAATGCTTGGAGCCAAGAGATATAATATCTTATTCCTGGAACATTCAGGAAGCCAATGTCATTGGAAGGGGCTAGTTTATGAAGGGATTTGAATGCTAAACACAACATTTTGTATTTGCTCCTAAACACAATGAGAAAACACTGGAGTTTATTGAGTGGGGGTGGGGGTGAAATAATTGAACCTACACTTTAAGAAAATCATTTTAGTGACTGAGTGGAGAATGAATTAGAGTGAGAAGAGACTTGAAGCAGGCAGACCCACCAACATGCTATGGCAATAATTGAGACTTGTAGTTCTGAGGGCCTTTACCAGAGTAGTAGCTGTGTCAGAGAAGAGAACGGGGTGTATTTGAGAGATACTGCAAAGATGAAATCGAGGGACCTCAGCAACAAATTGGATTTGAGGGTTGATAGTGAGGAGTTGAGGATGACACCTGAAAGGATAGTGTTGCCCTCTACAGTAATAAGAAAGGTAGGACGGAAAGATGAGTTCTGATTGGAATATGTTGAGTTTTAAGATGTATATGGGCTATCCAGTTTGAGATGTCTAAAAAGCAGTGTGAGATGCAAGATTAGAGATCAGTAGGTTGGGGCAGGATACGTAGATTTGAGAATGGATGAGTAGATTTGAGAATCATTCACAGACAGATGTTAATTAAACTCATGAGATCACTGAGTGAAGTGGTATGCAATTTCTAGCTTCTTTATGTCTAGTCACAGGCCATCCACCACCCCTATCTCTCCCCTTGACTGTAATGCATTCCTTCACCTTCTCCACTTAGATGCCTCATTTTCCTTTAAGACTCAGTACAATGTCTTCATCTGGGAGATTCCTTCCATGATTTCCCCAAGCCTAGCTCTCTCTCTCCCTGATAAAAGTACTTTGAATTTACTTGTCTAGGTCAATTCTATATCACTACCACTAGGATGTAATCTCTATAAGGGAAGGGTGTATTTCAGTTAAATCCTAGAATTCTTAGTACCAAGCCTGTGCCTTGCATATGGCAGCAACTAATTTTTTGGTGAGTTGAATAGAATTAGCACACATGAACCAATTAGAGAGCAAATTAAGAAAGGACATAATTGTGTGCTAAATTGTGTGGTAAACAGCAAGGGAGATGGATAAATGCTAAAGCAGGCAAGAAGACTGCATGGAGGAAGTAGCACTTCTGTTAAGTTTCATGGGATGAGTAGGATTAGAATAGAAAGTGAGCAGATACAAGGAAGGACTTTCCAAAGAAAGAGATCACCTTCCCTAGAGCACAGAGGCAATATTGACCTGATCATTTTCCTGTTCAATGTTCCTGATCTAGTATTGGCACCAAGTTGACTAGGATACAGAATGTATTGGGGAGCATCAATAAATACATTTGTCCCTGGAGGATGAAACCAGAGTACAGTGATGTTTTAGAGTAGTTTCTCTTAAGTCTCTTAATTTTTTTTTACTTGTTTGTATTTATTTAGCTGGTATTTAATTGCTAATATAGTTTCATAAAGATTATTCAACAAGGAAATTCATTAAACCCTATTACAACAACCGCAAAAATTAATATTTCATTGTTCTTCCTTAACAAAGCCTCCCTACCTTGCCTGTGCATGTTTTTGAGCAATTACTGGGCTACCTACTTAGTAACCACCAATTAGAGTAAACTTTTAATTTCCCATTTAATCAGTCTTCTTTACACTTGCTATTTAATATCCGTGAACCAACCCCACTCTATGGCCTTATTCCCTGCAGTGTGTTAGGAAGATACGTTCTGCAGAGACCTGAACATTCACAATGTGTTTGCTCTTAAAGGATAGTACTGGGGCCAGTTTTGTCAATGTTTTGTTCAGTCCAAGAGCAAGAAGGAAAGACATTTATAAAGAGCCTGAGGGGAATTGTGTAAATTCACCTTTGAGCTTGGATTTCCCACTCTTCTTGGGATGAATTTTTGAGCAGGGTATATTCAGTTTGTCATAGGATAGCACAGTAGAAGAATCTGAGGGAGAAGTAAACAGTATGCTTTATGGGAAATTAAATATTTTGACAGATTGGTTGCAGTCATTTGGTGTTCAAAGGATGGGGTTATACAGTAAGTCTTTATGGGAACAGTTGCTGCTGAGATCTTGCTCATTTCAGTCACAAATATACAGGTGCATTCCTTTACAATCTTTCACAGTCTAGCTCCCTGTTTGCTTCTCTTGGTCCCCCTCAGGAACTCAGAATTCTAGCCAGTTTTGACCACTTGGCATTCTTTGAAACTAGCGTCATGGATATTGCTCACACTAATCCTCTTTGCCTAGAATGCCCTCCCCTCACAGGGAGGCAGCATTATGGTATGCTAGAGAAAGAAGTGGCTCTGTAGTTACAGGTCTTGGATTCAAATCCCATCCCTGATGTTTACTACCTATGTGACCTCGGACAAGTCACTCAACTTCCCTTGGCCTGTGTATATTCCTCTGTAAAATGAGAGAACTGAAGTAGATGAACTTTTAGGTCCCTTCTAGATCAGTACATATGATCCTTTGATCCTATGATGATTTCTCACCTATACTTAGAACCTTAGAACATAGACCCAAAGAAGAAGGAGAGTGAGGGAAAGAGCCTTAGAACATAGAACATTAAAATTGGATATGACTTTCAAACAAAGATTATAAAAGCATGGGATATAGACTATTTAAAATAGTGACTCACACACAGTAGTATTTAATAAATGCTTTTTGAATTGAACTGAATCCAAGGGACTTCGGAATATAGAATATTAGAGCTGGAAGAGACCTTAGAAGAGAACTTAGAACCTAGAATTTTAGAACTGTAAAGGACCTTAGAACAAAGAGTGTTAGAACTAAAAGAGGTCCTAGAATACAGGACATTAGAACTGCAAGAGACTTTCAAATAGAACAGTCAGTGAGGGAAAGCATCTTAGGCCCACTTGATCTAATGAGCTCTTTTATAGGGGAAAAGGGGAAAATAAATAAGACCAGAGAACAGATATGACTTGGCCCAAGATGACATAGCTAGTTAGCAGCAGAGATGAGAACCCAGATCTCCAGAATCCCAAACATAGCACGCTGCCTCTAAGACCCTTCTCTCAGGAAGCCTTCCCTAATGTCTCCAACTCAGTTCTCCTGTGCCTAATGTCCTCATTTTTCAGTCATGTCCAACTCTTTGTGACCCCATTTGGGGTTTTCTTGGCAAAGATACTACAGTGGTTTGCCATTTCCTTCTCCAGCTCATTTTACAGATGAGGAAACTGAGGCAAACAGGATTAAGTGACTTGTCCAGAGTCACACAGCTAGTAAGTGTCTGAGGCCAGATTTGAATTCAGGTCCTCCTGACTTAAGGCCCTGGCTCTCTATCCACTGCATCATCTAGCCGCCCAATGTCTTTTATAAATAGACACTTATCTGATATCTCTCCTGATGGATTATCAGATTTTTGAGGGGAAAGATCATAACTTATTCATTTTTGTATCTCCCTGCAGTCCTTGACATATAGTGGAGCTTTAATAAATGGTTGTTAAAATGAAATGAAATGAAATATATGCCCGTATATGGATGAATAGCAAAGCCAACCTTGGGCTAATTGATGATTTGTCTTTGCTTCCCACACAGTCTCTTTTTTCCAACTTGTTTGCTCCTCACCTATGTTTCCATCACCCTTCCCTCCAGCTCAGGTCACAATTTTACTTTGTCTTGCTCTCCTAAGACTGCCGAATAATCCACATGGAAGTGTTATCTGATAACAGATAAAAATGTAAGGATCATAGGATTGAAAGGTGGAAAGGACTTTAGGGGATCATCTAGCCCATTTTACAGATGAGGAAATTAAGTCCCAGATAGGGAAAGGGACTTAGCAAAAATAACAGGGAATAAACAGTAGAGCTGAGATTTGAACCCAAGTCTTCTGACTCCGAATCCAGGGTTCTTTATACTACCCCATATAACCTTGTCTCTTAGTCCTCCTTAAAAGTGTGTGAATGCTCTCTCTCCTCATCACTGCCTCAGTTTCCTCAGCTTCCCGAAAGTCCCAGCTAAAATCCCATCTTCTACAGGAAAATTCCTCCAATCTCTCACAACTTTAGTGTCTTCTCTCTGGTGATCATTTCCCATGTATCCCATATACAGCTTATTGACACATAGATGTCTGCCTGTTGTCTCCTTCATCAGATTGGGAGCTCCCTGAAGGCAAGGACTGACCATCTTTTACTTTGTACAGCATAGAACCCTTGGCATTTTATAAATATTTATTGATTGACTGAATTTCTGTAAAGACTATTCAAAAACTGAAACATTAACAAAAATGATTTAAAATAGAGAAAGAAAACAAAGGTAGATGGTGCTACCAGCTCTCCTATGTTTGTTCTTTAGTTTAAATGGTTATATAACAAACTTAAGAAAGTTAACACAATATCCACTAACCTAGAAGCTATGTAAATTTAAATGAATTTGTTTAAGCTTTCAGCTTTAAAAATAAAGGTTGTTTGTTTACAAGGGAAAGTACATGAATATTCATCAGATCACAGTGCAAAGTGAAAGACCTGAGGGGCTTTTGGAAAGGGGAGACTGTAGTCTGAAAAGCCAGGTGCTACCAGGGCTCTGTTTATCCCAGACTTTCCTGGAGCATACAGAGAGGCAGCACGCCCAGGTGGATAAGCTACTAAGCTGGGAATAGGCGGCAGACTCAGGTTCAGGACCAGACTCAAATGTCTTGAAACTGACGTTTACTAGTAATATAACCATGAGCAAGTCACAAAAGTTGCTTTTATGGAGAGGGTTAAATGGTTAAAACTGTCTATGAACTGAGTGAGAATTGGTAATGACTAAAGGGCTCTCCAGCGGATACCATTCATGACTTTTAGTCTGTTGCCTTGATGACATCAAATTGGATTGCACTGAGGAATTTTTTTGTAGTTCTCCAGGTCATTGGAAATATTGCTGTTTGGGAAGTTATTACATGCTTGACCTCTGGATAAATTAATTAAGCCGAGATAAAAAGCAAGAAAGTAGCCATTGTTTGTATAAACATGTATGTATACATGTACACATATGAATGCGCATGATAGTTATATACACATACATGTGTATGGGTACACATACTCATGTATAATATACATGCATGCATGCATGTATATTACTCAGGTATAATAAACATATGTATGCATTGTATATGTACTCATGTATAATATACAGAAGCATGCCATGCACACATGCATGTACTTATGTTTAATATCCATACATGTATACACTCATGTATAATGTACATATGCATGCATTTGCATAAGTACTCATGTGTAATATGCTTATGTGTATATATTCATGTATAACATGCATATGCGTTGCATATGTACTCATGTAAATATGCAGGTATGTGTACACATTATATATACATGTACCTATGCATATACATGCATGCATATATAATCAGGCATAACATGCGTGCTTATGTGTACTCATATGTAATATACATGCACATTTACTGTTTATCTATACTTTTATATTATGCATGTGCATGCACATGTGCATTTTATAATATGTAAATACATGTGTGTATATGTGATCTGTATAGTGTACACGTGTGTGCATGTGTTCATACAATGCACGCTCATCTGTGCATTTGTGTATACCTACTAATGTATTAAATGTGTGTGCACGCTTGTGTATGTATAACATATATACCTATGCATGTATGTATATATATATTCATCTCTGCATGTGTATATGTTCTCATACAATAATATATAAATCAATGCATGCAGATATGTACTCCTGTATAATCTGCTAATGCATGTATGTATGTGTACTCACATAATATACATTTGCATGTATATGAGTATATATATTCATATATAATATACTATATATGTGTGTATGTGTATATACATACATAGATACTTAAGCCTATCTATATATAGTTTCCCCTGTGTACAGAAATATCTAACAGCAATTTCTAGATTCCTTCTTTCCTTTTAAGGAAGTTGCAATCACATGGTGACATGTTTTTCAGCTTTGTAATTGCTTCCTCAGTTGGCTGGAAAATCATTGTCCCAGGCTCCTTAATTTGTTAGGTAATTTGCTTAACACCCTAGGATGCAAATCATCTAGATTGTCTTATCAGTGTATACAAGTTTTCTAAGAGTTCTTTACCTGATCTTTATCAGTATCTATTTTTAAAGGGGCTTCATTAACTTCTCATTCTCACTACTTCTTTCCTCCATTAAAGTGATGCAGTCTCACAGTCATTTTAAGCTTTGTCTAAACAGAGTTTAAGACTCATTCATTTAGACAAGATTCACTGGTCAATTCAGCTAACAAAACAAAACAAAACAAAAAACACAACTGGCCAATTCTCTCAAGACTCTACTCTGCATCTTCCCTTTACATATTGTAGAAGAAATAGACCAAGCACAGATGAAGAGGCTCAGGTTTTTTCCATTCTACCACTTAGTAATAGCTATATGACCTTCTATAAACTGATTTTTTCATTGCTAAACCTCAGTTTGTTCAGCTATAAAATGAAAGGGACCTCTAAGGTCATGGTTCTCAAATATTTTTATCCCAAGACTCCTTTACACTCTTAATAATTGAGGACCACTTCCTCCAAGAGGTTTTGTTCATGTGAGTTATGCTAGTGGTGTTCTGGTAAATGTTTAACCACCAGATCTCCTTTAGGGGTCTGAGGACCATACTCAGAAAACTGAAGCTCTAAGATCTAAGATCTAGGTAGCTCAGTGGATAGGGCACCTGTCCTGGAGTCAGGAAGATCTGAGTTCAAATCCAACTTCAGACTCTTACTAGCAGCTGTGTGACCCTGGTCAAATCACTTAACCCTGCTTGCCTCAGTTACATTATCTGTAAAAAGAGCTGGAGAAGGAAATGGCAAACCACTCCAGTATCTTTGCCAAGAAAACCTCAAATGAGGTTGGATACAACTAAAAACAACCCAACAACAAAGGCTATCTAGTCTAGAGGTATTAATTTCGTGGAGCAAAGCTGGCCTGAACCAGATTAAAATGCAATTGGGAAATGTTTAATAAAATAAATAAAAATACAACATAGATAATGTTAATTTGTGTTTTTCTAAGACAGTATGAGACCTGCAAGGATCCATTTCTCTTTGAGTTTGATACCATTGTTCTAACTGAGCACATACCTAGAAAAGGATGCCTTCAATATGCCTCTGGAAAGTGATCACTTAATGACTTCAGGTGAAGGACCACCTGGAGCAGCTCAATCCACTTTTGTAGAACTCTGTTAGGAAAATGTCCTACTTTAGAGCCTGAGTTGGAATATATGCCCCTTTCACCTATTAGTCCTAATTCTTCCTACATGCATTGTAAATTCATATTATTCTAAGTTTTCCTGAGTCCTCAATGAAGCAAAGCAATCTTTTTATTCTTTCCCAAAAGATTCCTTATCTTATCCCATGCAGAAGCTATTCCAAATTGTCTCTTCTCTCCTCTAGTCTACCCTGCCTCTCTTACCCTCCCCCTACTCAGCTGAAGTCCTTGCACCATTTACTGTGAGCTCTCTTCTCTCCTCTTCCTCTCCAACTTCATATCATCCCCCACTCTCTAGGGGATAGATGTTATAGATATAGGCCCAGATTATACATAGATATAGACACTTATTCATATACATACATATATATGTGCGTGTGTGTGTATTCAATCACACGCATATACATATATGTGTGTGTTTATATATATAACACACATATACATTCATACCTTATCATACATACATTATCCCCCCTCTAATCCCAGATAATGAGGTAGCCCTTTTCCTTGCTAAGACCAGCCTCTTTTCATGTGCCCTTTCGCTCCTATCTTCTCTAATAAATTTCCATGTCAGTCATCCCCTCTAATCTTCAACTTTTCCGTATTACTGGTTGCTTCTCTACTGCCTACAGACATCCCCTAGTCTCCTCCATCCTGAAGAAATCTGCACTAGACGCTACCATCCCCTCAAGCTATCATATTCTATCTCTCTTTGCTTTCTTAGCCAAACTCTTAGAAGAAAACAAACAAAAACAAAAGACTGCCCCAGGCTTGATGGCTCAGCTTCTGCTCCTCGAACTCACTCTTGGGCCCTCTATAATTGGTCTTCCTCCTTCATCTCTAAACTAACACTGTTCTCTCCAAAGTGACATTCTCTAAATGGACAAATCTAACAGTCTTTTCTCCATCTCCATCCTTCTGGACCTCTCCACAGCATTTGACTCTGTTGACAACCCTCTTCTCTTGGATACTTTCTTGGTTTTCAGTTTTTTGTTCTGGGTATTCATGATGCTCTTCTTTCCTGGTTTTCCTTTACCTCTCTGACCTCCCTTTATCAATGTTATTTGCTGGCACATAATCCAATTTTATGTCCCTTAAATACAAGTGTCACCCAAAGCTCTGTCCTGAACCCTCTTCTTTTCTCTCTTCACTCTTTTTTTTTATTTTTTGTATTATGGTAATTTTTATTTATTTTTTTTGTTTTCAACATTTACTTCCGCAAGATTTCGAGTTCCAAATTTTCACCCCATCTCGCCCCTACCCCCACCCCAAGATGGCATGCATTCTGAATACCCCTTCCCCTAGTCTGCCTTCCCTTCTATCTCTCCCCCCCTTCTCTTATCCCCTTCCTCTTCAATTTTCCTGTAGGGCAGGATGGATTTCTGTACCCCATTTCCTGTATTTCTTATTTCCCGGTTATACGTGAAAACATTTTTTTAAACATGTGTTTTTAAAACTTTGGGTTCCAAATTTTCTCCCTTCCTCGCTCCCCACCCATCCTCATTGGTAAGTCAAGCAACTTGTTATATATGTGCAGTTATGCAAAACACTTCCATAGTAGACATGCTGTGAAAAACTAACTCTATTTCCCTTAATCCTATCCCACACACCCCCATTTATTCTAATCTTTCTTTTGACCCTGACCCTCCTCAGAAGTACTTGCTTCTGATTACCCCCTTTCCCAGTCTGCCCTCCTCTCTATCATCCCCCTACTCCCTTGTCCCCTCCCCCCCCATTTTCCTGTAGGATAAGACAGATTTCCATACCCAATTGAGTGTGTATGTTAATCCCTCCTTAAGTCAAATTCTATGAGAATAAGATTCACTTATTCCCTCTCACCTTGCCCTTCCCCTCCACTGTAAGAGCCTTTTCTGTTTTTTTTTTTTGTGAGATAATTTACCCCGTTCTACCTCTCCCTTTCTCCTTCTCTTAGTATAATCCTCTCTCACCCCTTAATTTTATTCTCCAGATATGGCCCCTTCATTTTCAACTCACCCTGTGCCCTCTATCTATCTATATATACGTATATGTACATATAATTCTTTCCCCTCCAGCTACCCTAATACTGACAAAGGTCTCATGAGTTACAAATATCATCTTTCCATGCAGGAATGTAAACAGTTCAACCATAATAAGTCTCTTATGATTTTCTCTTTCCTGTTTACCTCTTCATGTTCCACTTGAGTCTTGTATTTGAAAATCAAATTTTCTATTCAGCTCTGGTCTTTTCATCAAGAATGCTTGAAAGTCCTCTATTTCACTGAATGACCATTTTTTTCCCCTGCAGGATTATACTCAGTTTTGCTGGGTAGGTGATTCTTGGTTGTAATTCTATCTCCTTTGCCCTCCAGAATATTATATTCCATGCCCTGTGGTCCCTTAATGTAGAAGCAGCTAAATCTTGCGTTATCCTGATTGTGTTTCCACAATACTTGAATTGTTTCTTTCTGGCTGCTTGTGAAATTTTCTCCTTAACCTGGGAACTCTGGAATTTGGCTACAATATTCCTAAGAGTTTTCCTTTGGGGATCTCTTTCAGGAGGTTGGTGGATTCTTTCAATTTCTATTTTGCCCTCTGGTTCTAAAATATCAGGGCAGTTTTCCTTGATCATTTCTTGAAAGATGATGTCTAGGAGCTTTTTTTGATCATGGTTTTCAGATAGTTCAATAATTTTTAAATTCTCTTTCCTGGATCTATTTTCCAGGTCAGTTGTTTTTCCAATGAGATATTTCACATCATTTTCTAATTTTTCATTCTTTTGGATTTGTTTTACAGTGTCTTGATTTCTCATAAAGTCACTAGCTTCCAATTGCTCTATTCTAATTTTTTTGTATTTTTTTTTAGGCAATTGGGGTTAAGTGACTTGCCCAGGGTCACACAGCTAGTAAGTGTCAAGTGTTTGGTCTGAGGCCGGATTTGAACTCAGGTCTTCCTGACTTCAGGGATGGTGCTCTTCCACTGCGCCACCTAGATACCCCCTCTATTCTAATTTTTAAGGAAGTATATTCTTCAGTAATCTTTTGGACTTCCTTTTCCATTTGTCCAGCTTTGCTTTTTAGGGCATTCTTCTCCTCATTGGCTTTTTGGACCTCTTTTGCCATTTGGATTAGGCTATTTTTTAAGGTGTTATTTTCTTCAGTATTTTTTTGGCAAGCTGTTGACTTGTTTTTCATGATTTTCTTGCAAAACTCTCAGTTTTTCCTCTACTTCTCTTACTTGCTTCTCAAAATCCCTTTTGAGCTCTTCCAAGGCCTGGGACTGATTCATATTTTTCTTGGAGGCTTTGGATGTAGGAGCTTTGGCTTTGTTGTCTTCTTCTGGCTGTATGTTTTGATCTTCTTTGTCACCAAAGTGATATAATGTAGTCTGACTCTTTTTGCACTGCTTACTCATGATCCCGGCCAATTACTTGAGTTTTAAACTCTTTGTTAAGGTAAAAGTCTGTTTCCAGTGTGGAGAATGTACTGTCCCAAGTTTCGGGGGTTAATACAGCTGTTTTCAGAGATACTTCTAGGGACCTGAAAATTTTCAGTTCTTCCAAGGTGCTATGATACGGGGCGAAGTGTTGCCTCTCTACCACCACAACAAGCTCCACCCCGCCAGTGTTCTTCCTAGCCCCAGGACCACCCCTCAGAACTGTGACCCAGATCCAAGCATGGGCAAAGCAAGAGATTCCTGCCTCAGCACTGGCAAAGAGATCCCTTCAATCCCCCTCTGATTAGCCACTTGATTTCCCCTCAGTCTGTGGGCCAGAAGTTCAGGAAACAGCTGTGGCTATCTTGCATTATCCTGATTGTGTTTCCACAATACTTGTGGATATCTTGCGTTATCCTGATTGTGTGGCTGAGACCTAGCTCCTTCTCTCACCGCAGTCACATACTTTTCCCACTGACCTTCGAAGTTGTCTTTGGTGTTCCTGGTTGAGAAGTCAGGAAACCGCCACAGCTGCCCGTGATTCAGTCCTCTAAGGCCTGCTCCAAAGTCTCTACAGCCTGTGTGCCCACACCGCACTACGCTCCTCTCCCTGCCCGGCACAATGTACCTTTCTGATCAGCCATCCAAGCTGTCTTGGGCTGGAAATTTGTTTCACTCTGTCTTTTTGTGGGTTCTGTTGCTTTAGAATTTGTTTAGAGCCATTTTTCACAGGTATTTGGAGGGGTTTGGGGGAGAGCTCTAGCAAGTCACTGCTTTCCCTCCACCATCTTGGCATCACCCTCCTCCTCTCTTCACTCTTGATGACTTCATCTTTTCCCATGGATTTGACCTTTTTCTCTTCAGATAACTGAGTGATCTACATATCCAGTCTCAATCTCTCCCCTGAGCTTTAGCCTTTAGTCACCACTAAACTGCCTACTGGACATTTTGAACCAGATGTCCTAGAGACATCTGAAACTCAGTAGGTCTAAAATAGAACTCTCTCTCTTCCCCTCACAACCTCCCCACCCTTCTAAACTACCTTGTTTATGAAGAAGACACCACTTTTCTTCCAGTCTCTCACATTTATAACTTCAGATTATTCTGTTGAAAGGAAATTCTTCATTTGGGCTTTCACCCTGATTAATGAGGCAAAATTCAGGACAAAGAGAATTAAAAAAGAGTTTATTATTAATATGTCAAGGTAGCAACATGATGTGATGGGCTGATCACTGAAAATCAGAGATGGCTTCAAGGTGGGGGCCAGCTTTTATAGATAACTTTAAGATAGATCAACAACATAAAGAGAGGTCGAGCCCTTGCATAGAAAGAACGGGACAATTTGCAAGTAAAAGTACAAAGGTCACAAGTAGGGGGTGACTTGGCTACATGACAAATATGGAAGGACTAGGTGACCCTTCCCCCAACACTGATTGACAAATAGGGCTGGGAACAATGGGTCAACATAACTTTCAACAATCCTTACCCCCACTTTCCCTTATCCCAATATAATTGTCAAACATTGTCTTTCCTTCCTCCCCAATATTTCTTGCATGTGATGCCTTCTGTCCTTTCACACCGCTGCCACCTTGGTGCAAACCCTCATCATCCCCTGCTTAAACTATTGCAATGACTTCCTAATTGGTCTCTCTGTTTCAAACTTCTCTCCACTATAATCTTTACATCACACAGTTGCCAAAAGAATTTCCTTAAGCAAAAATCTGTCCATACCACTCCACTTCTAAATAAATCTAAATAGTCCTAGCACATCTAAGATGAGACTCTTCCTTTTGACTTTAAAATCTGACACCACCAATGTTTTCACTCTCATTATACATTTCTCTCCTTCCCACACTCTACAGTCTAGGCAAAGTAGCCTTCCCCTCCCCCCCCCCACACCTTATTTCCCCAATAGAATGATGTAAGCTCTTTGGGCATTAGTGTTAGTTGCTCATAGTCTAATGAGGGAAAACAACATATAACATAAAGCTATAAATGGGTGAAAGGGAGGGAGAGAAAGTACCGGATGAGGGCATTATGGAATCAGAAGCAGATTTGAGAGAGGAATGATAGAATGCCAGCCTGGGCCTCTCTCCAAAACAGAGGCCCTGAGAGGAAATCACTAATTGAAAAAGAGGGGTGTTCCAGGGTGAGAAGGCCACAGATACTGGGGGAAGTTCAAGGGTAAGAAGGTAGTTGAAGTTATGGTGACAAAATCTAGAAGGTCAAAAGCAGATGTGGAAAAGGAAGGAAGGAAGGCCTGATCCCCTGTCCAAAATGGAGATCCTGGTAGAAACTCACCAATGGGGAAAGGAGGTCACAGGGATGGAACGATCTTTCAGGGTGGCATGGCCACAGGAGCTGAGGGAAGTTCCAGAATGAGAAGGCACAGTGGCAAAGTCTGGGTATTGATTGACTCATTCGACCTCAAGAGCCTACAGGAACAATTCTAATCCTTCAGATACTTGAAACTCCTTATTATTTTCCCCTCTGCCACACATGGTCCAAGATAAGCATTCTCAGCTCCTTCAACCAGCCTTCATATGGCATGAGTTCAAGGTTCTTCACCTTTCTGCTTTCCTTCTTATGGATGCTTTCCTGGCTAGTAATTTTTTGTTTTTGTTTTTGTTTTGTTTTTCCGAAAATGGGGCACCCAGAACTGAACTCATTATCCCCAATGTGGTCCAACCAAGAACGAGTGCAGTGGGCCCTCCTGGGCAAGATGTTGTTCTTGATACATTCTAAAACTGCCTACGTTGTCACACCGTTGACTCCATTCAACCTCAAAGTTCACTCAAACACCTGGATCTTTTTTCAGACAAGTTCCTCTCTAACTACGCCTCCCCCATCTTATACTTGTGAAGATATTTTTTTTTTCCTTCAACACAAGTGTGAGACTGCATTTGTTGTTGTTGTCTAAAAACAATAGCCACAACAAACAAACAACAATGACAAGACTACATTTCATCCCTATTGAATTTATCTTATCAATTTGGCCCAATGATCTCCTCTTCAAGACCTTTTTATATCCCAAATATGTCATCCATTGTATTAGCTATTCTGCCACACTCCAGCCTTGTTAGATCTTTTAAAAAATAAAAAATGGTAAGCATTCCATCTACTCCTGTATCCAAGTCATTGATAAAAGTGGAAAACAACACAGTGTCATATAAATCCCTGAGACCTTCTAATGGAGATCCTCTTTTTTTTTTTTTTTTTGGCTAGGCATTGGGGTTAAGTGACTTGCCCAGGATCACATAGCTAGTAAGCATCACGTGTCTGAGGCTGGATTTGAACTCAGGTCCTCCTGACTCCAAGGCCAGTGCTCTACCTACTGTGCCACCTAGCTGCCTCCTGGAGATCTCTTTCCAAGCTGTTAACATCTTTCTTTGGACAACATTATCTCTAAAACCTCCTTAAAAATAATAAAAATTTTAAAAGTCTGTACTGGGTGAATTAAGTGATTCACTTTTTCTCCCTTCTTTGTCAATTCCTTGATGATCCTTCTAGCTCTAAATGTAAAAACTGTGTAGCTCTTGTACCAAGCTCAGGATTGTGCCCATAGTCATCACTTAATAATTCATTTGAATTGCTAAGGTATTTGATCCATTTGGTCAGAACTTTTGGTTACTTCTGCACTATGGGAACACTTTCTCAGTCAACCTTTACATTTCAGGCCCTTCTTCACATTTTCTCTAGGCCTTTTTGATTTAACCTCCTTATCTCTTCACCCTCTTTCCTCCAGACTGTTCTGTCTTTGGAAGCCATTTTTTTTCCCTGCATGCCTTTATAATATTCTTGTTTCATACCGCTGTATGAGTTGTCTCCCAGACATCCATTTACTCTCTTTAACTCCCACTCAAGTCAGGGTAAGTTTATTTATGTTGGCCAAGGAGGTCAATTTGTCTACCCCAAGGTATCCATGGACAAATCCATTGACTCATGCTTTCCATGATGGCTCATCAGTCTCACACATGTTCCACGTGTCACCGACCACCCAGCTACTTGGACCAGAACCAAAGTGGAGGGTCAGGCGGTGCTGCCAAACATTTGTCTGCTCTAAGCCTCCCAGGATGCATGGAGCCACACATGATTTGAGTCTTAGCCTGGGTCTTGTTTTGGATACTGTCTTCAGAGGATAGTTGGAGAGAGAAACCAGTTTAAGAATAGATCCCAACATCTATTCTTTTCTTTGGATCAGGTTAGCAGGAGGCTCACAGCAACAAACAGCTAAATTGCTCTTTGAGTAGAGCTGAGCAGGAGTGAATTACAGAACTGTCCAGTTGAAACAAGCCACAGAAAAAGGAATTACAATATGATGGAAGGAATTATAGGAGCATAAATATGGATTTAGAGTTGAAAGGTCAATGAGTCCAGTTCCTTTCTTTTACAGAAAAGGAAACTGAGACCCAGGTTGGAAACCTGAACCATAGGTTAAATAAGAGAGACAATTCAGTATAATAGAAAAGGCCTTAGATTAAGAATTGAGGACTCTAGGTTCAATTACTAATGTGTATATAATGTACTATGCAATCTTCAACAAATCACTTGACTCTTCAGGGTCCAAGGTTCTTCCTCTTTAAAATGGGGGAAAGAACAAGGAATAATGAATGACAGAGCACAGGACTTGGAGTCAGAGTACTTCAGTTCATATCTTGGCTCTAAGAAGCCTTGGGCAAATCATTCAATCTCTCTTGGCTCAAGTTTCCTCATTTATAAAATAAGGTGACCAGACTAGATAAAAGTCTTTTTCAATCCTAAAATCTCTGATTCTGTTATCCCATGATGTCCTGAGGCAACCAAAAGCAATGTCTTCTTATGGACAGTGATAATTGATAGAAAGTTTTGTCATGTTTAGTTGTTTTTCTTCACTGGGAGCTGAAATCTGTTTTCTTATCATTTCTATCCACCTTTACTTTTCCTGCTCAGCGGGGTAAAGTCTTTCCTCAACATAGAAATCATTTCCCATTTGCCCTACCATGCTCGTTTGTCCAGTCCTGCTCATGGAACTTGGAGTAAGCCCTTAGATATCTAGGAAGAACTGTTATGCATCAGTCATGACACACATCTATATTTTTCTTTTTCAGTGAGATTTTATTTTTATTTTTATTTGAGGGTTTATTTGTTTGTTTGTTTTGGTCCAGACCTGTGATTTCACTGGTTTAAATCAGGGTAATCAAACTCAAACCCTGCAGGCAGCACATTGACTTAGAAAACCACAGATTAACATTATCTGTGTCCTATTATTCCCCTCAACCTGGTTTAGTCTGTCTGCCCAGTACTCAGGTGTGGCTGCTGTGGCTGTTCATTCTATAACTTCTTGGAGCCACAGGTGAGAGTTGGGTGAAAAATGGACACCAAAGGTAAATGAGCAGCCTTGAAAAGGGCTCAGCAAGCCCTCATACCAGAGGAGCTGGTTTTCCCTGAACATCCCCCTCAAACCCATTGGTGAGTTGGGGGGATGTCTACTCCAATCACTTGAAGTCTTCCCCTGATGAAATAGGTGGATGAGAAGAATTGTTCTGATGGCCATGATGAGGTGGCTGAAGCAGGCATTATGAAGCACTTAGAGCTTGGTCAGACATCAAAGGTGCCAAGGTCATCCACTGTATCCACCAGTCATCTTGACATTTGTCTTAACATTTGGCTTCAATGACTCTGACGGGGAAGTGAGACTGATGACTTTGCTAAATTCTGCCTCATTTAAATCCAGTTCATGCTCAAGTCAAGACATCACCCTGTGCTGTCACTGGTCCTCTTCAAAAATGAAGGATAAACAACAACAATGTTCTATTGTATTTTTATTTATTTTGTTAAACATTTCCTATTTTATTAAATATTTTTTATTTTGCTAAATATTTCACAATTACATTTTAATCTTGTTCCTCAGCACATATGAAACTTCTATTAACACAGTTCAATAACTTATCCGTACTTATTGACCCAGATCATTTCCAGAAATAACTGAGAATTTAAGTGACTTGCCTGGGGTCACACAGTTAATGTGTTTCAGAGACAGGATTCAAACTCATACCTTCCTTATTCTCAGGTTAGTCCTCTGTTGACTATTCTAGACTACACTATTCTTGATTATTTATAGTTGTATGATGATAATGGTGTGATGGTGATGGTAGTGATTGATGAAGGTGATCATGGTGATGGTGATGATAGGAATGATGGCCATGTTAGCTAGCCTTTGTGCTTTAAGGTTTACAAAGCACTTTACAAATTTTATTTCATTTAATACTTATAATAATTCTATGAGATAGGTGCTATTATTACCCTCAGTTTGCAGGTGAAGAGTCAGAGGTAGACTGAGGTTAAGTGATTTGCTTAGGGGCACACCACTAGTAAGTGTCTAAGGCCAGATTTGAACTCAGGTCTTCCTGACTCCAGGCCTAGCAACACCTAGCTAATTGATTGCAAAGCACTTTTCATATATGATCTCATTTGTACCTCATAATGACCCTATGAGATAGGCACTTCAAGTATATTTGCCTCCATTTTTCAGAGAAGGAAATTGAGGCACAGAGAAGTTAAGTGATTTGCAGTCACTTGGCTACAAAGTATCTGAGGCAGGATTCAAATTAAATGATTCCCAAACCCAGATGTTTCACTCTTTATACTACAGTACACACTTTCTTACATATAATATGGATTAGTTTAACTGCATTGTAGAATATGAATATTATCTAGGCTTGGCATCTTCCTGCTTTTAAAGTGGATATTGTAATTATAGTTAATAATTATAGTTATGGTAACTACATAATATTGTTAATTATAGCAATTAACCACTAATGTGAACTAGACCACCACAGCCAGAGGCAGAAGCAACTTTTTCAATACAGGGTATGAATTCAGGACTTGAATGGTTATCTCTTCAATAGTCACTGGACAATATTATTCTAGCTAGCCCCCTTATTACCATTCCCTTCCCAATCACTGTATATCTATTTTGTGTGTATCCTATATTTAATTATCTCTGAATGTTTCCTGTGAAAGCGCAAGCCCCTTGAGGGCAGGAATTGTCTATCTCTTTTATTTGTGCTTTTAGCACCACTGTACATCACAGGTGCTTAATAAATGCTTATGGATTGACTGGTAGAAGCAGGATCCCTTGAGGTAGAATTCTCTCACAAAATTGGAGATGAAATAAAATTTTCTCCAACATTTTTCTAATGGAGTGTACAAACATCATCCCTTTTACAGGAATACTTTCTCTTATTATCTCACCATTCCCAAAAAGCCATCAGCCTGATACAGCTAGGTCAACCCTTAGCAGATAGAACATTATGTCTTAAATTTACAGAATATAATTTGTGATTAGCCTTTGTCCCATTGGAGCACAGCTTCCCTTTAATCTGTTCAAAGTAGTTTTTAATTCCTCCTCATTCTTAACTTTTTTCCCAAGGCTCTTCTCCTGCATCTTAACCTTCCTTTCACCTGGTCATTTTGCACAGTTCTGATTGCAAATGACTTGCCACAATTCAATAGAAAGATTTGCCATCAAAGGAGCTGGTTTTAAATCCTGGTTCTGACAATCATTACTTCTGAGACCCTTTGTAAGTCGATTCAACCAGATGGACCTCAATTTCTTCTCTAAAATAAAGGAAGTCATACTGGATAATTTCTAAGGTCCTTTCTAATTCTGAATCCAAGGCAGTTAGGTGGTGTACTGGAATCAGGAAAATCTGAGTTTAAATCCAGTGTCAGATAATCTCTGTGACCCTGGGCCACCCAATTAACTTCTTTCTGTCTCAGTTTCCTCAACTATAAAATAGGAATTATAGTAGCACCTACTTCCTAGATATAATATTTGTAAAGCACTTAGCACAGTTCCTGGTACATAGTAGGAACATAATAAATGTTTATTCCCTTCCCTCCTCCTTCCCTCTTAACTTAGGGCCCATGAACTTTCTAAAAATATTTTTGATAATTGTATTTCAATATAATAATTGTTGATCAGTCATTTTCAGTCATGTCCAATTCTTTGTCACCCTATTTGGAATTTTCTTGGCTGGATGGTTTGCCATTTCCTTTGCCAACTCATTTTACAGATGAGGAAACTGAAGCAAACAGGGTTAAGTGACTTGCCTGGGGTCACATAGTTTATAAGTGTCTGAGGCCAGATTTGAACTCAGGAAGATGAATCTTCCTGATTTCAGGCCTAGCTCTATCCACTACACCACCTAGCTGCCCCAATATAATAACAAAATCCTATATATTTTAATTTGTGTATTTAAAAACATTATTCTGAGAAGAGATCCATAGGCTTGAGGCCTAGTCACTCCAGAAGGGTCCATAACACAAACATATTAGGAACCCTTGCTCTAAATCTATAATCCCAATCTCTGGAAAGTTGCCACTTTCCTTAAGCTTAAGTCATAGACTTCAGATCTGGAAATATCCTTAGATATTATTTGTCTAGTCCCATCATTTTATTATACTAGTTAAAATGAATTTTCCAGGTAACAAGTGAAAAATCTAGGATTCTTACTTTGTTCTTGAGCTTCCAAATGCAATGACCTTTTCAAAAACTGACTAGGGAATGAGAGAATAACCTTAATGGTTTCCCCAAAGCCAACAGACTTGTCCTAAGACTTTGCATCCCTTGGACCAGAGGGGTTTTCTGCCCGTCAAGATCTCACTTTCTGCATCCATCCAATTAATTTAAGCCCATGACCACTGTGACCCCTGGGGGTCTTTCCTTTGCTCCAGACTTAGCTTTACAGCTATTCAGCACCTGCTGGATGTGTCCATACTTGTCTCAGGTGGTAGCTCTCAGTATATAGAGTGAGCTCTTAATTTCTCCCTTCTCCACTGGAGAATTATCTAGGGTAAATCTTGTTTTCAAGTTTATTAACCCCACCAGGTCCATCTCTCTCTTGTTACAATAAACACCCTCTCTAGTCCTCTATTCCCTCTAAGCTTTATCTTCCCTGACAGAGAAGCTTTTTGAGACTGCACTTAGCCACTGCCCCTGCCCCAGGGAAATTTCCAAATGGTATCTACATTAAATTGATGCTTAAGGAAGTTGGATGGGTAAATTGTCTATTTCCTGCATAGACTGAGATGCAAGTTAAGGGTTAAACAAAGATGAGGGGTGGGGGTGGGGGCATTAGGAAGAGGAAGGAAATAGAAATTAAATATGTTCTGGGTCATGGTACTGGTGAGCTTTAAATTCAGTCTTGTCCCTGCAGAGACCTTCCTTTATGGAGTCATGAAACCTTATTTGTTTATTTATTTATTTTTTTTAGCAATCACTCCAAACCACCCCATTTTGCAAGGAAAGGGAAGAAGGAAGAAAATAAGAATTTATTAAGTACTTACTGTGTGTCAGACCCTGTGCTAAGTACTTTACAGATATGATTCCATTTGATCCTTCCAACAATCCTAGGAAGTAGGTGTTATTATTATCCCCATTTTACAGGTGAGGAAAGTGACTTTCCCAGGATCCCACACTTGGTTAGTGTACAAGGCCATATTTGAACTCAGGTCTTCCTGACTCCATGCCCAGAACTCTATCCACTGTGCCATCTAGCTGCCACACAGGGCAGCTCTTCCCTTCTTTCTGCTTGTTGTTGAAACCCTAGGCCTCCTCAAGGTCCCAAGGTCCACCTCAAAGGCCACTTCCTCCATGAAGCCATCTCTGACTACTTTAGCCCTCAATTTTTTCTCTTCCCAGTAACCTTCAGTGAACAGGTTCTAGCCTATCCTACTTTGTACAGAGAATACCCACCTATATGCCTTGCCTCCCCAGCTACATTATAAGCTTCTCCAGAGCAAAGACCACTTATTTTACCTCAGTGGTAGCAAACCTGCATGTAATACATGTTAATTGAATAAAACAAAATTTGAAGAACTATTAAGGCAGAGGTTCTTCTTCTGGGATCCATGAACTTTTAAAAATGTATTTTGATAATTTCATTTCAACATTGTTGATTTCTTTTGTAATTCTATGTGCTTTGTTTTATGCATTTAAAAACATTCTGAAAAGGAATCCAGGCTTCACCAGACATCCAAAGGGGCTCATTACCCACCCCCCCAAAAGGCTAAAAGAACAGCTGTTTTAAGATTGTGCCACCAGTTCTGAATCTCCCAGAGCACTGAGGGTCATATCTCTAGATCAATTTGGGGCATTTTAATGCTAGAGGCCTAGAGACCCCATTTTAATGAGTTAAGAAAGGAGAACTTTCTGTTATCAAACAGCCCCTGATCTAAATGTCTCAGTGTAAGTGATTAGGAAAAATTCTGTGACAAAACACAAGAATATAGCTAAAAAGAGATGTTAAAAGAATCATTAGGGATTGTGTGGCTCACAAAATGGACCCTTCACTCTATATACTGAGAGCAGGATCCCATGTTTGCTCCTGAAGTAAGCGTATATGTGTCTGAAATTAAGATTGGTGAGCCAAGAATGGCAAAGTCTTTTATTTTTTTTAATTTTTTATTAATATCTTTTGATTTATCAATAATCACTTTCATATGCTTTAGAGTTTAAAATTTTTCTCCCCTTTCCTCCCCACCACCCTCCCCAAGACAACACACAATCTGATATAGGCTATACATTTACATTCATATTAAACATATTTTCACATTAGTGATGTTGTAAGTAGAAATTAAAACCAATAGGAGGAACCATCAGAAAGAGGAAACAAAACTCAACAGAAGAGAAAAAAAAAATTCAGCTTCCATAGTTCTTTGTTTGAGTGTGGATAGCATTTTCCATCACAAGGCCTCTGGAGATGTCTTAAATCCTTGTATTTCCAGGAAGCGTTAAGTGTATCAATATTAGTCATCACACAATGTGGCTGTTATCGTGTACAATGTTCTCTTGGTTCTGCTCACTTCACTCAGCATCAGACCATACAAGTCTTTCCAGGTTTTTCTGAAGTCAGCCTGTTCATCATTTCTTATAGCATAATAGTATTCCATCCCATTCATATACCACAACTTGCTCAGCCATTCCCCAATTGATGGGCATCCTCTCAATTTCCAATTCTTTGCCACCACGAAAAGAGCTGCTATGAATATTTTTGTACATGTATGTCCTTTTCCCATTTGTGTGATCTCTTTGCGATATAGCCCTAGAAGTGCTAGTGCTGGGTCAAAGGGTATGCCCATTTTTATAGCCCTTTGGGCATAGTTCCAAATTGCTCTCCAAAATGACTGGATCATTTCACAACTACAACAACAATGCATTAGTGTTCCAATTTTACCACATACTCTCCAACATTTATCATTTTCCTGTTTTGTCATGTTGGCCATTCTGATAGGTGTGATGTGGTACCTCAGAGTTGCAAAAGATTTGCATTTCTCTAATCAATAGTGATTTAGAGCATTTTTTCATATGACTATAGATGGCTTTAATTTCTTCATCTGAGAACTGTCTGTTCCTATCCTTTGACCACTTATAAATTGGGGAGTGGCTTGTATTCTTATAAATTTGAATTCATTCTCTATATATTTTAGAAATGAGGCCCTTATCAGAGAGACTGGTTGTAAAAATTCTTTCCCAGTTTTCTACCTTCCTTCGAATCTTAGTTGCATTGGCTTTGTTTGTGCAAAAACTTTTCGATTTCACGTAATCAAAATTATCTATTTTGCTTTTTGTAATGTTCTCTATCGCCTGTTTGGCCATGAATTCTTCTGTTCTCCATAAATCTGACAGGTAAACTATTCCTTGCTCTCTCAGTTTGCTTATGGTATCAGCCTTTATATCTAAATCATGTACCCATTTTGACTTTATTTTGGTATATGGTGTGAGATTTAGGTCTATGCCACGTTTCCGCCATACCCTTTTCCAGTTTTCCCAGCAGTTTTTTTCAAAGAGTGGGTTATTATTCCAGAAGCTGGGGTCTTTGGGTTTATCAAATAATAGAGTACTATAGTCATTGACTACTGTGTCTTACATACTTAACCTATTCCACTGATCCACCACTCTATTTCTTAGCCAGTACCAAGCAGTTTTGATGATTGCTGATTTATAATACAATTTAAGATCTGGAATAGCTAGGCTACCTTCCCCTGCATTTCTTTTCATTAGTTCTCTTAAAATTCTGGACCTTTTGTTCTTCCAAATGAATCTTGTTATTATTTTTTCTAACTCTATAAAATAATTTTTTGGTAGTTTGATTGGTATGGCACTGAATAAGTAAATTAGCTTAGGTAGAATTGTCATTTTTATTATATTAGCTCAGCCTACCCATGAGCAACTGATGTTTTTCCAAGTATTTAGATCTGATTTTATTTCTGTGAAAAGTGTTTTGTAATTGTGTTCATAGAGTTCCTGGGTTTGTTTCAGGAGGTAGACTCCTAAATATTTTATAATGTCTGCAGTAAGTTTCAATGGGATTTCTCTTTCTATCTCTTGCTGTTGGGCTTTGTTGGTAATATATAGAAATGCTGATGATTTATGTGGGTTTATTTTATAGCCCACAACTTTGCTAGAGTTGTTTATTATTTCAAGTAGTGTTTTACTTGATTCTCTGGGATTCTCTAAGTATAACATCATGTCATCTACAAAGAGTGATAGCTTTGTTTCTTCTTTGCCTATTCTAATGCCTTCAATGTCTTTTTCTTCTCTTATTGCTAAAGCTAATGTTTCCAGTACGATGTTGAATAACAGTAGTGATGATGGACATCCTTGTTTCACCCCCGATCTTATTGGAAATGCTTCTAGCTTGTCCCCATTACATATTATGCTTGCTGAAGGTTTTAGATAGTTGCTATTTATTATTTTAAGGAAGACTCCATTTATACATATGCTCTCTAGTGTTTTTAATAGGAATGGGTGTTGTATTGTGTCAAAAGCTCTTTCTGCACCTATTGAGATGATCATGTGGTTTCTGTTAGTTTTGGTGTTGATATGATGGATTATGCTGATAGTTTTCCTTATATTGAACCAGCCCTGCATTCCTGGTATAAATCCTACCTGGTCATAGTGTATTATTCATGTGATAAGCTGCTGTAATCTATTGGCTAATATTTTTTTTAAAATTTTTGCATCTATATTCATTAGAGAAATTGATTCATAATTTTCTTTCTCTGTTTTGACTCTTCCTGGTTTAGGTATCAGCACCATATTTGTATCATAAAAAAAATTTGATAAGATTCCTTCTTTATCTATTTTCCCAAATAGTTTATATAGTATTGGAATGAATTGTTCTTTAAATGTTTGATAGAATTTTCACGTAAATCCATCTGGCCCCGGAGATTTTTTCCTAGGGAGTTCATCAATGACTTGTTCAATTTCTTTTTCTGAGATGGGGTTATTTAAGTATTTTACTTCCTCTTCTGTTAATCTGGGCAATTTATATTTTTGTAAATATATATCCACTTCACTAAGATTGTCAAATTTGTTGGCATATAGTTGGGCAAAATAATTCCTAATTGTTGTTTTAATTTCCTCTTCCTTGGTGGTAGTTTCACCCTTTTCATTCTTGATACTAGTAATTTGGTTTTCTTCTTTCTTTTTTTAAATTAGATTAAACAAAGGTTTATCTATTTTATTGTTTTTTTTTTTCAAAAAAACAGCTCTTAGTTTTATTTATTAGTTCAATAGTTTTCTTAATTTCAATTTTATTAATTTTTCCTTTGGTTTTCAATATTTCTAATTTGGTGTTTAATTGAGGATTTTTAATTTGTTCTTTTTCTAGTTTTTTTAGTTATATGCCCAATTCATTGATCTCCTCTTTTTCTATTTTATTTATGTAAGCATTTACAGATAGAAAACTTCCCCTAAGAACTGCTTTTGCTGAATCCCATAAGTTTTGGTATGTTGTCTCATTATTGTCATTCTCTTGAATGAAATTATTGATTCTTTCTATGATTTGTTCTTTGACCCAATCATTTTTTAGGATTAGATTATTTAATTTCCAATTATTTTTTAGTCTGTCTTTCCATGGCCCTTTGTTACATGTAATTTTTATTGCATCATGGTCTGAAAAAGATGCATTTAGTATTTCTGCCTTTCTGCATTGGATTGTAAGGTTTTTATGCCCTAGTACATGGTCAATTTTTGTGTATGTGCCATGTACTGCTGAGAAAAAAGTATATTCCTTTCTATCCCCATTCAGTTTTCTCCACAGATCTATCATACCTAACTTTTCTAATGTTCTATTCACCTCCTTAACTTCTTTCTTGTTTATTTTGTGGTTAGATTTATCTAGTTCAGAGAGGGGGAGGTTGACGTCCCCCACTAGTATAGTTTTGCTGTCTATTTCTTCCTGTAACTCCCTGAACTTCTCCTCTAACAATTTGGATGCTATACCATTTGGTGCATATATGTTTACTAATGATATTACTTCATTGTCTATGGTGCCTTTTAGCAGGATGTAGTTTCCTTCCTGATCTCTTTTGATAAGATCTATTTTTGCTTTTGCTTTGTCTGAGATCAGGATTGCCACCCCTGCTTTTTTTTACTTCAGCTGAGCATAATATATTTTGCTCCAGCCTTTTACCTTTGCCCTGTATGTGTCACTCTTTTTCAAATGTGTTTCCTGTAAACAACATATTGTGGGATTATGGTTTTTAATCCAATCTGCTATACCCTTCTGTTTTATGGGAGAGTTCATCCCATTTACATTTACAGTTATGATTACTATCTGTGTCTTTTTCTCCATCCTATTTCCCCCCCTGTTTATGCTCTTCTTTCTCCTTTCTTCTTTCCCCCCCTCAGTAGTGTTTTGCTTTTGACCAACGCCTTCTTGGGTCCCACCTCCCTTCCATTATCCCTTTCCCTTTTCTTCCCCTTTACCCTTATTGCTTCTTCCCTCCCTTCTATCCCACCTCCCTTTTCTTTCCCCTTTCCCCTCCTACTAGCTATAGTACAAGTTAGATTTCTATACCTAACTAATTATGTTATTCCCTTCTTGAGCCAAATCTAATGAGAGTAAGGTTCAAACAATGCTCATCCGCCTCCCTTCTTTACCTCTGCTCTAATAGGTTTTTGTGTCTTTTCCTGTAATGTAATTTACCCTTGTCTGCCTCCCCCTTTCTCAGTACATTTTCTTAGCTCAGACTAATCCACCCACTTGATTAAATTTTTTTTCTCATTACATCAAAGTCAACTTATATCCACCCCCTTTATGTATACTCCTTTAACATGTTATAATAACAATACAGTTCTCAAGAGTTGCAAGTGTCATCTTCCCTTGTAGGGATGTAAACATTTCACCCTTATTAACAACATATTGTATCTTTCTGTCCCATTTACCTTTTTATGTCTCTCTTGAATCTTGTACTTGAAGATCAAATTTTTTGTTGAGCTCTGGTCTTTTTATCAGGAATGTTTGGAAGTCCCCTATTTCATTGAATATCCATCTCCTTTCCTGAAAAATCACGCTCATTTTTGCTGGGTAGTTAATCCTTGGCTGCATTCCAAGCTCCTTTGCCTTATGGAATATCATGTTCCATTCCCTATGGTCTTTTAATGTAGAGGCTGCAATGTCCTGTGTAATCCTGTGGTTCCATGATATTTAAATTGTTTCTTTCTGGCTGCTTGCAGTAATTTCTGTTTTATCTGGTAATTTTGGAATTTAGTTATTATATTCCTTGGTGTTTTCAATTTGGGATCTCTTTCAGGTGGGGAGCGATGGATTCTTTCTATAGTTATTTTACCTTCAGGTTCTAGGACTTCAGGGCAGTTTTCCTTTATGATTTCCTGAAGGATATTGTCCAGGCTCTTCTTTTCATCATGGCTTTCAGGTAGGCCTATAATTTTTAAATGGTCTCTCCTGGATCAATTTTCCAGGTTAGCTGTTTTACCCATGGGGTATTTTATGTTTTCATCTATTTTTTCATTTTTTTGTTTCTCTTTGACTGATTCTTGCTCTCTCATAGAGTCATTAGTTTTCATTTGTTCAATTCTAATTTTTAACATATTGTTTTTTTCTGTTAGATTTTGTACTTTCTTCTCCAATTGGTCAATTGTATTTTTAAGGGATTTATTTTCTTCATTGTACTTTTTTTTCCATTTGGCCAATTGTGTGTTTTAGGGACTTGTTTTCTTCAGTGTACTTTTTTTCCAATTGGCCAATTGTACTTTTAAAGGACTCCTCTACCTCTCTCATTTGACTTTTAAAATCCCTCTTGAGTTCTTCTAAGAAGGATTTTTGGGCTTCAGACCAGTTCATATTCCCTTTTGATGTTGCAGATGTGGGTTTGATGACAGCGTTGTCCTCTTCAGAATTTCTGTCTTGATCTTCACTCTTCTCATAATAGGAATCTATAGTACGTTTCTTTTTACTCAAGGTGTTTCTTTAGTTCCTGGCCTTTAAAGAGATTAAGGTCTCCTGCTGGGGAGCAGAGGGCACTGACCCAAGCTTCTTGTGTTAGGAGCCTAGGTCTTGGTCACTGGCTTTGTGTGCTGGGGCCTCTTATGTTGGCAATTGGAGGCTGTAGGTTTCTGGCAGCTTATCTGGTGTTGGGCTGGAATCAGCTAGGCTGGAACT
Source organism: Vombatus ursinus (assembly GCF_900497805.2). Taxonomy (NCBI): domain Eukaryota; kingdom Metazoa; phylum Chordata; class Mammalia; order Diprotodontia; family Vombatidae; genus Vombatus; species Vombatus ursinus. The sequence continues at coordinate 15,877,141 of NW_020945437.1, forward strand.
TCCAGGCAACTCTATGTTGCCTGCTTGTCCTTTCCTTTAGCTTTGTTTAGCTCCTTTTAGATAAGTGCTGCCAGGTGTTTATCTGCCTGGGGCCCCTTGCAGTGCTGCCTCCCTTATTTCTGTTGAGGCCCTGGGAAACTTCTTTGCTGTAGAATGCCGAGGCACCTGGTGGTTTTCTGAGCTGGTTTCCACCAGTTACCCCACCCTCACTGAGGCACTCAGAAGTACAGTTGTTGGCGTTTGCCTGCTCGACCACCTGGGCTTCGGGATCTCCTCCTGGTTGGCAGTTGGAGGCTGTAGGGTTCTGACAGCTCACCTAGTGTTGGGCTGGAATCAACAAGGCTGGAACTTTTTGGCACCTCTTGTTTGCTTTCTTCAGCTCCTTTCAGACTAATGCTGCCAGGTGCTTATCCACCTGGGGCGCTTTGTAATGCTGATTCCCTTATTTTTGCTGAGGCATTAGGAGACTCATTTGCTGTAGAATGCTGAGGCACCAGCATCTCCTCCTGGTGTGCTAAAGTGGGTCTTTCCACTAGCTGGCTGCACAACTCCTGTTTTGTACTGCTCCCCTTCCTCCAGGATTAGAGGGACCTTTCCCATTAATCCCTCTAGCTACCTGGGCTACTGCACTGCTGCACCCCATCTTTCTTCTGGTTCAGCTGTTCCAGGTTTTTTTCTGGGGTGATATTTTCTGGGTTTTCAGAGGTTGATAGGGGAGGGTGAGAGCGACTAACTTTTTACTCTGCCATCTTGGGTCCCAGAAGGGGAAGTCAAGAATGGCAAAGTCTTGTCTGAACAAGTTAATAAGGGAGGAGCTTTTCATGGAGCTATTTTATAGTCTCAATGGAAAAATTCCATCATAAAGGGAAACAAATTCATCCATCAGTTTAGCCAATCATTCCTTCTTTGCTTCCTTCATTCCTGCATATATTCATTCATTCAATAAGTATTTATTAAGTGGTTAGTAGGTGGGAGGCATTGGGCATTGAAATACAGAAACAAAAACTCTCTGGCTTTAAGCAGCTTTTATTCTATGGAGATAAACAGGCACTAGATAAACAACAGGTACATAGATAAGCAGAGGCAAAATGTATCCCAAGAGAAATGCCTCCTCTTTCTGCCTTTGAACTCAGGCCTTTGACTCTACCCGCATCAGACCAGGAGCTTAACCTGGTGTCCCCTAGTATTACAGAAACAAATACAAAGTAATTTCCAGGGAGGGCAGCCAGAACTGGGGAGGGGGACAGAGATGAGGAAAGGAACAAAAACAGTCCTGTTATTATCCCAGACTAAAAATGTTCAATGAACTCCTCCCCAGCCAAATGTCTTACTAGGTATGTCTGTAAAAGGAAAGATGAAATGGTTGTTGTATTGGGGACCCGCAGAAAGCTTTCTTAGAAAAACCGCGTCATTGCTTTGATGGAGTGAGGGTGGAGGAGGGGGAGGGACATCTTTCAAATGTTAAAGAGAAGCATCTGGTAGAGTATAAGGAAGTTTGCACAGCGGAAAGGCCCTGGATTTTGAATCATGGGATCAGATTCAAACTTTGACTGTTATTTACTATCTATGTTACTTTAGCCAAGTCAAGTCTAGTCAACAAGGGTTTATTTAGACACCAGCTATGTGCCAGATACTATGCTAAGCACTGGGGATACAATATGAGGGAAAAAAAAAAAAAAAGGCACCAGCCTCAAAGGGCTCACAGACTGATGAACTGCCTTTCCCTCATCCTCAGTTTCCTTTTCTGCAAAATAAAAGAAATTAGATGATTTAATAAGGTCCCTTCCAGTTCAAATATAGAGGATTTTAAAAAAAAACCAACTCTTATTTGTATTGATATCTTTTGTTTTTACATCACATTCATTTTAAAATAAGTTCCTCCCTACCCCCAAGCCTCTGCTTATCTCCATTTCCCAGAAGGACTTATTAATGCTGAGGCAGCATCAATCCCCAGCTGTGAGGAGGCAGCAGATCTACTGATTATCATTATTTTATTAATTCACTCTGCAATTTCTCCTGCCCACTCAGAGTTTGTTCTAACGAACAGAAGGAAGTCTATTTTCTGACTTCTTCTCCAAGGCAGGGCTTGAGAACTATAATTACAAAGAGGTCACTTTCTTTTATTGTTATTGTTACTGCTATTGTTTTCATTTACTTTGTTGTAGTCAGTGTATTTTCCTGGTTTTTATTTCCTTCTGCATCAATTTCTATGTCTTCCCATGCTTCTCTGAATTCTACACATTTCTCATTTCTTCAGCGCAGTAACATGTACATCACAGATTTCTTTAATCAACAAGTAGCAAAGGAATATTTTATTAGTACCCATGTACCTTATGTTAGGTTATGGGATCATGGGATCATAGATTAAGAGTTTTGGAGGAAACCTTAGAGGTCCAATCCCCTAATTAAGGGACTTGTCCAGGGTCACATAGCAAAGTAATTATCTGAGACAAGATTTGAAATGAAGGCTTCCTAACTCCAGGTACAATACCCTATCCACTATGTATCTAATTAATTATGTGTCTGTGGCCAAAGTTTTTACCCTTTTAAGACCTAAGTTTCTTCATCTATCAGATAAAGGTATTTAAACATATGACCTCTAAGTTTTCTTTGTCTTCTAACATACTACATATAGTTTAAATCTTTTCAAGCCATCACACTGCGTTCTGATGTCCTCATCTGAAGTTCCTTCCATCTCTAATGTCCTAGGATCCCAAGATAATCTCTGTTTTCTGTTGGATGCTTTTCTGTCTTCTGGTTTGGTGAGATAACTGTTTCAAGAGTAGTTTTGTTTCCTTGTCTGACTTTGCAGCTTGAAAGTCTGTTCTTTGTTTTTATGTGAAAAAGTAATCCCAATGTGTGATTTGAACGTCTCCATAAAGCTAATTTATGGCTACACTCCATCTCAATCCTACATAGTCTTAGGAGATCAATAGTGGCATGTTCATTAGTCTAGAATCGAATTCTTCTCAAACTTTGGTCAGGAAAAGGTTACTTGTTACAATGACTTTTTTGCCAATTGGTTCCAAAAATGGGATGCAATGGCAATGGTATTTTTCTTCTGTATTTGGGAGTTACCTCATTTCCTTCTTCTAACTATGAAGGTCAGAAGCATGCTCACTGCAAAGGCAAAAATGTTATTATTTCTAATACCAACAGAAGCTGAGAGATAGATGTTCCTGTTCTCTACAGATTTCTGAATTTCATGTTAAGCTAAGATAATGGATAATGTTTATATGGGATGTTGTGATTGTGAAATGCTTTACATATAAGATTTCATTTGATGTTCACAACATAGATCACAACTTATCAATGCCTCTCCATCCTATGTGATTCCTGTCCTTGTCTTTCCATAAATTCTCAATAGAAAGCCTGCCCAACAGGGTGGCTGTCTTGACCTGATTCTTTTAGGTTTGGTGTGATGCACATATGATATCGGGACAGCTAGGTGGAAAGGTGGATAGAGTATCAGCCCTAGAGTCAGGAAGACTCATCTTCTTCAGTTCAAATCTGGCCTCAGACATTTAATAACTGTATGGCCTGGTGAAGGTCACTTGACCCTCCATTGGCCTCAGTTTCCTCTCTGGAGAAGGAATGATAAACCACTCTATTATTTGTGCCAAGAAAACCCCAGATGGGGACAAAAAGAGTGAACAAAACTAAAATGACTCAACAACAACACAATATCAAGGTCATCCTGATATTCTTTGTCACTTTTTACACAAAAATCATCTTGGGTACCCTGTTGTTGGCTCTACAGTGATCACTCAACTTTTCAGTGCATCCATGATCACGCTTATGAGGAGTTACAACCATATAGCTTAACTGAGAGAATCCTGGTGGTAAAAACATGAGTTTTTGCTACAGCAAACACTTTTGGATCACTGGGAAAGTGGAATAGTTTCCCAAATGCACTTGAGTTCAATCATTTTGAGTTCAATCTCCATCTGGGTGACATAGTGGAGAGAGTACTGGACTTTGAGATAGAAATATCACAGTTCAAATCTAACCTCAGACCCTCACTAGTTTTTGACTCACCTAATTTCTCTGTCCTTTAGTTTTTTCATCTTTAAAATGATAGACTTGACCTCTAAAGTCTCTTCTAGCTCTAAATCTCTGATCCTCCTCCTGTTCAATTGTGAACCTCGAACAGATGATGTAGGGTAGGTAAGCCCCATTTTACAAATGATGAGTCTGAGTCTCCCAGAAGGTAAGTAATTTCATTTAAACTCCCTACAACCCAGAGCTATGATGAGACTCAAAGGAAATGATGAATATAACGTGCTTAGTAATTATAAAACATGAGCATATGAGCCAAACATCATTACTCAGGAATAAGGTAGTGTCAGTCTTTCTTATTGGCCTGGGAAATATTTATTGAGTAATCAACCAATAAACAAGCATGTATTTATTAAGTGAATATTATGGGCCAGGAATTGCACTTGGTTTTAAGAATACAAAGAAAAAAACAAAATAGCCCTTGACCTCAGTGAGGGGAGGCATCAGAGGGTCATAGTATTAGAGATTTAGAGCTGGAAGACATCTTAGAAGGCATCAAGTCCCTCATTTTACAGATGTGTAAACTAAGGCACGAAAGGGTTAAAACACTTGTTCAGGGTCACATAACTAATAAGTGTTTGATGTGAGATTTGGACACAAATAACCCTGACTCTAAGTCCAGTGCTTTCTACTGGATATATAATTCATGATTTATGAAATATTATGCAAAATAATTATATGCAAAATGTATACCAAATAAATACAGTGTTGTTGTGAGCATCATATGATATAATAATTGTCAAGTGCTTAGCAAGGTACCTGAAGCCTAATTTGAACTCAGAAAGATGAGTCTTCCTGGCTTCAGGCCCAGAGCTCAATCTACTTTACCACACAGTCAGGAAGACCTAAGTTCAAATCCAGCCTCAGACACTTCCTAGCTTTGTGACCCTGGGCAAGATATTTAACTGCTCTCAGTTTCAGTTTCTTCATCTGTAAGATGGGGATCATAATAGCAGCTATGTCTTGGGGTTGTTGTGAGGATGAAATGAGATAATATTTGTAGAAAGCTTAGCACAGTGCCTGCCACATAGAATTGGCTTAATAAATGCTCCTGTTCTCTCTTTCCTTCCTTTTTTCTTTCTTACTCTCTTTCCTTCAAACTTTCTGTCCTCCCTCTCTTTCTTTCTTTCTTTCTTTGTTTCTTTCTTTCTTTTTTTTTCGGTGAGGCAATTGGAGTTAAAAGACTTACCCAGAGTGTCACACAGCTAGTAAGTGTTATGTGTCTGAGACAGAATTTTAACTCAGGTCCTCCTGACTCCAGGACCAGTGCTCTATCCACTGTACCACCGAGCTGCCCCCCTTCCTTTCTTCTTTCCTCCCTTCCTCCCTCTATCCTTCCCTAAATTTTTTTGAGCAGAAAAGTAACGTGGTCAGACACCTGCTTTAGTAATATCATTTGGGCAGCTATGTGGATAATCAATTGGAGGGAGAAGAACACTAGCAAGGCATTGTAGTATTTATCAGGAGAAATAGGAGGTAGAGTTTAGCAACTCATGGGGAAGTAGCACGGTGCAGTGGAAATTAAACCCAATCAGTTGACCTGGGTTCAAATCTTGATGCTCCCAAGAGTGATCATGGAGAAAGTCACTTCACTCCTCTACTTCTCAGTTTCCTTACCTGTAAATGAGGGGATCAGACTTTATGACCTATGAAGCCCCTGCAAGTTCTAAATTTATGATTTAATTTGTACAACTATGGTATTTGAAGTAAGATAGTGTATAAGAAAGACCACTGTGTTGAGAGTCATAGCTCTTGTCCTATTTCTTTCATTAACCTGCTTCGTGATCTGGTCAGATAGTTTCCCTTCTCTGTGCCTCATTTTCCTCATCTGTAAGATGAAGGGCATCCTTTGGTAAACTCTAAAATTCCCTTCCAGCATTCTAAGATGTACATAGTCTGCCCCTTCTGACTACCTCAAACTCATCCTTCAAGGCCCAGCTCCATGTCAAAAAAAAGGGGGGGGGGGGGGGGGGACTGAGAGCAAAGACAGGGGAAACTAGGATCTTAGTATCTTGCTTGGTATCTTTCAAGTTTCCCCTAGTAGAATTTGAGGAGATCATATCATCCTGAATGACATAGATACTTTTATTAGAGAAAAAGAAACATCTCAGAAAAAAAGATCTTTTTTCTTTTCTCTTTTTTCCTTTTTTCCTTCTGTCATCTTTTCTTCTTTTTCTTTCTTTCTTTCTTTCTTTCTTTCTTTTTCTTTCTTTCCTTTCTTTCTTTCTTTCTTTCTTTCTTTCTTTCTTTCTTTCCTTTCTTTCTTTCCTTTCTTTCTTTCTTTCTTTCTTTCTTTCTTTCTTTCTTTCTTTCTTCTTTCTTTCTTTCTTTCTTTCTTTCTTTCTTTCTTTCTTTCTTTCTTTCTTTCTTTCTTTCTTTCTTTCTTTCTTTCTTTCTTTCTTTCTTTCTTT